>NW_022170819.1:17054561-17321333 GCF_008802855.1 Photinus pyralis
AGGGAGAGAGGAATAGGGTTGGTATAGTTCCTGGAGGCCTCGGGTAATGGACAAATACTTTGCACTGTGTAGGTCGAAGATTAAAAAACCCATTCAGAGTCTGTTGGCAGATTTCTGAAGCCAAATGTCTTTAGAATGCTCTTGTAAGTAACATGGTAAACGCTTCTCTCTAAGAGAATATCATATTATAGTATAAGAAATTCAGTTATTGCTCAAGCGGCTTTCAAAGCTATTAAAATACCCTTAAACACTTCGTTTTCTTAAATATTTTTTAAGGCACATTACATTAAAAATAATTATAATAAAATTACAATAAATCCCATGGGAGCGGTTAAAGGCACGACATTTAAAGTGAAACGGGCCTTCTTATTTTGACGCAATTGACCTCGATTAGAACCATAGAAAACCCGCATTTCTAGGGCTTTTTGCAACTGGCGGCAAATGGAACGAAACGCAACTTTTAGTCCGCAGAGATCGTGGCAACCGCCGCTCGTTTTCGCCCCAATACGTTTCGTATTATCCGCCTGACTTACTTTAATTTTCAAAGTTTTGCTTTGAACGGTACATGTAGCAATTTCCCTATGTTTTACAAAATTCATATCAACAGATTGGCCACAAACGGACGGACAATAGCGGATTTTTTTTCACGGTATGGTGGAGGTATTGATTGGCGTTAAAAAATTACCCCCCCACCCCCTCCTTTGGGCTGAAACAAGTTTTGAAGCATCAGGAATACGAATCAAACACATTCCGATAATGTCGATTGGTCTGTCTGTCTCACTTCTCTGCATTTTTTTTAATTTGTGTGGACAATGCGCTAAAAAATACGTAACAATTCAACTTTTTGACATAGTACTAGCTTTCGAATTTTTTGGAAACCATTTTGCACTACGACACAGACATTTCGCTCCACGATCTTCGAGCTATTGAGTGGCATTTTTAAAAAGAATGGCGATAAGATTATGAACCTAAATGCAACTAACGCCGAAATTCAATATAACGATATCTATCTGCTAGGTAAAAAAAAAGTAGACTTCAAGTAACATACCTTGCCCCTCGATATTTAAGTTATAAATAAGGTCTAATATACTTCAGATACACTATAACACTACATGTAGAAAAATCAATTGTTTGTTGTAGTTGGTGCTTACATTAAATTGCTTGTTACGGTATCTCAATTCGGAAAAAATAAAATAAGGTATTGCAAATATTAGTGCTATTTGTTAGTCAAGCTTTAAATTAAGGTTTCAGCAGTCGCCAAAGATGATTGTAGTACTGACAATATATTTCGTTGTGCAAAGTGTAAACACTTTTTGTCTCGTTCTCCAAATAAAAAAAGAAGTGGCACGGGAGAATGCTATTTGGTGGACGTTGTGAATTTCCAAAGCTTCTGTTTACAAGATGAAATTTTAGAAAGAGCGCTATCGCTAAACTTTTTGGTTTCCGCGTGGCTTGTACCCGATTCCTTCGGTTGCTCGCACTACGGTCAAGTACAACGGTACAGATCAATGAAGAACGAATGTGAACATCGGCAGTTCCAGTTGCATCTATTTTAAGTGCGGATGGACAGGGCAAAATTCCGGAGCTTGTTCCCAACAATATCGAAGGACATTTATTAAAGAGACAACAACCATTTATTTTAACATTTCGATTAGTAAAGGGAACGAAACTGGGGATATTTTGGTTTACAGTAGCGACTTCAATATACATGTAAAACAGCAAATATGACGTACAGCAACGAAACCTTACACTACGCGGTGATTTTTACTTAAAGAGAAGATTGGTAATCCGAATCTCTTGCAAACATTTATATTACGGACAAAGAGAGAGCGACAACAAATTCCAAAAAAGAAAAAACGGACCGTAGCCTAAGTTTTACCGAAATGGATGGAGACCGAAGAGAACTTAACACTATCGAATCTTGATTTACTTAGTTAAGGAATGGGTAATGATCCTGACACCTGATCGCCGCTGTCAATACCAGAAATTTGGAACGTTCAACCTCTTATAAAAATCAGTAATCGAAGAGATCTTTCGGAAACGAAGTTTAATGCGACTAGGAACGATCTAAGGTCCTTTTGCGTCCCGTGGGGAACTTAAACTAAACTATCCCAATTATCTGAAGACTCAAGGACGCTTAAGTGTCTGAAATTTGAAAAGTGTGAAAACACAGTTTGGCATATTGGCATCTGTTTCAATAATTTTTAATATTAACTGGCTAAGTATATATTATTCAGGCTACCTTATGTTTTTTGTATCTGGTACTATACTATTAATAAAAACCAATGCCATTTTTGTGTAAAACCGAGAGTGGAAACTAGTAAGGAATAAATAGGTCGTCGAACAGTGCTATAAATTCCACAGCATAACTCAGCTCTTACCGAACGCGACGCATCTATGGATGAGTGACCATTTCGTGTAAATCTGTTTTTTTTTTTTTTGGCTATTGTGAGTAGAAAAATGTGTCAACTACGAAGATTTCTCAGTACCAGAATAATTATATACAAAGACGTCAATGTCGATGGGAACCATACTTAAATCGCAGCTTTTGTATTCATAATTTTTTCATACAGGAATCATTGATGATATAAATTATTTCAATAAGCAAAATTGCCATTATTAGTCCAAGTTAAATAGCTCTAAAATAAATTTATTTTTCAAATAATTAGTTAACGCGGGCGGAACCCCGGGTTTTCAAGGCAGGTGAATGAATTGGAAAATTGGGAAAAAATAACTAAAAATAGCTGAATTTTTCCGCGGGTGAAATCCCGGGGGTTGACAAGGGATGGAAAGTGGTGTTTTGCAAATTGTGGGCAAAACTATTTTAGAAGAAGTTTAATGTAAAAGTTATAGAGACTAAAAAAAAAATGAGCAACTTTTGTACTGCACATTTTCAACATAACCTCCAATTTTCCTAGAAAAAACCGCGTTTTTAGCGCATTTTCCACAAATATAAAAAAAAATGCGCTATTGTGGCACTTGTCCGTCTGTCCGTCCGTCCGCTCGTTCGTTTTGGAGACGCCACTTAAGAGCTATTGTTTCTCACTTTTTTCGGCTATTTGGTGCGTTATGGTGTCGGAGTCTTGCAACGCATAGGAAGGAATTTTGTCTGCGTTTATTACTAAAAAAGTATTGTAAAAAAAATCAAAACCGTTTTTTTTTAAACATGTTGTTCCATAATTTTAACTATTGCCGTTTATTAAGGATCCTAAAAGATCGTTTATAATTTTGCATTGCTGTCTGTCGTCTTGTCTGTTGGTCTGCCGTCTGTTCCTTTGTCTGCCTGTCCATCTATCTGGTCCGTATGAACGATAACCTTTGGTTTAGAAATGTTCCGATCGCTTTGACATCTCCAGTTAGTTATGAACTTGAATTGCCATGAAAATTCAATATGGGCATAGCTTTACCCATATAATACGCAATGCCAAAAATTGAGTCGAATCATTTCAAATTTTCAGTGCGCTTTTTCGCATCTCGACCATTTATAAACCGAATTGCATGCTTTTTTTATATTTATAAGTAATTAAATGAAATTTCATAGCATAGGCAACTTGGAAATAAAGGAAAATCAAAACGCGAGTTTCAAAATTTGGTTTTGCGCATGCCGCAGTTGCCAACTTGTTTATTTATGGAAGCATTTATGACAGATTATGTTTATTATGTTTAAATAATGTATAAACAACCCTTAAACTGCCCTTCAATATTAAATTTCCGTGTGCTTTAAGCTTGCCAATTATTTTAAGTAGTTCACACTATAACTTATAAAATACTTTGAGTGCGGGGGTTGTAAATTTCGTAATACAGTGAACATTTTTATTTCGTTGATAGATTATGTTTAAATAATGTATAAACAACCCTTAAACTGCCCTTGAATAATAAATTTCCGTATGCTTTAGGCTTGCTCAATTTTTCAAGTTATTAAAACTATCACTTATAACATACTTAGGGTGCGGGGGTTGTAACTTTCGTAGTACAGTGAACATTTTTATTTCGTTGATAGATTATGTTTAAATAATGTATAAACAACCCTTAAACTGCCCTTGAATAATAAATTTCCGTATGCTTTATGTTTGCCAAATATTTTAAGTAGTTCACACTATAACTTATAGAATACTTAGAATGCGGGGGTTGTAACTTTCGTAATACAGTGAACATTTATTTCGTTGATAGATTATGTTTAAATAATGTATAAACAACCCTTAAACTGCCCTTGAATAATAAATTTCCGTATGGTTTAAGATTGCCAAATATTTTAAGTAATTCAAACTATAACTACAGCATACTTAGAATGCGGGGGTTGTAACTTTCGTAATACAGTGAACATTTTTATTTCGTTGATAGATTATGTTTAAATAATGTATAAACAACCCTTAAACTGCCCTTGAATAATAAATTTCCGTATGCTTTAGGCTTGCTCAATTTTTCAAGTTATTAAAACTATCACTTATAACATACTTAGGGTGCGGGGGTTGTAACTTTAGTAGTACAGTGAACATTTTTATTTCGATGATAGATTATGTTTAAATAATGTATAAACAACCCATAAACTGCCCTTGAATAATAAATTTCCGTATGCTTTAGGCTTTCTCAATTTTTTAAGTTATTAAAACTATCACTTACAACATACTTAGGGTGCGGGGGTTGTAACTTTCGTAGTACAGTGAACATTTTTATTTCGTTGATAGATTATGTTTAAATAATGTATAAACAACCCTTAAACTGCCCTTGAATAATAAATTTCCGTATGCTTTAGGCTTGCTCAATTTTTCAAGTTATTAAAACTATCACTTATAACATACTTAGGGTGCGGGAGTTGTAACTTGCGTAGTATAGTGAACATTTTTCTTTCTATAACAGATTATGTTTAAATAATGTATAAACAACCCTTAAACTGCCCTTGAATAATAAATTTCCGTATGCTTTAGGCTTGCTCAATTTTTCAAGTTATTAAAACTATCACTTATAACATACTTAGGGTGCGGGGGTTGTAACTTTAGTAGTACAGTGAACATTTTTATTTCGATGATAGATTATGTTTAAATAATGTATAAACAACCCATAAACTGCCCTTGAATAATAAATTTCCGTATGCTTTAGGCTTTCTCAATTTTTTAAGTTATTAAAACTATCACTTACAACATACTTAGGGTGCGGGGGTTGTAACTTTCGTAGTACAGTGAACATTTTTATTTCGTTGATAGATTATGTTTAAATAACAACCCTTAAACTGCCCTTGAATAATAAATTTCCGTATGCTTTAGGCTTGCTCAATTTTTCAAGTTATTAAAACTATCACTTATAACATACTTAGGGGGCGGGGGTTGTAACTTTCGTAGTACAGTGAACATTTTTATTTCGTTGATAGATTATGTTTAAATAATGTATAAACAACCCTTAAACTGCCCTTGAATAATAAATTTCCGTATGCTTTAGGCTTGACAAATATTTTAAGTAATTCAAACCATAACTTATAGAATACTTAGAATGTGGGGGTTGTAAGTTTCGTAATACAGTGAACATTTTTATTTCTATAATAGATTATGATTAAATAATGTATAAACAACCCTTAAACTGTCCTAAAATAATCAATTTCCGTATGCTTTAGGCCTACTAAATTTTTCAAGTTATTAATACAATCTGTTACAGCTTGCTTAGAGTGCGGGGGTTGTAAATTTCGTAATACAGTGAACATTTTTATTTCGTTGATAAATTATGTTTAAATAATGTATGAACAACCATTAAACTGCCCTTGAATAATAAATATTTGAATATGCTTTAAGCTTGCCAAATATTTTAAGGGGTTGTAACTTTCGTAGTACAGTGAACATTTTTATTTCGTTGATAGATTATGTTTAAATAATGTATAAACAACCCTTAAACTGCCCTTGAATAATAAATTTCCGTACGCTTTAGGCTTGCTCAATTTTTCAAGTTATTAAAACTATCACTTATAACATACTTAGGGTGCGGGAGTTGTAACTTGCGTAGTACAGTGAACATTTTTATTTCTATGACAGACATGGGCGTACGCATCTTTTGGTCTAGGGAGGGGCAAAAAATAAAATTGGTAGAAAAAATGTTTAATGAAACACATATTTTAGTAGGTAATAGTTATTAAAAACATCTTCAAAATTATTATATCTCAAAATATTAGTTATGGCCAGGCCAGGGGGGGGGCAGCTGCCCCCCCTTGCCCCTCCCTGCGTACGCTCATGCATTTAAATGAAATTGGATACATAGCCACTTGGAATTACACGGATTACACGTGAAGTACCCGGCGTTAGTGGCTCACTGACGCAGAGCACACTCACACCTTAGGATTTCAGGATAGATAGACAGGAAGACTGTGGAGAAAAGTGGGAAGCTAAGGTAGGAGTTGGAAAAAAATACAGGGTTTTACGGGAGACAGTTAGACTAGTTGCCTCATATTATATTATATATTATATTATATTATATTAGTCAATTTCACAGAATTCTCAAACAATTGTCCCTATTTACTTAGAGTGTACCAATTGACGTGCATTAATAAAGTTCCGATCGATTTACATTTTCTGTTTCACCAAAATGGATGCTACAAATCTCTACGGACCCGATTTTGGTAAAGGTATGTGTATAATACGCGTCAAAGCTTAATTGTCGCCCCAAGTGGCTTTCCGTTAAATGGAATAAAACAGGAACGTGATTTTCATTTATTACAGCTTATCCACGGTGAGGGCTGAATTATTTAATTTACAAGAACAAGTAATAATGGTTTTTATTAAAAACGTTCATAATCGTTATAGAACAAATTTTAGGAATTTTCAATTAGTGTCTGATGGTATTTATGTTTGTTAAATAGAATTGATATACGTGCATGTTTTATGGCAATAATTACGGTCACTATTTTGCATTGGGTAATTCATTATACGGCGACCTTTGCCGCACCTAAAATAATTAACTGTACTTTGATGGTGTCCGTTTACGATTAACCTCAAATCGGCGGCGGCTTGTCAAATTCGTCTCAAATTTCGCATATAGAGGAAAATTAATTCGAAAAGCGTATATATCTATCATATGTTAACAATTTTGGGGATAATTAGATGTCGGTTCTACCCTATCGACTATCGTTTAATTTCGTTTACGGAGGTGAAAGAAACTTTATTGAAAACAGCACTTTTCACCACTTTGTTTAGACTATACCCCTTCCAAAGATTGGGATCTTACCTCGGTATTGCAAAACTGTTCTAAACATTCCGTAGAAGACTAGAAGTTTATACGAATTTTGGGATATTTCGATTACAGCTAGAAATAGTAACGGTCCTAAACTAAGACCTTGCGATGGACAAAAAGAGTTTGGGGATAGTTGGTACTGACCTGTGTCTCGACGTCCATGACTTCCTGCCTATGCACCATGATATTATTTAAAAGAATGGCGGTTTGCACGATAAGCGCCAATATTGGGATGAAGGGCAGAATTAACATTTGCAGTAGGTGAAATCTTCTCCCCTTTCCGTGCGCCGGATTCGTGCTTTCGCCGCAGCAGCGATGGGATTTCGGCGATAGCGATTCCGAGCTCAGGGAATGGATCGAGGACGTGTCCATGTTCGATGAAGCTTTCGAGACCTGCTTTTCCATACCTGAAACGATCAAGATCTATAAATAATTAAATTGGTAATTGCGTGCTGTATTGCTTAATATTAGGATTACTAATTTCGCCTTTCCCCAGTGTTACATAAGGCTAAAGGGTGTTATTTGGCAACCCCCTACCTGTGTCAAGAGGTGAAGGAAATTATTGGAATTCTTCGCACGTTACAGGCGCATATTGTAATCTATATCGACCGACACGTGCAATGATTGTTTGGCAAATGCAGTTTGGTATTTGGCATCGTGCAATAGAATAATAAAGTCAAGTTCACCTTTTGCTATTGATATAAAATTTGCAAAAAATTAGAATAAACCATTTCTCATTCGCATTCTTCATTGTGGAGTACCTTCCTAATTAACGAATAATCAGCAATAGAATGCCTGCAAGTAAGATTTGTAACTGCAAAAATTAATCAAGTTTCTAGTGTCTTTTAGATATTTAGAGGTCTCACTTTCAAAATTTTAAAAATGAGAGACATAGCTCCCCTCTTGCAGTTCATTATCCAATGGCCATTCAAATCTAGTTGGTATTTTCATTATCCAAGCAAACATTTTTCCTTTATGCTTATGCATTCAATTTTCTTGGAAGAGTTTCCCGGGGGAAAACTTTTCGAGAGTAACTATTCTGCTGAGAAGTGAATTTTGCAAGAAAACTTAAGTGAATCATTTGGTAAGGAATATTCCGAAAGCAAACTTCCTTAGTGGAAATTGTACACGAGGTGAGTTTCCATGAGTGACATCACCAGGGCGGATTTAGAGCGAATGTTGCAGGAGGCCGACTGTGAATCAATTTGCATTGAACTTTCAGGAAGTGAGTGTTCCGGAGGCGTAAATGTTGGTGGCGAATTCTTCGAAAGCGACATCCCTTAACGACAAAAGTTCAAAGTTCTTCTTGGTTAATTTACCGAAGTGCATTGGTCTGCAGTTGATCTTCCTTTGGGTGAATGTTTCAGCAGCAACTGTTCGAGGGTAAATCTTACCGAAGCGCATTTCCCGGGGTGAACGAAGTGTGAGCTTTTGTGAGTATATTTATCTGGGGTTTTCGAGAGGCAAATCTTTTGGGGGAAGGATAAACTTTCGTCGGGCGAGAATTGTTGAGGTGAATTTTTCTGGAATGGAAGTAAATTTTCTTAGTCATAATATTTTTGGGGACAATCTTTTTTGAAAAATGTGCTTGTATTAGGGTACTAACTTTAACGACTACACCAAAATTTCTCGGGAAAACACTTTTTCTTATTAATTTTGGTGCGTAGAATTCAAAACGATTCGTACTCTTTCGATTAGACTTCTCAAAAGAAAGTTAAAGAAAGCAATTTCGTAAGAAAATTCAAAGGGCTGTAACTTTTGATCTAGTAGCCCAATCTTGGAACTGTTTGAAATTATGGATTCTACAGGCCACATTCTATAAGAAAATGTTTTTTCCCGATCGATCTGAGACAATTTTTTTGTTGGTGCCAAAAAAAGGCAGTGTTAACCTTCCTTTTTTACCAAAAATCGACTGCACCAAAATTTCTCGGGAAAACACTTTTTCTTATTAATTTTGGTGCGTAGAATTCAAAACGATTCGTACTCTTTCGATTAGACTTCTCAAAAGAAAGTTATAGAAAGCAATTTCGTAAGAAAATTCAAAGGGCTGTAACTTTTGATCTAGTAGCCCAATCGTGGAACTGTTTGAAATTATGGATTCTACAGGCCACATTCTATAAGAAAATGTTTTTTCTCGATCGATCTGAGACAATTTTTTGTTAGTGCCAAAAAAAGGCAGTGTTTAACCCAGGGGTGCGATAAAACGTGATGAATCATGAAAGAGGTGTGAGCACGTCGTGTAGAAACCTTCAAGGAAGAAAGTGTAAGGGCGATTTAGTGAAGGCACAACGGAAGATATGAAAAGATTAGACAAAGATGATATTATATAGAGGCATAAACCAGATAGGAGATTGAAGGTAAAGTGAAGGATGGACAGACGTTCAGTATGATAAAGTATCTTTTGCTTTTAATTAACAATATTCTTCCGATATAAATAAGGATTCTTTAAAGAAACATGATCCCTCCGGAGGTTTTTTAGAGGGTCTCTAACTATTTATGAATTATTTTTGAAGCTATTTTTGAGTTTTTTGAAAGGTTCTTTGTAGATTCCCATATTTTCCAGATACACATTTCTGTGTTAAATGACACTTGGCCGAACCTTTAGGTATTTTTTAGAATTTCCTGCAAAAAATAATAAAATCTTTATTCATTTATACTCTATAGGATAAGTATACAGAGTGGCCCAACGAGAAGTATACAGAGGGCTTTTAGGGTATTAAATTTAGAAATTTCGAAAAATCCTCGAACACGTCAATTTTGTATTCGAGGGGGAGAACTTTTGGAATACAAATCACGAACCCAAGTCTTCACCCCTCTACGTAGGGAGCTTAACCCCTAACATTTTAAATGGAATCCTATGGCAAATGGCACATTATTTAAAAGCCAATTTAATCGTGATTACTAATCTGCTTTTCTTTTTAAATTCTATTGATTCGTTTCGGAGAACTGACAGGTATACTTCTCGTTGGGTCACTCTGTATAACGGTAGAGGCCAGTTTGAATTTAAATTTTGTAAATTTTTTCTTGAAATTTGTTGCAAATGTGTTAGATTTTGAGTTTAAGGGCAGGGGTTGAAAACCTATATGAAATATAAGTTCCGGTTCCGCACTATTTAGGTAGAATCATTTTTTAAGGGTTCCGGTTCTGTGGCGACAGTAATTTTCGGTTCAGGTTCCGGTTTCAGTTTTTTTTTGGTTTTTAAGGGTTCCAACATAAATAAATTAAAATTATTAAAAAGTATAAATTATTAATAATTATATAAAATAAATAATGCACAAAATTAAAGCACATTATTCTATCTACTCTACCTATAAGCGAGAGAGAACTGAAAAATACCGATTCTTTGGCACTAATAACGGTACCGGTTACCGGCTTACACATGCAATCGGTTCCGGTTCCTGTACCGGTTCTTTTCGGTTCCGGTTCCGGTAAAGAAGTTCAAGTGACGTGCATTTTCGAGCGCAAACGGAATACGGGTAGTTAACGTTCAAGTTAAAATTGCCTTCGAATATTATGTTAAATAAATTTCTGCTATCGTAACTGAGCAGAAAAATTCGGCACAAACTATTTTGGAAGATAAAAAAAAACATTCTCGGGCGTGAACCGGAAAGTCTCAATTTTATTCGAAAAGAACCTGGGTGCGGAGGCATAATAGCGAGCGATTTGTAAAATCGCGTCAATAAGGCTGTCTAAGGGTCTAAGGGTGCCTAAGGATCGTGATTTTAATTGCATTTTCTATTATTCGAAAGCGAAACCAATGAAATTAAGAAGAAAGTAGATTCATCAGATGAAATTTAATTAGCCAAACGTTCAATAAAAAACATATCCAAATTCAGGGTCCACCCTGTTTAGGTATAAAATAAATATTTTCTGTAAAAACGAATATCATGGTGCATTTTTCTGTTATTCAATTATAAGGTACCTAAATTAAGAATGTCATTCAAAGTATCTTGGCCAAGTTTTCCCTTCCTTTTGCGATATAAAGTTAGAATTTCCTAAGAACATTTGTAAAAAGGAAATGTGATTGGAAAGAGAGAGCACCGTACATTTTTAGCACATTTGTTAAGATTAAAAAAAAATGTGCTATTGTTTGCGTTTTGTCCGTCCGTCCGTTCTTTCGTCCGTCCGGACCCACTTCTGCCGTTTCGAACTACTTCTAGGGGAATTGTCCTAGAGTCCTGGAATGTTTTTCAGTAGGTAGCCTATAGATGCTGTTTTTGAAAGTAAAACGTGCATAAGTTTTACATACGACAACCAATTGGTCTCAGATTTTGCATACGCATGTCTTCAGTGGGGCCAAGTTAAGCTTTAGAAAATCGGGGGGGGGGGGTAAACACATGTTCTACCCTTCATGGTATTCTAATGAATGATAACCACATATGGGCTCAAATTGCAGAAGGCCGGTCAGCGACAATTTTCCTTGAATGTTTGGGCTCGCATCGTCGGTGACCAAGAAAACCTTTTTCTGTTTAGAACACACGAGCGTTCAAATAGGCGTCTCAAAACCGTACTTTTTCCAGTGACGTCGAAGGTGGGGGAGAAAAATACAAATCTTTTTTTCGCACAAAAGATAGCTTATTTTTTGAGTAGACATTTCTTACAAAAACTGTTTTCTGTACGATAAACGGTTCCAGAGATATTCGCAAAAAAACGACTTTTTTTTCAATTTCAACACCCTGTACCTCGAAAATTTTGCATTTTAGAGAATAGGTTGTCCCACGGGTAACTTCCTAAATCAAAATGCGTCGACGTCCGGCCACGTGCGCAAACGAAGGACGAACCGGAATGCCATTAGGATTTTCGGTCTCAAACTTGACGGATCTTTCTTGAAGGAGCAGTAATTTAGGGCGGCGAGTATTATTCAGGTGTGAGGGTCTGAGTTACCTACCCGAAGCGATGAGATTGCTTTCTGGTTGGAATTTCTGGGGCAACTATTAGTGATTTTCTGTGTACGATTTTTCCAAGACGAATTTTCTGGACGCGGGTTTTCTTCGAGACCAACTTCAGGTGTAAATTTATCGCCCACGATACCGTGACTCCTTTCACGGAAATATAAAGCAGAAAACTTTTTTAAATGTTCAGTTAATTTCAAAAATTTTCACAGCCTGCAATTTGTGTACGCTTCCGCTGTAAAACGCGTAGTTTCTGCACAATAAAACCCTCAAGAACGCAGTTAAAGAATAAAACGATAATATACACTCGTAGGAATTTATTGACGTTGGTAATCAATCTGAGGGGGAGGCTTGGTTAACAGTTTGGCCGTCAAGAACTCATCCTGTTGTAAAATATAAGAATGTCAAGCAACACATCTATTTTTGGAATGAACTTTCTCTACTACCTATACATCTTATTTACATCCACGCTATCTGCAGGAGAGAAATTTATATTGCAAAAATAATATTTCTCTTCCACCCCTACACGATAGAATTTCCCTCAATTTTATTATAACTCAAAGCGCGGTTATTCATTCATTTCGTACCCATCTCCCGTAATTACGGCGCGGAAAGCTACAATTGGTTGTCGCGTGAATATATGCATTAAGTTTTTAACGGCTGTTGTTTTAATTAATTATTGTTAGTTTCTGCGAAAAACATTCGATATAACGGGTATTTGATTAAAAGAGAACTCGCACGCGTGTTTTAATCGCCATTAATTAATCAAGTGGCGTAGTCGGCTAATAAGGGGTGAATTATGTGATGTTTGTTTGTTTTACTTCAATAGTTCACTTATCGTCTTCCAATACGATGTTTGCGTGCTGGTTTCCGGACGTCGTGCTTACAAATCAAACATCCCGAATGGGTTATGGTTTCACATTGCGAATTTTTCATTGCTTCGTCCTCCTTTTAGTTTTCCTTCTCTCTGTTCGTTTCCGTTTCTGTTCCTTCAAATATTTTTAACCCCTTCTTTGAACCATCTTGCCTCCTTGACGCTTGATACCTGAGTGTCCTGACATTTCTTGCCAATTCCACCCTTTAACCCTTGTTGCAGAGATGTACTCTGTCTTTTACACCTACTTCAAATCATCCTACATGTTATTCACGTCTTTTAATTCTTTGTCGTTTCCTCTCCTTTCTTCAAATCACTCCTTTTCACACTCCTTGACACAATTCCGCACGCTTACGCATATTTAACTGTATATTTCTTTAAAAACCCCTCATAAAATAGTACACGAGAAAGATAGACCGCGATTCGAGCTTTAAGAAACTTTAAACCGCGTGACAAAATTCGCGGCGGAAGGTAACTTTTGGGTGCCCAAAGGCGACCACCCCTCTGTTACGTAGGAGTCGTGCACGTTTATAAGATCTTTCCGACGAGACCAGTTTGAAAGTAATCGGACTAAAACTGTAGAAAAAGATAGGAAAAAACAGAAAAATCACCACGTTCGTAAACCAAGCTGTGGGATTGCGCCCAAATGTCGCCGAACCCACATCCCTAAAGTTGTTAATTACACGGTACACGTACACTCCTCGTCTTTCTACAAGCGATCTTCTACGGGCACTCATTTGCTGCCAGCCGGCCGGCCAAAGTGGGATGAAAAGCTACCTCTATACAAATAAATTTGCAAAAATGCGGTGGTCTTTAAAGGGTGAAAAACATTGTGGGGGGTCCCGGACGGAATAGACAAAAAGGAAAATGAAAAGAGGGACCGCATATGGAAGAAGTAAAGAAATACGACTATAAAGGCTGGAAAAAATTGTTGACGTTCCAGAAGAGATTAAACATAAGGGAAAATGATAAGAGGATAGTAAGAAATGCTTATTCACAAGAAGTAAAGAAAGGGGGTCTTAAAGGAGGGAAGAAGTACGAAGGAATAGAAGGGTCATTTTATAATTCAGAATTTGAAAGTCGGTTGTTAACTCCGTAACTCTTTTCCCAATTTCTGATGCATTAGGACCGAGCAAAAGTACAGAGGAATGATTACGTTAAGAAGGAATTAAAAGGTACGATGGCCATAAATTACTAGAAAGACTCCCTTTATCTGATGGTCGGCCTTTTGACCTCTTTGAATATGCTACCGAATGCAAAAAGAACGAACTAAATATCTTGAAAACTGTAGGAGTAGTTAAGGCTTCGGACAAACGGACAGACGGACGGACAGAGAAAGTGACTGCAATAGGGCACCAATATCGTTCGAAAATGCGCTAAAAACGACGCCATAAATTATAGGAAAAACCATCTGCTCTTTTCCGAGGTAGGTAGAGAAGATTAAGCGTTTGGACAGTTTTTCAAGACTAAATTATATTTATTTGTTATACAAGATGATATATGAATCATTATAAAATTTATAATAATATAATTTAGACGTCACAAATAGCAAGCTTATGTTCTGTCGTCGTTTCTATGGAAATAATATTGTTTTCTATTGTGAACTTCATTTTCTTTCGTGCTCCACGTCCCATTTATAAGAAAGACAAATGTCATTAGAATGTACAATCATTTGTTTCACTTTATCTACCCTTGCCGTTAAAGTGATCATTTACTCTTACTGTTAAAGAAAAGTAACGTACACTAAGCGGAAGTAACGATAAGCGGGAGAATCAATGCAAAAAAACAGACGATAGAGGACGCTACAAAGAAAACCAAAGAAGCAACACAGAGCGTAGAAAGCAGGCTGAAAGATGAACGAGCATAAAACCACACGGAAGAGTAAAGGATTATAGAGGCAACAGAAATAGGAAGAGGGTAAAAACGGAACAGGGGATATAGGTAATGAAAATACAGGCGAATTTCAAAATATAATTTGCAATCACAAAAAAAATAAAAGAATTCGAGGGGATGGTACGCCACTGGTATAAAACAACCAACAAAACCCCATAGAAAATCCCTAATTATAAAACTAATTATTAACCCTGACCTAAAATAAAAACAAAACAAAACTTCATGAGGGGCTTTGACAGCACCAAAACTAAACGAAAATTACAGGGAACGTAACAGCGCCTTCCAGCATAGAAGGGTCATAATTATTTCATTTTATAATTCTGACTTTAAACTCTTTTCGGAGGTAGGTTTTTCAAATCTCTCTGGAGTGCTATCGATTAAGGGGTGTTTTAACCACGAGTGACGTAGCCAACAGTGAATTAACTTTAGATGGTTAGTTTCCCTTTATGGCCGTGTACAATACAAAACTTTATTTTACAACAGACGCCATATGAATCATTATAAAACTTCTGAAAATTTAATTTAGACAAGCTTATATTCTCTCGTCGTTTCCATGCAAACAATATTGTTTTCTGTTCTGAACTTCATTTTCTTTCGTGCTCCGCGTCCCATTTATAATAAGAAAGACAGATGTCATTAGAATGCACGATCATTTGTTTCACTTTATCTACCCTTGCCGTTAAAGTGATCACTATATCTACTCTTACTGATAAAGAAAGTTAGTTAGTAACTAAGTAAATACGCTATTTATTACTAACGAAGCAATAGCGTGGATTTAATGCAATTGTACATATAAGGGGTAGGTAAGTGATAACGGATGAAAAAATCAAGCGCATACTTTGGCTCATCTTACTCTATACCAACATATTCGTAAACTGTGGATATATACAGTGTGTGAATTTATAATTCAACAGATTCCAGAGTTTCAAAATCGAATTTTATGTACTGATAAAGTCAGATTTACCATTTTCTCCAAAATGAATTTCAAGATATTTTGGATGGGTTAGATTTGGAAACACGACGTATTTTACGCTGGTTTCAACACGACGGTGCTCCGTCGCACAACCAACTTCAAGTTGCGCCCGCAATTGAGTTGAAGTTCGACTGTGGTACAAGGGTCTTTGGTTCGAATTCGGGTTCGTACATGGATGTTTGTAAATGCATAGTGGGTTGGGTTCCCAGAGCAGCCTTGCTTGAAACCCCAAGGCCCAAAAATAAAGGCCAAAAATAAATAAATAAAGTTCGAGAGCATTTAAACCTACTATTTATAGATAGTTTTTTACATGTAATTAGTTTAAAGACGAAATTTAAATGTAATAATTCGTAATTTCTTCGCGTTGTTGTTCTATTTAATTTTAATTTTAAAAAAATTGTCACTAAGAGTTTTGATGGATTTATTTGAAGTATTTAGCTATACAGGGTGTTAATTAAGTCCCTACTTGTACAAACTTTAAAGGGTGTTGACTAATTTTAAGTTAAAAAGTTCATATGAACATGGGTTCGCAACGGCTTGGTTTCTGAGATACAGGGCGTCCAAAAAAAACTATTTTATTTGGTTTTTTGCTCATATTTTTGTTAAGTAACATGGAAATTGGACGAAATTCGGGATACTGGGTATATTGATGACCAGATTATGGCCACTTTTCTCCCTCTACAAGATGCTAGTTTTAAATTTTAAGTCTGACGTTTCGTCTCCGGTTAACCATCATCAGCGTTGTTTTTTCTAATGAGAGCCCTTTTATTTTTTTTTCAATTTCAAAACGCCATTTTGTTAAGTATCAAAATACGCAACTTTGCCAAATTTAAACTACCTACCTATCTCTTGCAGTTTCCGCACCATGGTGGCTATAGAATTTGAATCAGCCTGTATATTCACAGTGTATTGAGTAGGATGAGCAAAAGAACGTGTTTGATTTCTTGATCCCTTATCACTTAACTACCCCTTATATGTACTATTTCATTTAAATATACGCTATTGCTTGATTAGTACTAAATAGCGTATTTACTAAGTACTAATATAATACCTCGTATCACTTTTTTAATATTTTCTAGCGTATTGGTCAAATTCCTACCTTTGCCCTACTAATAAAACAAAAGTCCACTTATATACACTGTGTGAAATAAGTTTGAATGAATAGGCTAAGTGTTTCTTTAACAATAAGAGTAGATACAGTGATCACTTTAACGGCAAGGGTAGATAAAGTGAAACAAATGATTGTGCATGCTAATTACATAATTCTTATTATAAATGGGACGCGAAGCACGAAAAGAAATAAAGTTCAAAACAGAAAACAATATTGTTTGCATGGAAACGACGAGAGAAATTTTATAATGATTCATATGGAGTCTGCTATAAAATAAAGTTTTGTATTATACACGACCAAGTCGAAATTATCATTTTCCCTTACGTTTAGTCGCATTTTTTCTACCCTTTAGAGTCGTATTTCTTTTTCCATTTCACATGTTCTGGATTTCCTGCGATCCTGATGGAGTAATTTGTGGAAAGCAAGTGCACACCACCAGAACATAAATGTATACAGGCTGATTCAAATTCGAGCGCCAGGTAGTTTAGATTAGGCAAAGTTGCGAATTTTGATGCTTAACAAAATGCAGTTTTGAAACTGAAAAAATTCCGACTACTTTCGGAGGAAATTTTGCATTTTTGATCGAAGTTATTTAAAAAGATATTTCAAAATAAGTGACATTTTTTTCCCTCTACAATCCACGATTCTTTCACACTTCCTTCAGGCATTTTTATGTTTTCCTTGCCCTCCTCCTTCCATCCTCTACACCTTACACCCTTTATTGGTTTCATGAACCGCCAGCAAAAGCCATTTTTAAACTCGTTACTTCCGTAGAAATTGACTAACAATTTTGGCGATAATCGATAATTAATTTTCCGCGCTCTTTGTGTTGATGGCGTTCTGTAAGCACACGAGAGGGCGTAATAAAGGACACGGCGTAAAAGCGAGTAATTAACTATACTTCGAAAAGAGCGCACTTTTAGCTTTATTACATGACGCCTAAAATGGTTTCATTATAATTTTCTTCTGAAAACAATATTTAAAATTCATCGCATTAGTGAAACAAATCTCAGGTGGTTGCAGCAACTTTGTAATATTTAAATTGCATTAATTTGTAAGCTCTTTCGAGGGAAACTTTGTGGTGTAATTAACCGGCTTTGTTTTGCTTAGTTTCGCAGATCAAAGTACTTAAATTAAAGTCAATGGCAGTAATGTTACGAATTCAATTGCTAGAATCAACAGACTGAAAGGGTTGGCAACAGGTAGAAGTAATTGAAAGTAACATAAGAAATCCCGAATTCAAAAAGATTAGAATAACCTGACTAGAACAGATGGAGAAGGTGGAAAGGCTGATGTGCTGACTGCATAAATAAGTAACGGATGAAAAATGACGAGGAAGAACCACCCCGAGCGACGACTGACACATATCAAATAAGAAAACCGTCAGCCCATCCGAGGGCTGGTGGCTCGGCACTGAGACCTAAAGTACTTGAGTGCATAAGGAGGCACTTTTATAGCAAAGTGGATCGTTATTCAAATTTGATCAGCAAAAATAAACGGTGAATATCGCAAATAGTCGGCACAATGATCAACCCAGGATTTAGGGTTGCAGAATAGAGATTTCTGGTTACGAAAATATGATCAGGCAATTACCCTACAGAACCAGATTTGCCCCAAGATAATCAATGGCGGAAAATGATACCATGTTTATTACATCAGCGCAATGTCTTCATTTATTATACCATATTTTATTCTCCCATCTGCCACTATTAAATGAAATGGCTCCATTCCATCCTATATGATCTTTACGACGGTACAATACGGCGGTTATTGAATTATGAAAGGAAGTGTTCTAATAAACGCATCCGATACCGCTCACCCTCTACTGTGTATCAATTTAGAAAATAATTACGTGACATAAAATGAAGAGAGAATAAAACGGCTCTAAATGAATGTCCAACCGTAATATATTCGATAGCATTTAACACTCTTGTCGTTACACTGACGTATGCACACAGAAGCGGTGTGTACATTTATGCAAATTTCTGTATCAAGTATAAATTAAAATTTATATTACGCCAAGCTAGGGGAGCGTTATAAGTTGTGAGTCGGTAAAGATGAAAGTGCTCGAAATTGGACGAGTATTAGATTTACTCTAACTCTAATCTAAGAATTTTAAGGGAAAACAGGACCAAAATAGCAGAAAGTTCAAATGGCTGGCTTCAAACTAACACAAAAAATAAGGACACCTTACATAAACCTGTGACAACTATTGATAGCCTCGACTCTTTAATAATATGTAATGAAAACTAGTAGTTGCCATTAAAAATATGCCCCCCTTGACCATACTAAAGTACGCCACTGACCACAAATTTAAAGTAAGTTTATTGGTAGCCAATTTTTGGGGTACCATAAAGTTTCTTTAAAAAAATCAGTGTTCCAGATAAAATGCCCACTCTGTATATTTATCATCTAATGTCTTTTCTAAGAAAAATTAAGGGTCTCTGGTTTCCTTGTGCAACATGGTCGATTAATGGCTTGCAAAACTTACTGGCGTCAGTCGGACCGGCTTTAACAAGCGATAATACCCCTTAATGGGTTTTACGTTCCCAAAACAGCGCAGTCACTCATGGTGTTTTGTGTGTAGCGCCGAATTGGCAATATTAAACGGTCCTGGGTTTTGATAGACGGCCTTTGTGGACGCATTTGAACGAATCCGATTAAAGATGGGCGTGTTAACCAATTAGCATTATTTTGAGAGTGTAACGCAGCACCCATTTTCGTGCAAGGAATTATACCAGTATATTGATGAAAGCTACCAGCTTTAAAGAACACCCGGTACTTCGACGAACTCAAACGGGCACTTCGTTACAAGAAACTGTAGCTTCCGGACCTATGCACTTCTTTACTAAGAAGAGGTAATCAATGTTAAACGAAAACGACTTGACTGATTGACTCGAAATTCCATGAAAAATGGGCATTACTGGGCTACCGAATTTGGAAATTTCAGTCCCGCTATATGAGAGAACATATATATACCGGCAGCAAACTTCGTCTGATTATAATGTACATAGTGTCATTAGAAACGCGCTAAATGAATAGAGATTTTGAGATATTCCAGATTTTTAGAACGCCCTGTACCGTGTCCTGTAACTAGTAGATACCGTTAGTTAATTTGCCCTTCCATTCCGATTTGGGAAATTGCTACCGTTTCGTGTACTGCAAATTAGTTTTACACATTCGCTAGCGACCGCCGCGGCCGCCATTTTTTCGAAACCGATCCGATACCGAATGAGCAAGGATCAACAAATTCCTGGTGGCGCTCGAGGTACCGCGGTTGAAGTATAAAATAAACCCGACTAATATTGAGAACAATTTATGTTTTTCATCTTGTTTTTTTAATTTTTCCGCTAAAAATTTAATTTTTTTCAATTTAACTAATCGCGTTGCTCATTTTCAAGCTTACTTCCCCGCAAATTTCATCGCAGGCGTGCTAAACAAATTAAAAGAAAGGTAGGGATTAGTCCAGGAAGAACAAAATTAGTGCATTCGGTTTTGAACCACAACAACGTTTTTAAAGGTTACCTTCTTAAGGAAGTATTACGCAAAACTCACGATCGACATTGAGTGAAGTGCCGGAAACAGATTAACTTACGGTCCGTTCAATATTAAGCTAAGGAAACGTCACGTTAACCGAGTTGCCTAGTGTCATAAAACTGTTCGAGAGAAATTACGCGTGTAGACACAAAAGTGCGACAAACCGTGCGCGAAAATTCAGTAGTGTTTAGGGACTAAACTAACCGTCCTTTCGCTCGAACTTATGCTAAAAGGATATTCGTGAAACTTAGGGAAACGATCGCATCCAGAGAGCTCTATATGTAAGGTACTGTAACTTTGTTGACTTGTATAAAAATAATGATCGATATATTATATTAGTTCTATTGTTGCTAATTATTACGTGCCAACTCATTTAGAGAGGGTTTTTGTTTTCTTTCTAATGAATGTTGGTTTGGTCAGTTTCAATGAGAATATCCCTTTAAATGAGTTCAACGTTGTTAGCCATAACGTGTGTAATATTTGTGTAAGGTAGAAAGAACCTTATATACTTGAGTAATAAAGAAAATTGGAACATAGATCGATTTTATTTTATGTATTATTCCTTTACCGTTATATGGTATTTATTGTAGACTTGAAAGAAAATTTTGAGCATTGAAAGAAAAGGAAAAAAAATGCAATAAGAAAATTGCAATAGAATTTATTGTAGAGCTAGTATAGTGGCCAATCAATTAATATCATTGAAAAAAATTATCACGATCAGGGGGTGGTCAAACCCTTACTGTAACAAACAGTGTTTTAAGATTTTTAGATTTATAGCAAAATTTTGAAAAAACTGGAACTAAGAATTCTATAGAAAGCTTTCTCAATGGTTCCTGCAGGTTTCTAGTAGGGGTTTATTTTTGCGAAAATTTATAAAGATGAATACTATTTCGAAGGTAGTACTTCATAATACGCTGTCCCCGAGATTTATAAACAAATTTTGGAAAATTTTAAAAGAAAGTTAAACGAGGAATTTCTAGAAGAATCCAGAATGCAAGGAATGTTTCGAAAAATTGCAAATTTTTATTAGGGGTTAAAGTAAGGCGACGCAAACATTTCAAAAAGATTTTTGTATTTCTAAAATCTCTTGGAAGTTATAGAGAAATGATCCTACGAAAAGTCCCAAGAGAATTTCCTAAGGTTTCTTAAAAAAATCCCTAGCGACTCTTCCAGCAATTCGAAAAAAACTCTTCAAAAAGCAAAAGTTTTGAGAGTTATTTTCAATATTTTTTTTAACAAGGGTTTCGGGAGTCGGTACGAATTTTTCTGACGAAGGTTTCTAAAGCTCGTTTCACTGCTGAAAGTTATTATTTCATGATTTAATTTACATGCTGCAATTCTATTTCACTTTCAAGTGAAATTTTGCTAATACCAACCTAAAAAATTAAGGTCAGATCGGCGCCTTTCATAATTTGTTTCTCTTTTACACTCTCCTTCACACAAATGACCAGCAAATGCCACAAAAGATAACATAAAATTTAAATGTCCAATATTACAGTTGACAGGCCTAAAATTTCAGCTGAAAGTGAAATATTTCAGGTCCGTATCGAAAAGTTAGTTCACTTTCAAGAAGAGCACCTGTTGTGCATCGCCTCGGCTAAAGGAATTTCAACTTTCACAAAGCTTTCAGCATGTAAAAGGCGCTTAAGAAGATTTTTAGACCGTTTCGAAGAGGCTCCAACCTCTAAAGAACGATAATCACATTCACTCATGATTTTATACAGTGTTCAAGATAAGGATGTCTATCGTGGGGATCTCCTAAACCATAGAAGATACGACGATGGTCAAATTAGAGAATAGATGCGCAATTAAGATCTTGCTTTAAAGAAAACCAGACAATTCCGATTACTTCCGAAGATATTTAAGAAAAAACGAAATTTGCCGATTTGGTTTTTATTTTTTCCTTACCTTTTTTGAACAGATTCAAAAAAGTTAAAAAAAACGTTACGTTACGGAGAAATCATCAATATTTTTTGTATGGCCCGTAAAAAAAGTACGCACTATATTGAGTAGCATCTTTTACTACGAATACATGAAACACATAAAAAACAAAAGTTGGAAAGTATTGGTTTTAGCAGGATGGTGCTCCCAGGCACAACGCCCTAATCTTGCGAGAATACCTTTCCATTTTCCAAGAAATTCACCTCATAGGTATTAGAATGTTGTGCGCGGGTGCACCGTCCTGTTGAAACCGCCAAAGTTACCGGCTTTTGTTTTTTAGTGTTGAAAACACTTATTGGATGCTAGTTTCGAAGTTTATATGTAACGTTTATCTGAAACGCTCGAATGTTAAAAGGTTAGGGAGGGGAAGCGAAAAAGATGAGTGGACCGATTACGATGAAATTTTGCAGGCGGATTCTTTATCAAATTTGTAGATCGGGGTCCGTGAATTGGCAATGTAGGCCAGAAAATCCATGGGTATGATTTCAAACTCAACTCAAATTTTGAAAAAAAAACGCTTGTGTAGTGTCTTCTGGTACAGCATTGACACCTCTTCGTTTCCTTTTTACATTGAAATCTGCTGCCAAAATTGTTTTTATTAGGTATAAGCTCACTTCTTTTTTTCTAGAGGACAATAACTGCTTTAATTAAAAAGAGAAAGGTCAAGTTAAGTCCAAATAAGCTTGACGTTCAAATAGAAAGTGCCCTTGGAGAGTATGTTTTATACTGGACACTAACCCATTCGATTAATGAATAATAAAATCATTTCCTATGTCTAACCACCAGAAAAAAAGAAACAAATGCGTGGCCTCACAGTGGATTAATTAAAAGTGAAAGACCTGACTGGACACTTATACGAGGTTTCTTTAATGAAATGGAAAATATCAATTTTCCTATGTCAATAAACGCGCCTAAGACGAATTCCGGTAAGTGCATTGACGAATAGGTACAAAAATTTCATTGCGATTATTTTAGGTAAAACTAGCAACATTTATACACAACTAACCTTATACAACATAAAAAAGTTTGCGAATTGCGAAGGAAAGGAAAATGACGTGGTGCGTAATGTACAGGATGGATGTGCAATTTTTTTTTACACAAGCCCCGTCTTATTTGTTACGTACACCGAAAGCGACTGCTGGAAAGCGACGATTAAAAACTCTCGGAAAACTTCTATCAACTTGTGACAATGCGCATTAGTAGGGGTTCGCTTTGTCAACCCTCCATCTCGCGTAGTTCGCGATTTTTTCATCCACAAAAGCGGTAAACTTTCTAAATTTCCATACGTGATCATGACAAGTGGCATAAACCCTTTCGGAAAATTTAATCAAACAGTCGTCTGTGGGAATTTAAATGGACTTTTCCGCCGTCTTGAGAGTAGATCTGTTCACATCATTTACAGAAGAGAAAACAAAGAGATAAATTGTCGTCTCTTCCGTATGCAATTTGAATATTTTAGGAATGTAGCTTTCGGATTGAAGGTTGCTTGGCAAATTTCTGATTTTGGAGCGCAAAATACCTTTAGATACAAATATCTGTGGCAATACAATGTAGTTCAGTTGAATCGATTGTCGATTACAAATCCAATTACACCTAAACGTTATTAATTAATTAAAACATTTCCTAAAATAAACAAATTGTATTCACAAATGAGTAAAAAAAATTGACAATAATATTTTTATAAACCGTACGCGTTTCACTGTCAGAACTGTCATCAGCGAACAACTGAAAAAGACATTCTGGCACTATTTATACTAATTGCAAGTGAAAGTTCATGAAGGTCCGAAATAATTAAAATTCTCCACTGGAACGGTTACAAAAGGTACAGTATCCGTCAAAATAGAGAGTACCGAAATTAGATCGCTGTGAGAACTACGACAAAGAATAATAACCTATTGTCTACAACGACATTGACAGCATTTTAGGACAATAGCAATAAATATTAAAATTTAAACAAATTCAATATATAAATAAATAAATAAATAAATTAGAACCGTATGTCCACAATATAGATTTTACCTTAAGCAGCACCTCTATTCACAGAATTTCGCAAAAACACCAAAAAAAAGGTAAACTCCTATACCGAACTGTAGCAATTGGTTGTTACCACTGTTCTAAATTGAGTCACTGTATCTACAACTACAGCAGTCACTCTTTATAAATAGTACGTTTGATAATTTGCAACTTGCGATTCATATTAATGGTCAGCCATTTTGTTTATTTTTAAATGGCCAAATTGAAGTTTTAACGGCTGGAAAAGTTCATTTGCAATGAATGTACTAATTACACCTTACAAAGAAAGGATTCTTTAAAACGTCACATTTTATTACGTTACTTTCAAGAATTTTAAATGAGATCGCTCGACTCCGCTACGCAATTAAGTTCCTCTTTTTTTTAATAAACTAGCCTCTTAATATGAGCTTACTTATAATGTAAACTGGTCACGAATTCGAGAATAAATTCATCGAAAATGGTGGCATAATTGTTCGGTTGCACGGCTAACGATTGTTTTATTAGGCTCGCCAGGAGAGAATGCCGGTCAGAGAACAGCTGACGCCGGTTTACAATCGTATGTTTTTTGCCTCGAAAGTTTAGCGATCGAAAAATGCAGCGATCGACCTGCATAGATTTGCCCCGGCTAAGAGTTCCTTTCTCCCACCCGATTTTTACTCGCCGAGCTCGAATGATGAAACGACCCCAACGAAAACCAAGCGTTCACTCTCTTTTTTATACACGTGAGGGTATATCAGAAACACCGTCCGTTATTCTCTGTCACGACAGTTTTTAGAACCGGCAACACTGTAGCAACACTGATCTTTTTATTATAGCGCATATTAATTCCGTTCTCTTTCCTTATGAAGCGGTACACGTATAAAGTTTCCTATGCCGGCAATTTTGTACAATCGAAACCAAACATCTAAACCTTGTACCATTTTAGAAAAATTCTCTTCAAAATTAAGTGTACTAGTTATGGTTTTTGAGGAGGAGTTGTCAAATCGCTGGCGTGCGATAAACACGAAAATACTACTTTTGGCTGATGAAAACCACATTCTAATAGTAAATATGCACTTTCAGGGTAATTGGTCAAGGAGTAAGGTTTTTCAAGAAAAACACTACAAATGGACAGCGTGCGATAATGGCGCTCCTGCGATATGACGAATTGTAACCGATCACCATAAGGGGTCGAGACCTTTCAATAGAGTACCATGAAGGCTAAAACCAGCTCCTTCGCCCCCCCCCCCCATTTTGATAAGGGCGATAAGGGGGTTCACAGAAAACAGTTCCTTTCATTGTAATTTCAATTAGAAATACCATGAAAGATAAAACCAATTTCTAACCCCTTCCACCCCTGGCCCATTGGTGTAGAAATCAATTGATCCTCTCGATGAGACCTTTCATTTGAATACCATGAAGGCTAAAATGTGCCCCCCCTCATTTTAAGAAGTTTTATTAGCCACAACTAGGGGCATGCGTATGCAAAGTTTGAGACAAATTGGTTGTCGCGTGTAGAAGGTGTGCACGTTTTATTTTCAGATCACAGCATCTAGGAAAATAATTCGTGGGGGGAGGGGGGCGACCCCTTTAAGACACAAAAATTTGAAGGCGGTCTGGGACCTGGCCTGGCACCTTCACGGTTTCGGATTTCTATTGCAAAAAAATGTGGGCGCATTTTTTTAAATCTTTCATCAACAAAATATAATAGAAAATATTATTCTCTCTTTCAAAAAGATTCTCTTCAATAGTATATGTCCATGAACTTAGCAGAGCAAGGTCAGCAGAACATAAGCCAACATATTGCATAATTAGGTGCTAATTAAGTACCCTATTTCCGAATTAAATGCTCCTTTTTTTAAAATTATTATATGTTTTGCCAGGTTCACATGAACTCAGCAGAACACTACCTTAAAAACCCAATAAAATGAAAAGTGAACTAACTATAATTAGGTGCTAATTAAGTGCCCTATTCCCGAATTAAATGCTCCTTTTTTTAAAAATTATTACATGTTTTGCCAGGTTCACACGAACTCGGCAGAACACTACCTTAAAAACCCAATAAAATGAAAAGTGAACTAACTATAATTAGGTGCTAATTAAGTGCCCTATTTCTGAATTAAATGCTCCTTTTTTTAAAAAATTATTAAGTACATGTTTTGCCAAGTTCATATGAACTCAGCAGAACACTACCTCAAAAAACCAAGAAAATGAAAAGTGAACTAACTATAATTAGGTGCTAATTAGGTGCTAATTAAGTGCCTTATCCAAGAATTAAATGCTCCTTTTCTTTAAAAAATTATTAAATGTTCTGCCAGGTTCATATGAACTCAGCAGAACACTACCTTAAAAACCCAAGAAAATGAAAAGTGAACTAACTGTAATTAGGTGCTAATTAAGTGCCCTATACCCGAATTAAATGCTCCTTTTTTTAAAAAATTATTAAATCTTCTGCCAGGTTCATATGAACTCAGCAGAACACTACCTTAAAAACTCAAGAAAATGAAAAGTGAACTAACTGTAATTAGGTGCTAATTAAGTGCCCTATCCCCGAATTAAATGCTCCTTTTTTTAAAAAATTATTAAATGTTCTGCCAGGTTCATATGAACTCAGCAGAACACTACCTTAAAAACCCAAGAAAATGAAAAGTGAACTAACTGTAATTAGGTGCTAATTAAGGTGCTAATTAAGTGCCCTATCCCCGAATTAAATGCTCCTTTTTTTAAAAAATTATTAAATGTTCTGCCAGGTTCATATGAACTCAGCAGAACACTACCTTAAAAACCCAAGAAAATGAAAAGTGAACTAACTATAATTAGGTGCTAATTAAGTGCCCTATCCTCCGAATTAAATGCTCCTTTTTTAAAAAAATTATTAAATGTTCTGCCAGGTTCATATGAACTCAGCAGAACACTACCTTAAAAACCCAAGAAAATGAAAAGTGAACTAACTATAATTAGGTGCTGATTAGGTGCTAATTAAGTGGCCTGTTTTCAAATTCTGGAATAGGGCACTTAATTAGCACCTAATTATGCAATATGTTTGATTGTGTTCTGCTGACCTTGCTCTGCTAAGTTCATGGACATCAATAGTATGCCGTCAAATCTGGATGTTATCCACCTAATGTTAAGGACTTTGACAATTCTAAATAGTGACATTGTTATCCGTTATGGCATAGTGGGCTATAACGATGCCCGTGGCCGTTAAAATGACAATTATGCTTCAAATGTCATGTACATACAGTGATATTTAATAAGAAGTAGACATAGGGATTTACGTGTATTGTTGTTTCCTAGGTATGTCTACTTTTAAATGACAAAATCTCTTCTGAACTACTTTAAAAATTAATTTTATCTCTCATTGTATTCTAATTAAAGGTCTTAATGAAATGAACCGTTTTCTACCAACTACTGCCCTTCTTTCTGTCCTAGTACGGGGTAGAGGGTGGGGGAGTGGAACTAGTTTTATCCTTCACGGTACTCTAATGAAAGGTCTCAACGAAAGGAATTAATTTCTACCAACCATAGCCCTCCTCCTCGACCTCTTATCGTGATCGGATATATTCCCTTGTACCTCAAGAACGGATTGTCGTAAGAGGGTACCTACTCACAAAGGGCGATTGAGACGTCTGCAAGACATATATCCATTGGTGATGTCAAAACAAAACCTATTTCGGTTAAAAAAATGCGCTTTATCTGCCTTGCAAGAAGTGGTTAATTTCGCCCCTAGGAAAAAAACAAAATTTCGTCACGCAGAAGTTGTGTGCGTTTAAAAGATCTTCTCGACAGCAGTTTGAAAACAAAACTGTCGAAGAAGATAGGAAAAAATATATAACACGCTCGGGGATGCCGCCCGGATGTCACCGACCCCACATCATGTAACATCGGCGCTAAAGTTGTTAATTACACGGCGCCGGTAGGTACAGTCTTTGACAAAGTAATGATCACCGAATAAATAAATCCTGAAGCATATTCAACCAACCTTTGAATATATTGTGCAACTTGAAAATGCAAACCAACAAATTAAAGCATCTCCTCCTTGAAGAAACCACGGAACCCGATGTGATAGGCATGTTGGTTGCATAATTTACCTATTCATTACTGTTGTCAATGACCGTACATACTGCAAGCCAGCCAGCCAGCCAGCCGGCCGCCCCAAAGTGAGATAAAGAGCTACCTTTTTACAAATAACTTTGCAAAGATGCGCTAAAAAGGTAGCAAATTCAGAACATGATTTGCCAGCACATGTGGCGCAGTTCAGTTGAAGCTGGACTGCGGTACTACGGGTCCCAGGTTCGAATCCGGGTTCAGGCATGGATGTTTGTAAACAATTTCTTGCTAACGGCCTTTTTTATTAAACCGTGCTCGTATAATTTAAGTGTACACATTTCGGGAACGCTGTAAAAGACCCAGAATCTTTAACCATTTTAATTAAAACTATATATCACAGGCGAACAGAATTCCACTTAAACCTTAATTTCTTTGACTATAAACCGATTAAACGCATTGAACGTTGTTGACAGTTTCAAGATTGTAATTTAATTAGGTAGCCGTTGGGGTATAGGGACACGATGAGCTGAAATTGAGGCTAAATTAAGATCAATTGCGGCCGTACGTTTACCATTGCGTAATTTATTGGTTTCATTACAACCCCGTTATTGACGTCTTGCAACCGCACCAACTTTAATACGAATCAAAGAACTAATACGTGAAATTATTGATTGTCTACCCCCATTAATTTGTTTAGGTGGCGCGTTTGTGTGTACTTTCGGTAACCACGGCAACGACGGACGGTAAATTGTTAATTGTCAGATAATACGACAATATAATGTCAAATGGAACCTTTCTGTTGATGATTTGTGGACAAATCGAGTACGTAGAGACTTTTACATCGGCGGGTACAACCTGGCATTGCAAGTATGAATTCGTATCGGGAACTGATTGGAAAATCGTCGGCGGTCTCCAGTCTGGTGTTTCGCAAATTGTCAACGTCTCGTCTAACGACAACAAGGTGATACTAAATTTACCAATTGAGGTTGTTTACAAGTCAACCAACCCCCACGGATGTGAGTATTTCAAACTCAATGCGTGTAATTTGCTAAATTTAATTCGGGAAAGGGCCGCAGATTGTGCTGAGCGTTTACAAGGGGACAAATTTGCAAGGATATGGAAGAGCTTACGCGCCGCTTCAGGCGGGTGTTCACAAGCTGAAAGTATCAACGTCCGCCCCATTGCCATCCTCGCTCTTGGGAAAAGTCGCTACGCTTTTCGGCTATCAACCCGAATTATTACAGCCTGCAATGCTGGCGACAACTGCAGGTAATAATCGTAAGTGGTCACCCTTAGGTAGGTAGTATTCAATTAAAAGCGCTATTAATGAATTTCTTTTAGTGATCCAAATGGTCTCAAGCGGCGAAGCTTCGATGGCACTAAACGTAACGTTTCACGGATTACAGGGATTAGAATATGACATGGGAAAATCCTTCCAGAATTAAGGACGCGCTTCTATTCCGTTCGCAATTTTAACGAGTATATCCCCAAAACAACATTTCTAATAATTACATATTATACGAAGCGCAAAATGTAAAAACCCTTTTTTGTTGCGATAATGTCCAAATGTGTGGCGCAGTTATAATCAACAACCCCTTTGGAGACAACAGCCCTCTAAGAAGCGCCATTACGATGTTACTGGGGAAACCTATATTGACTCATGCTGGGAACGGCAAGGAATGTCGAAAATTTAATCTCTGTTTAGAGAACGTTTGCAATGTCACGTTTCATGCTGAAATAAACTCGAAAATATAACTAATTAATTCTCAGAGTTTGCCTTTTTCCCCAAGTTCAATTTCTACTATACCTACCACTATAGTAAATAACAATAAATGAATGAATTCAGCTTGGATTGATTTCACCATCCCTTTTGTTTGTAAATTGTCGCGGTCGGTGGTATTCCATACAGAAACATTCAAAAGTGTACTCCCCAAATTGGTAATGTAGGTAATCGACAATTTTTACCCACAAAATAACCGTATAAGCAAAGAGTATTACTCTTTGGTATAAGTAATGGATGTATGGAATGAGAATTCGCTCCACCGGCTTTGTCAGGATTTGTAAGAATTGTGAGTAAAGGTGTGACCCCTTGCAGGGACAACTGCCAAATACAAAATCGTTTTCATACAAATTTACGAAATTGTACAACGAAATGGGGTTAAATTTTGACCTGAATGTATGTATTTAACGATCATTCTAAAATAAAAATTTTTGAACCTCGAAAATATATCACCCCTTGTTGCGTATCTAACTAGTTAACTAATAGTCCGAGAAATACAGACTGAAAATGGACCATTTTCTGCAAAACGAGAAGTAGTTCCAATTTTTTTTGCACGTCATGGAGGAGGGGTGGTTAAGAATCCAAGTTTTCGACCTCCCACTCCCACCCCGTGTGCCACTCCTAAAACCAAAGAAATTTGGGTGGTTTTTTGGTCAGTTTCAATTCAATTCAATTCAGTTTGGTTGAGAGGTAAATAAACAGAGTTTGCCATGGAAAACAACATATAGTGAGATAGGTAATAGTGTAACTGTGGCACATTTAACATATTTAAAGGCTATTTTCGAAAATTCACTATGAAAGTTGAATTAATAATTACAGTCAATACACTATTAAAATTAGATCGTATCATGCCATGGAAAACAATAAATAAACAAAATACTGCTGTTTATATTTGAAGGTCTCAAAGAAAACTTGGATTTAATGTTTGGTGCTGGATTATCGGAATTTATTTTTTTACATGTAATTACTTCAAAGTAGACATTTCAATGTAATATTTCATAATTTATTTTCGTTGTTGTTCTATTTGTGGGCCTAAAGTTTTAAGTTAAATATTATAATAGACTGAGTAATTAGAAGAACATAACTGTTTCCCATGGCAAACTCTGTTTTTACTACTCTTAATAATACAAACAGTTCTGTATCATGTTTATTTGTCAAAGTAAGTACAATGAATCATCGTAATCAGAAAAAAATGCACTTTTCAAAAATGTCACAGCCAACTATAGTTGCCCTTTAAAAAAATGTAAGTTTGAGTTATAACTCGAAAATTATAAAAGAAGAATGTTAAGCGGAAAAAATCTACACTTTTTGTTCTTTGCACGTTTCTGCATCTGTAATACGATTTAAAAGAAAAATCACTAAATCTGTTTTTCGCTCATAATATCACAGATTTAAATATACTATTAAATCTGTGATAATATCTAGTAAACTGTGGATTTTTTTCAAAAAACAAAAGCATATCTTTAATAAGCTCTTAAAACTACAACTCTTTCCTCATTTAACCGAATCTCTATCTCTTACGGTTATCGAGATCATAATGCCTAAAATGAAAACAAACTCACCCTGTATAGTGATATTCATGTAGAAGTAGACATAGGAATTTCCTAGAGGAATTTTTGTATATTGAACATGTTCTCCTAAAATTAATAGTTTTGACACAATTTGCAAAACTACACTTTTCAGCCCTTTCAACCTCCGGGATTTCACCCGAGGACAAATTCAGCTGTTTTAATTATTTTTCCCCAATTTCTAATCATTTCACCTGCATGAAAAACCCGGTTTGGCCCGGTAACTAATATTTTTTTTGAAAATAAATTATTTTAGAGCTATTTAGCATGGACTAAAGGGCGATATGTTACCGGCAACGTATTTGCATTTCAGTTACAGTGGTTTTACCCAGTTCAGTTGTATTTTCAGCAAATCAATTTCCAAATTCGTTTAGGTATTATATTTATTGCTATAGAATACATTCGTTTTCATGCACTAATAGCAAAATTGCTCACCTCGTCTTTGGAGATTTCGTTTTCGCATGGCGTCCCACGTGCAATAAGTTGATGTTGCCGAAACGTCTGGATAGCGATCTCACCCCCTATGGTGATCACACAACGTGGAATGTTATACTCGCCCCCAGGTGTTTGTCTGGTTGTAGCTTCTACATATACCTCGCCTTCGTGGTTTTCTTGACGAAGCCGATCGTATTTGGAGGGATTACCGCGACGTTTTTCGACCATAAGGGCAGCTTTCGTGGTGGCAGACTGACTACGTCAGGGAAGGCCGCCAAGAAGTTACACCGGACCGATTCAAGGAAGTATGCCCGACTATAACGGGTACTTGTTGCAACTTGCGTGCCATCAACCACCACATAGTAGGCGACGACTTCTGCTAACACAAGATCAACAATTAAAGTGACTGTAGAGATTGTGTTACTCCTCCTGCGCATCCTTTGATGGCCTTTGTAATTGGTTGTGACTTCAGTTGCAATCCCATTGCGTCCTTACGTCTGATGGTGACGATACTGCAACTCCTATCAACGTAAGCTCTGATGGGCTTATCATTTATCTCGCCATCTACAAAATAACATTCTTGTGGACTCATTGGGCAAATTATTTTAGCGTATGTTGTCGGTTTGGATTCGTGTCCTAGCAACTTGCAGTTACTGCATTCCAATCTCGGCTTTGGACACTTGCTCCAAATTAATGTGGCCCGTTTCATTGCAATTATAACATCGGGTGGTACGAGCACGTTTGGCCGTATCTGGTCCATAAGTACTTGATGGATTTGAGCATTCCTTTGTTCCCAATCGTTTACGGTCAAATCCCGCCTTTCCTCTATCAGCTGATTTCCGAAGCTTCCGTGGTTAACGTGGACAAACAATCGGTGTATAGATCTTCAGGCGTCTCGTTTCTTCTCACTCGCAGAGTTGTCGCAAAATCACGAAGGTTAGGAAAAGCCTTTACAATCAAAGCTTTCCATTCTTCCCATTTACCTGGTTAGGTCAATCTTATTAACCCATTTTGCTGCCGATTAATTTGGTTTACCCGACATAAAATCCAGTTCGCCCATAACTGCCATCCGCACAAAGGGTTGGGTGTTGGCACCTGCATTAATAGGTTGTCCGCGACTAGCCATATGGTTTGGCTTCCAAATTTGTAATTCGCGCATCTTTAACAATTGCAGTTGTTACGAGTATTGCGTGAATCACGACACCGATGACGAGGTGACTTTGATCTAACGCGACGAAATTCGGAAACCTATCCTTGTCTACGCCTACTTCGATCTTCCGATAGTCGGTTATTCATCGTATTGAAATAATATGCGTTTATAACGTTTCGTAACGAACGAATGTTAGCGCAAAATTGGTAAAGTGTACTTACAAATCGGCGAAGTACTCGTAACAATCGTATAATAGGGCACAATCCCTTGGTTTGCAACCAGAGCACTATACGTATAATACTGGATTCGGATTCTAGGCACAGAGCCGATCCCGAATTCCCAATAACCGTTTATTCTGGACAATAATTGATATAATACGTATAATACCCTGAAAGTAAGAATAACAAAACAGAGATGCGAGCAGTGCCACCGCAAGGTGGATACTGCCGATCACCGCGCCCGTTCGAGGTTCCCTCGCGCTCTCAAAATCGCGCAGCGCTTACACAACAAAACAGTCTTACATTTCCCAAGTTCTCTTCATCAATCGCGGTTGCGATCATCGATGGGCAATTTTTTAGTCGCCTTTTACGACACGCAGTACCCTCTGCGGTAGGGGTATTCTTTCCCGCCCCTACACGGGGGGCATAAAGTAGATACAATATTATACCTACGTTATAGCAACAGTATAACAGTACGACCGAGTTTCAGTATGCCCCTGATCGTATCATTCTTATATCGCTTTTTGTAGAATTTGTAAAAATAATTGAGGGAAGGAAATTTTTTTGAACAGCCTCTGAAATGATTTCTTTTAAATTCATTATCTTCTTAGTTTCATAAATGGCAATATATCTTCCCTTCCCTTAAAGTTTTAAGAGGAAATGCACCCAACATTTATCACATTGACCACATACATACATGTACTTTTACCTTATTATCTACGGTGTCCATTAATGTACTCGGGAAACGCTTTAACTTCAAAACGCACCGTTGATACTTCATGTGTTTGAAATTTACTCACGCTATGATTTTTCGCTTTATAGTCTTCGAAAAGCAAAGATACAAAGAAATAAATTTGAATGCGAGAGGAGGAAGCCACCCTTGCTCTGAGGGTAGCACAACCAACAATTATTTTAGTCTATTTAAGTCTTTGTAGAGAAAAAAATTATGCATACTATAGCTTTTAATTCTTTGATCTATGAAACCATGAAATTGGATAACTAAAAACGGGCGCTTTTAACCCAATAAGTGGTGCCATGGCAAAGCTAACTGATCGTAAATGCAGGCGCTCTTATTTGATTTCATAATTCCATGGCATTACCGATGTTTTATAACCGCGACAGTTTTTGATTTTTAGATTTTTACTGTTTCTGAATTTATAAAATAGGAAACAATTTTTTTCTCTACAAAAAACCTAAATATATAAACTTTATCTCTAAAATAAATAGGGGAGGCAATAATCGGAAATTAAAAAAAATGACTATTGAAATTCCCAAGGTGCGTTCGTCAAGTCACCACCCCGTATAGTGTGCCATGGCCGAAACAAGTTAAATATGGATTAATTCAGATTTTAAAGTGAGCTGTGACCGAAACAATAGTATATTTTCGTTATTTATTTTATTTATAACTGCCGGTTACTGGATCTTATTGATTTATTATTGTTGTGCGAATACTGAATAAGCTCAATTTAATAGAAAAGTGCATAATTTTACTCGCATAATGAAAATGTTGGTTTGTACGAAGTGCGCATTTTGGCAAAAAAGAATACCTTTGCTGCTGCTGTGGTGAGAAATATTCTGAAAGAGGAGTACCATCAAATTACATACCTACTTTTGATGATTAGAAGTCAAATTAGTGCTGATACAACTGAATTTATTGGAAATTGAGAATATTTAGGCCTAAGTATTTTTAAACAAATATTAGGGCAGCGATTAGAAAGGCTGCTACCGAGTACCATCAGTGTAGTGTCGGAAGAGTAGGTACCTAGATAAAATTAAAAAAAAAAGGAAAAATCCAGAGCCTTTAAACTTAAAAAAGTCAACTACCTATTTATATCTACGTCCTAAAGACCATCAAAGACGTTTTGAATTTTGTTATTTGTTGTTAAACGAAGAAAGAAACTTTTTTTAATGTATTATATGGACTGATGGATCAAATTATAACAATAATAATGTTTATTACTGTTAACATGCTTAGAATTGTGCATTTACAGAAGTCAATTAAGGAAAACATATTATTTAAATAGCACTTAAATCACAAATTTCGAACTCATAGACACTATAAAAGGCTTTCTGTAAAAGGAAAGCCTTTAATTTATATTTCAATGTTGCAAAGAGATGATGAACAGGTGCACCTGCTCACCACGCGCAAAGAGTACCTAGGTAACGCGATATTTAAATCTTATGTTCCCAAATTAGTGGACTGGTACTAACACGGTTTACATTTCATAATACTGTGTATGTGTATATAAAAAGTGGTTTAAATAATATTGATGGTAAACAGAGCTGGGCAGTTTTTTCCCGATCGATCTGAGACAATTTTTTTTGGGGCAAAAAAAAAGGCAGTGTTTAACCTTCCTTTTTTTACCAAAAATCGACTACACTAAAATTTCTCGGGAAAACACTTTTTCATATTAATTTTGGTACGTAGAATTCAAAACAATTCGTACTTTTTCGATTAGACTTCTCAATCAAAAGTTATAGACTAGAAACCAATTTCGAAAGAAAATTCAAAGGGCTGTAACTTTTGAACTAGTAGCCCAATCTTGGAACTGTTTGAAATTATGGATTCTACAGGCCACATTCTATAAGAAAATTTTTTTCCGGGTCGATCTGAGACAATTTTTTTTCGGGCCTCAAAAAAAGGCAGTGTATAACCTTCCTTTTTTACCAAAAATCGACTGCACCAAAATTTCTCGGGAAAACACTTTTTCTTATTAATTTTGGTGCGTAGAATCCAAAACAATTCGTACTTTTTCGATCAGACTTCTCAATCAAAAGTTATAGACTAGAAACCAATTTCGAAAGAAAATTCAAAGGGCTGTAACTTTTGAACTAGTAGCTCAATCTTGGAACTGTTTGAAATTATGGATTCTACAGGCCACATTCTATAAGAAAATGATTTTTCCCAATCGATCTGAGACAATTTTTTTTGGGGCCAAAAAAAGGCAGTGTTTAACCTTCCTTTTTTACCAAAAATCGACTACACCAAAATTTCTAGGGAAAACACTTTTTCTTATTAATTTTGGTGCGTAGAATCCAAAACATTTCGTACGTTTTCGATTAGACCTCTCAATAAATAGTTATGGACAAAAAACAAATTTCGAAAAAAATTCAAAGGGCTGTAACTTTTAATCTTGTAGCCCAATCTTCAAACTGTTTGAAATTCTGGATTCTACGGGCCAAATTCTATAGGAAAATGTTTTTTGCCGGTCGATCTCACACAATTTTTTTTCCGGCCTCAAAAAAAGGCAGTACTTTTAAGTTATTCAAATATTTGAGAACAATTTAGAAATGTTTAGGGAAAGTTTCCATTGTCACAAAATCAAATATAAAAATCCGATACATCTGAATACCGAACTCGATAGTCTACGTAACTTAAAAACAATAGGGACCTTTCTTATATCCTTAAGACCATGTGTACCAATTTTCAAAGCGATCGCACGTTTCTAAACAAGTTATCATGCACACGGACAAACGGATGGTTCCAAAATCGCTAGGATTAATTTCAGAAAGGCGTACGTATCTTGTGCACGGACGTACGATCGCTTTGAAAACTGGTACACTTATTCTTAAGGATATAACTGGTATAAGAAAGGTCCTGGTAGGTACCTCCTATATAATAATATAATAATAATAATACGCTTTTACTCCCCTTAAATTTGTATATAACAATAGAAATATAAAAAAAGCTAACCCCATACAAAGTAGGTATGACTTGATTTTTTAAGTAGTATTAAGCCTTTTATCTAGAATACTATTTTAAATTGTTAATGTATTTGAGTGACAAGCATTTGAATACTTCTTACTGTATTCGAATACTGTTCAAAGTAAGATAATGAAATACTTTTCAAAGTATTCGAATACTTTTTATAGTATTCGAATACTTTTGATAGTATTAGAATACTTTTGAAAGTATTCGAATACCTTTGAAAGTATTCGAATACATTCTAAAGTATTTGAATAAGTACTTATTTTTTTAAGTATTTGAATACTTTTCAATGTATCTGTATCTAGTATTCGCTTGTGCTGGCTGGACGTAAAAGTATTTAGTATTCAAATACCTTTGATTTGTGTAAAGTATTTACTATTTAGTATTAAAATACTTTTTGAAAGTATTCTGCCCAGCTCTGATGGTAAAAGTAATTTGTTCCGAAGAATGCAATTATGCATTAACGAAAATGGAAGACAATTTGAGTAGTACCTAATTGCAAATTTATGTAGTTGTTGCGTTTTTGTTTCAAAGTAATTGTTTTTCACATTCATTTACGTCCATGGCACCCTTTATTATTTTAGCCATTTTAAAATAAAACTGTTATAATACAGGGTGGTGACTTGCGTAACGCATCATAGGGATTTCAATGTAGAATTCATAACACGCCATTATTAATTGGCTCCCCAAATTATTGTAGAGCAAAAATGTATTGAGGTTTTTTGTAGAAAGAAATTTTTTAAGTCAATCAACGGTATTAGTTTTCAATTTTTTGCATTATAAAGACGGAAAATTGCAAAAATAAAACCCCCATCTTTTTCAATAATCTGTGATGCCATGGAATTTTATAATACAAAAACTACGCCAATATCCGTCATGCCATGGAATGTCTGCTATAAAACAAATCAAATTCTATCAATAAGTATTATATTTAGAACAACGAATTCAACATAAAGAAAGACCTAATTACTAAAAACGGTTTCCTAATATAACATCGGGTAAAAGCCCGATCCAGACCCCAATTTGGTGGGTTCCTTATTTTATATTTTCGTGCATGGACACATCCTGGTGAAGTTCCGGGCCTTCACACCATATTTTCAAAATGCACAAAGAAAGTAGAATCCACTTCGTAACAATAATAAGAGAAATTAGTTTCATTATTCCTGAACTGTACTGTTTTATTTTAGAGGGACGCAGAATTTCAAAAAAATTCCTCGATAAATAAGAAAGTTGTATCTAATTAATTATGCGAGGTCGCTTAATTTCTATTTTTACTGTTCCCAATCCACAAGAATAGAGGAAATTTGTCAGGATCTCATCTAGTAGTGTCTTGCTCAAAAATGATTCAGGACCGTGTCGTAGTTCGGGTCCGGGTTTTACCCAGACTATTTAATTAAAACTTTACTTAAATTTAACTTATTTCAATCGATCGCTTGTACGTGGTATTTGTTTGTTTGGCCCCGAGTGCCATTTTTATTTCAGTTTTCGATTTCGCCAAAAGAAACGGCTAAAAATCATCTTGTGTTTTACTTTCTAGACAATTTCGTTATGGTTATTAATGATACAATGAACATCATAATGAAAGTTCATATCAAACGTGTATGGGATGTGGTGAAAGGTTTGTAAACAAAGCTCAATAAATTTTATAATTTTATTGTCAAATCAACAAGGGCACACTACGCAAGCGTAAGTATCTAAAAACCGATTTCGGCTACCTAATTACAGTCGATTAATACATGAAGAATTACAATTATTATATACATATCAGATAACAATCACAATTGATGTTGATTTCTTACCCGCCATCGTGTAGTAGACTTACAAAAGAAGTAGATAAAAGGAACCACTCGTTCTAAAAATTTTACTTAGCCAACTCCTTCATACGATTAAGTGCGCTTCCGGCTTTAAACCATCCAATTTGGAGATCATTGAGAGTGTGATTGAGCGATATTTTATCAACCGACCCATCGGCGTGCTTAATTTCGCAGGTTACTGGTTTTCCGGGCGCCAAGCTTTTCAAGCCGAGCAAGCTGATCTTGTCGGTCGGCTGAATTTTATCGTAATCGGCCGGATTGGCAAAGGTGAGCGGTAAAAGACCCTGTTTCTTTAGGTTGGTTTCGTGAATTCTGGCAAACGACTTGACGATGATCGCGCGTCCTCCCAGATGTCTCGGTTCCAAGGCGGCGTGCTCCCGAGAACTGCCCTCGCCGTAATTCTCGTCGCCCACCGCGACCCATTTGACGCCGTTGGCTTTGTAATGGCGCGCGACGTCCGGAACCGCACCCCACTCTCCGGTCAGCTGGTTTTTGATCTTGTTCATTTCGCTGTTTTCGTAATTGGTGGCGCTGTTAAATGAAGGGGAGCGGATGAGAGGGCAAACGTCAGTTTGATACTAACCCGATGAACATATTATTCGAGATGTTATCCAAATGTCCGCGGTATTTCAACCAAGGGCCGGCGGCGGAGATATGGTCGGTGGTGCACTTTCCTTTGACTTTAATTAAAACTGTCATATCGGTGAGATCCTTTCCGTTCCACGTGTCAAACGGTTCGAGCAATTGTAAGCGAGTGGATTTCGGATCGACGACGACGTTAAGCGAGCTACCGTCTTTCTTTGGCGCTTCATAGGTGTCCTGACCGGGATCGAAACCTTTCGAAGGCAACTCATCTCCGAAGGGCGAAGACAGCTTGAATTTTTTCCCATCAGCACCTGCAGATATTCAGTAACTTCAGTTAAATGGACAGACTGATTGGTTAGAATTTTTAAAAAACCCACTTAAATCCCTTTTTTTAACAATTACCGGTCAGTTCATGTTTTGTAGGATCAAAATCGAGTGTTCCAGCGATGCTGAGTGCCGTAACGAGTTCGGGTGATGTGACGAAGGCGTGCGTGGCGGGATTCGCATCGTTACGGCCGGTGAAGTTACGATTGTACGATGTGACTATGGTGTTCTTTTCGCCTTTCTTTACATCTTTACGGTCCCACTGCCCGATGCACGGTCCGCATGCGTTGGCGAGGACCTGCAGGTGAATGTTAGCCAGATCAAATTATCCGTAGGTACTTACGGTGCCACCGAAGTCTCTCAATATTTTCGCGATGCCATCGCGCTCTATCGTGGCACGGATTTGTTCCGATCCGGGGGTGACGTTGAACGGAATTTTGGACTTGAGACCGTGTTTCATGGCCTCGTTGACAATGCTGGCGCAGCGACCCATGTCTTCGTACGAGCTGTTCGTGCAAGAGCCAATTAAACCTACTTTAATATCGACGGGCCAGTTGTTTTTACGGGCGGCCTCTCCAAGTTTACTGATGGGGTGAGCAAGATCCGGCGTGAATGGTCCGTTAACGTGCGGTTCCAAGGTGTCTAGGTTAATTTCGATCAACTGATCGTATTTACAACCTGGATCCGGGTTGAGAAGATCCTTTTGATATTTATCCGCTTCCTTGGCGATGTCACCACGTTTCGTTGCAACTAAGTAATCGCGCATGCGTTTGTTGTAAGGGAAGAGTGAAGTGGTAGCCCCAATCTCGGCCCCCATATTACAAATAGTTGCCATACCGGTGCACGAAATCGAATCCACACCGGGCCCGTGGTATTCTACAATAGCACCCGTGCCACCTTTCACGGTAAGAATGCCGGCCACTTTCAAAATGATGTCCTTCGGAGAGGTCCACCCAGACAATTTTCCTAAGGTATGAGCTTTAGCCAATTAAAAAAGGTGGAGACAATCACCTGTAAGTTTAACACCAATCACTTTCGGACATTTCAACTCCCAAGGGATATTAGCCATAACGTCAACGGCATCCGCCCCTCCTACGCCGATACACAAGCAGCCCAACCCCCCTCCATTCGGTGTGTGCGAATCCGTACCGATCATCAAAAGTCCGGGGAAGGCGTAGTTTTCCAGGATGATCTGATGGATAATACCTACGAGAGAAATTTGCAGTCCGGGCATTACATTTTTGGGTAATACCTGAACCGGGTTTCCAGAACCCGACCCCGTACTTATTTCCGGCGCTGCTCAGGAAATCGTAAACTTCCTTATTTTGGCTTTTGGCGCGCGCAAGATCCTGATCCCCCCCAACCTGGGCCTCGATAAGATGGTCGCAATGGATCGTGCTGGGCACGGCGACGCGTTTTAGACCGCTAGAAATGAACTGAAGCATCGCCATTTGTGCGGTCGCATCTTGCATGGCAACGCGATCCGGTCGCAATCTTAAGTACGACGTGCCTCTCTCGATTTCCTGTGGTAGTAAATTAAACTCACCTTTAGTGTTCATTTGTTTATCTATTTCAATTGGGTATCCATGACGGTCGACAAACATACAGTGTGTTCGAGATAAGAGGGTCGCATCCTCTTTTATGTGGCGGCACAATAAAATTCTCAAATACGAATAATGTGACATTACGATCTATCCGATCGGACATTGAAACGTCCGGTTAAAATGCAATGCCTACTAAGATATTTGAAAATAATAATCAATTTGCTGCACTTAATAAAGTATGAAAATGGTACAAAAAAAGTAAAAAAAAAATTCTGGCATGCCGTGTGCTGTCAGGATGCGTGGTGTCTGTTGTGTTATACCGGTAAATCGTATCGCGCAAAAGTAAATCTTCACAACGAATCCTTGAACAAGTTGATGCAGGTTTTTTTCTGTGAAATAGTACATGGCATGCTAGATTTAATAAATGTAATAATTATTGAATCACGGATTTCTCAATTGTTTTGTATATCAGCATATTTTATATTGTTGTACAGCAAATTCATTGCCCCCTCCGAATATATTAAAAACATAGGCAGTCCATTTGAAAAGCAAGTGGAAGCTAAACCGGAAGTGAGGCCGGAAGTTGCAAATATGCGCTCGGATAGATCGTATCGTAAATTATATGACAATTTTTTCGTATATCGCTCAATAAAAGATATTGAGGTGACTCTTTTATCTCGAACGCACTGTATAGAACGATTATTGCTAAATTACTACAATAGCACCTTTTGTATTTGTGATTTAAGGGATTCTGAATCGTTCCCCCAGAAAACACATGCGTTGTAATGATGTATTTCCTAAATTCGATCACATTTTAACGGTGTAAGAAACCATTGATCGAGGGTAGCTCGGGGTGGGATGGGGCAGGGAGGATATATATATATGTCTTGGATGCAAGTTGGAGATTGTACGTAATAAGCGAAGAAACTAGCGGAACTCCCCCCCCCCCCCCCCCCCCCTCTAGCCTAAGGACATCGTTTGCATATTGTAGCGACTATTCAAAAAAAAAACCGGATGAAAAATTAGTCATCGGCGATTAAGACCGAAAGCGGATGTGAGGCAATATTTCCGGGAAATATAACGTGTTTTGCCCTAGAACAGTTTAGAATTCAAAGGTTGCATAGCAACTACATGCACATATCCGTCTGGATTTCTCAAGCCGGTTGAAAACCTATGGATTAAAAAATAATAGCACAAATATAATTCTATTTATTTTACAAATCAAGCGATTCGCAGCCCCTCGGGGTACATTCTAGAACAGTCGGGAGCGTTCGTTTTGCTATATAGGTATGCAAATCGAATTGCGTTTCAGACAGTTCCAATTTCAACGCCAAAGTAATAAATAGTTTGCGCTGTTATGAATTGTGTATATATGAGTAGCAAGTGTAAGGGTTTGATAGGGAAGAGCGTTTTTCTGGGGTAGCATTTTGGGAACGTAATGAACAAAAATAAAAAGCATAAGACATATATTCTCTACGACGATGGGGGTTTCAGTGGGACCGTGATTTTCTTTTTATATAGATATTCAAAGCGAATTATTGTAGCAATGTGCAGCTCGGAAACGAACAACTCTCAAGAGAAAACATACTATTGCCAAAGAGCTATTGCTCATTTTTATGTACAGGGTGGTTCAAATTCGTGGCTCACCATTGGGATCTCCGTAACGGTGTGAAGTTGCAAAGTAGTGACTAAAAAACCGCATTTGTAATTTTTGAAAAATCTTTGAAAGTATCTGAGATATCACCCAAAAACTAAAAATGTCAAATTTCGTTTTCATTTTCCCTACCGTAAACGGTCGAAAATCGACGGTTTCCGTTAGCACCTTCCATAGGCACTTAATTTCCATAACACATTTGATGTAGAAGCCACAGGCCACTACTTTCTTATTTTTTATGGGCGCCATATTGGATTTGTTACGGAATGAGATAGAGGACAAGAAAGAAAAATAATTACGTGTTTGTTTTCCGTAAATTTCCAAAAAAATTCAAAATCAAATGTTTTACATTTGTTTCTGAACAAGACATCCACGGGTAGCTAGATTTTGCTGAATTACCATGGCTATGATGCATTCAAATAAATCTCTCTTTTTGTCCTCCATCTCATTCCGTAAAAATCCAATATGGCGCCTATAAGAAATAAGAAACTAGTAGGCTTGTAGCACATCTGATGTGTTATGGAAATTCTGATTCTCCGAAAAAAGTGTCCATAGAAGAGGTGCTAAGGGAAAAGGAAGACGAAATTTGACATCTTCAATTTTTCAGTGATTTCTCAATTATTTTCAAAGATTTTTCAAACATTTCAGATGCGCATTTAACTTAGACTGTAGCTCCCACCGTTACAGAGATCACAATGGCGAGGCACGAATTTGAACCGCCCTGTACGTACGAGGGCGGCTCGTTTTATTTTTTTCTAAAAAAAAAAGAGTTGCGCATCGCGTCGAGTTCAATAATTATTAATTTTGATAATTTTTCTGGGAGCAATAATTTAGGACCTCTTTGGTTTTTTATTCTGCGCCCAATAATTGCAGTGGGAATCTTTCGAGCAGTTTTTTGTTCGGATTTATATACCTAGTGTGTAAAAAATTGAAAGTTCCAAAACGAATATTTTTTCAAAATAAACTAAGAAACCCAAATTTTCCGTTTGGGAGCTATGTTAATGGTCCCAAAATTTGCGTTTCTTCTTAAATCTTTTCTCAGCAACCCCACCCTAGACGCTTGTAATTAACAACCGCTTCCCATGGTTGTTGAATGTGACCTTTTCATGCGAGAATAGTACCATTTTACCATTTTTTTGCTGTGTACGTTATTTAACGCATCTAACTTTTGACATGATTTTACTAGGAGCCACTGCTAACATTAAAAAAAACGCTCCACAATCAAGAAAGGTGATCCAATAAATTCTTGATTTTTTAGAAATGGAGGGTTTTCAAAGAATAATGAGGCACAGTAAACAATATTTAGTAACAAATCATACAAGAAGCCATTTTTATTGGATATTTCTCAAGGAGAAATGGGAAAATTTGCAGGCAATGAATCTTTTAACAAAAATAAATACAATATGATTCTTGAAACATCCTGTATGCATATCTTTAGAAACAGTGTGTTCTAGGTTGGCAATCCTGATTTTATTAATTTTTAAATGTGAACTGTGTGCACTACAGCTGACTGTTAAAAGAGAAGTTTCTCTACTGTAAGAATGCAGCAATTTTAATTTCGGTACACAATTCACTGTCTGCTTCATTAGCATCATACAATCACAATTACCTGCTTGTTGGGTTCATCAATATGCGAATACAAGACCTTTTCCGACAACGTAAGAGGTGTACCTAAACGTTTCTTAACCACCTCCAAGTTCTTAGTCAACTTATCGTAGGGCATGTAACTTTCGGCATCGAATTTGCTCATTGCCACCTTGGAGGCGGCGGCAGAAAGCGGCGACACGTGGAAGCATCTTATTTGTATCTCGGTCAGTAGAACCTTCGTGATTTTGCAGCCCTGAAAACAGAAGTCCACTGTCAAGGGGGGCAATCGACACAATAAACATTTCGCCTTGTCCTTTGCGATAAAAGTTAACCTAGACATTTGAACTGTGTGCAATTTGCGATAAATTTGTGCGAAATTCAAATTACGTAACGACCATTGACTTTAAACGACATTTAAGTTTCGCACGTGACATTAGCAGATTTTTGGGTTAAAAGGGCGATTCTTACCTGGCGATGCAAAACTCCCGTACAGTACGCCATGGGTGATAAACTGGAATTTTTAGTTTAAGGGCGAAATATTTTTGAGAAGCCAATGCCCCTCAGACGAATTTGATCACGTCTTCTTCGATTTCGTACGTACTTTTGTTATTTCTGGCCAAGATTCTGCGCATTTGCAATACGCATTCAAATACCGCTCCTGACGCAAATGATACAGGGTGTTCGGAAATAATAGGAATGTCTCGTCGCCAGGAAATGTGGCCGAGGTCGGACACCTTAACTCCCAACCAACCTCAAAATAAGAAAGCGCGGTCGATCACACCCCCAACCAACAGCGGGTCCATCCTGCAAACATAATAAGGAGAACAACTCAAAATAGCCGTTAATTAATTCCAACGATCTACAGGGGAAACTGACGAAGGTCCTGGTGAAGGTCCCTGACTAGCAACGGTTCGGGTACACTGGCGGAACCACAGCACACATCTTTAGGAGATCTGTTTTTGCAATAAAATAAGCTCGATGGTCTTAATATTTTTTGTGTTGTTTTCCCCATTATAATTAAACATTTTTATTCGGCTTTCCTTATTTATTATTGTCTCTCTCTTGTTATTCTGGGCCCTCCACAGGCTATTTCGCCCAATTACCGAGTGACCCGCATAATTTATGCTTTGTAGAGGTGCCCCTGCAAAAGGTTTTAAGTTGTTCTATACTACTCCGGTATATTTACCTTACGAATTAGGAAACCTGCAGGAAAACCTAATTCGGAGTAGCCGGCCGAATGCTCGAAACTCATCTAAGGAAATTCCCATCTCTGCTACAGATGAAAAATTCACCTCAGCCCAGGTTCGAACACCCGACCTCCCGGCTATGTAACCCTACGCTGTACCACTGAGCCGCAAGAAAGTTCTAAGGACATTTTGGGGGCGAACATAGCACCGGGAAGCCTGGGGGGTATTCCATAACATCAGAGGGTGATTTGACGACAACTATCATGGTAGTTTTCGGGAAAGTTGAGGGGTATTCCACATCTCCCAGACCCCCGGTGCTACCCTCTCACCCAAAAATATCTTCAGGGCAACTGCTATGGTTATTATTCCGTTGTAGAGAGCGTCATCAAATTTCTTTCCTAGGAGATCCATACACAGAGTGTTCTAAGGGCTTAATATTTTGGGAGACAGAAAGCATCAGTAGGGGGTCTGGGAAGAATGGAATACCCCTCATCAAAATGAGATTTGATGACAACTGTCATGGTAGTTTTCGGGAAAAAGGTAATTAGAGTATTTCTTCGGTGCACTGGGGGGATTCTATATCCCCCCCCAAAGGCCCAGAGCCCCGGTGATGCGTTCTCCTTCCAAAAATCGTTGGCAGATTCGCTTTTTTTACGACACGGAGTGTACCTGCGGTAGGATTATTCTTTCCCGCCTCTTCACGGGAAAAATTGTGAAGCGCACGATCATACTAAATGAAGAAACTTTTGTCCGTCCGTCCGGACTCACTTCTGCGGTTTTGAACTACTGTTAGTGGAATGGTCCTACAGCCTATACCTTGAAGGTGTGCCAGACGGCCATCAAATTTCGCTGTCTGAAGAGGGGGAGCTGAGATGCAGTTTTTGAAAGTAAAACGTGCATAACTTTCACATGCAACAACCCAAGTGGTCTCAAAATTTTCATACGCATCCTTTTAATAATGCCAACTAAAATTTGTAAAAATGGGGGGAGAGGGGAGTTCTACCCTTCATGGTACAGTATAATTGTATTTTCCATGGTATTATAATTAAAGGTATCAACAAAAGGAACTGTTTTTTACCAACCACCGCTCTACTTTCTGACTCCTTATCAAAAGAGGGGAAGGGAGTGGAACTGATTTTACCCTTTATGAAGACATGAAGACACCATGAAGAAGACTTTAAGTAGGAGGGAATGACGACTGAGAGGAGGCGCAAGGTATAAGGGAATCAGGTGCAAAAAGTGTCTTCAAAAAGAATTGAGTTTCCTTGGACTTTCTTCAAAATATTTCCTTTCATTGAAATTCGTTAGATAAAAAAACTCTTCGGACTACTACACTTTTTCAAATTCTTCTAATCCGCAATTCTAAAGATTTTTCGATTTATGGAATTGTTCTAATTTTTCACATTCTTTGTTTCCTTGAAATTTTTTGTATCTTTCAGGTATTTTTTCACTTGGATTTTTCCGATTATTCGGTTGATAAATCTTCAGTTTAAACGTTGCAAGTGCCTTAAAGACCAATTATACACGTGTTTCTTATAGTATTTTTCTTATACCTGCAATATAATTTAAAAATAAGGGAAATAAAATAAAATCATTGACCTTACACCCGAATACATATCTAATTAAGTGGACTGTTTATTCTTAATTACATGATTGCTATGAAAATGTCACTTGACGTTTGTTTTAGGTCACAGTCTTTATAAATAAAATGCCTTCGGTTGAAAAAGATAATAACCGCCCATTCCATGGCTTGTTGCAAAAGCAGAATAAAAGTTGGTAGGTGCAAAATCCAAATCCAATAAAGAATATTATATAACATGAACAGTTGTTTTAAAGGTCCGATTTCGCACGCATTCGAGTGTTCAAAACGGAGATTGTGATTCAGATAATAGAAAACGGCCAGGTAAGATCTACAGCGAAATAGCAAGGAAGTTAAATAAGTACTTGGGAGGGGACATGAGTGACAATTCGCAGGAATGTAGTGCTACACAGTGCATGGAAATACAGGGTCAGTTCAAGGAGGAGGACTTTCGTTATACAGTTGCAAAATTATTTATTTATTTATACAAGGTGTACATCTTTGGTCATATCGAATCTTAGATATTTAAGGAAGGTGCCTTCATAGACATCAACCTATCACTGTAACGCTCCAAAACCGGCCTGACCTCGTCCTCTAAAAATTCAACCACCTGCTCGTCAGCTCTCCCAATGAAAGTGTTGGCATCTAAAATCTTATCCAAATGGTTTAAAATCGGAGCAAAATACCCGTCGTTTTTGATGCGCTCGATCAAATCGTTATCCTTGCCGTGCTGTTTCACCTCGGCGGCGGCTTCTTGCGAAAGAACGCGAATTTTCTCGTGGCAAACCTGTCGATCGCCGCCCTCCTTGACCATTGCCATGATGATGTTCTCGGAGCACATGAATGGGAGCTCCTGGAGGATGTGGCGGTGTATGACTTTGGGGTAAACGACGAGGCCGGAGGTGATGTTGAGGGCTGTGAGTAGAATGGCGTCAGCACTTAGGAAAGCTTCGGCGAGGGTGATGCGCCTGTTGGCCGAATCGTCTAGGGTTCGTTCTAGCCATTGCACCGCGTGCGTGTTGGCGGCATTGGAGTACAAGGCCATGAGGTGGCGCGCTAACGCGCAGCACCGTTCCGAGCGCATCGGATTGCGTTTGTAGGGCATGGCGGAGCTTCCGATTTGCGTCTTCTCGAAGGGTTCCTCGATCTCTTTCTTATGCGCCAGCAGCCTTAGATCGCTGCACATTTTGTGCACGGTTGCCCCCAGGCTCGATAGCGCGGCTATTACTTCGATGTCAACTTTGCGCGAATAGGTTTGGCCCGTCACCGGGTACGTCTGCCTAAAACCGGAGAGTTCGGCGACGCGCTTGTCGAGCGCCTTGACTTTGGCGGAATTTTCGTTGAACAACTGCATGAAAGAGGCTTGCGTTCCGGTCGTGCCCTTGGTACCTCGAAATCTAAGGTCGTCTCTAGCGCGCGAGATTGCGCGTTCGTCCATAAGAAAGTCTGCAATCCATAAGGTGGCCCTTTTGCCAACGGTCGTCATCTGCGCCGGCTGGAGGTGTGTATATCCAAGTGTTGGAAGAGATCTGTACGTAAAAGTTATAACGATGGGGTAGCCCTACTAGACGTCTTCTAGTATAAAAACAGTCACGTCAATCACGCAGGTAGACGCCCACTGCAAAACTTGTGTCTTTTTTTTCACATGGGCTAGATTAAGATGAAAATATAATAGAATAATTGACAACGAGCTGCGTGATTGACGTCTAGTAAGTCATTACACTCACTTGTATTCCTCTGAAAATAATGAAAGATTCCTAATCACACCAGCGAGCCGTGCGAGTAGGATGTCCAAGCCGTCCTTCAAAATCATTAGGTCGGTATTGTCTCCTACAAAGCAGGAGGTTGCGCCAAGATGTATGATGGGCGCTGCTTTGGGGCAGAGCTTCGCGAAAACGTGAACGTGGGCCATTACATCGTGCCTAGTTAAGGCTTCTTCGGCGGCTGCAGCTTCAAAATCGACGTTGTTTATGTTTGATTCCATTTCGGCAATCTGGTCATCGGTGATATGAAGACCCAATTCCTAAAATCAAATCCATATGATTAGTATTTCTTAAAAAACGGTTTTTCGAAAAGAAATAAATGACAATTTGGTTACCTGCTGGTCAAAATACATGGATGGACGGCTATAGAATTATGAACAAGTAGCGATTTTAATATCTACTTATCAGTTCGATCAATTGTTTATGTATTAATTAGGTAAACTAAAAAAAATCAATACTGTTGTAGAAACAACGTGATGTAGACGTTATTTTTGTCTAACCAAAAATAATGACGGGACATCCTGTATATGAGAATATTTCAATTTATTAAGTAAATCTGGGGATTATTTATGAATTAAGCACGGAATTACTTTCATTTGAATTTGTTTCTCAGTCTAGTCTTGTAATTTATTCATTAGAAATAAGACATCGGATGATTGCATAAGGAGGAGGCGAAAATTAAACACTTATCTACAGAGAGAAGAGGCAGACTAAGAGATCCTTGTTCTGGTCTTGATAAGCTAAAGAAATATGCAATTGACAGAGATACATTATATGAAGAAGTCGTCGAAAATAAAAAAAATACGGCCTTTTGAGCTCAGAAGGACGCTTTCTGCCTTATCTGTAACAACAGAAACAAACACACAAGAGGCACAGTGCGCTGCACAAAAATGTTACGGTATAGCAATGTTTAACGTTTTCAAAGCAGACCAAATTTGCTATAATTTAAGCCCACATCCGTTTGTATAGGTGTAATAGATTCCGAGATAATGCTTTTCAAAGATTGTCAATTTTTCGAATTCAAAAATCTTTCACAATACTTTATGGGTGACGTTTCTATTCTGTTTTACACAGATGCCAAGAATGGGCGGTATTACGCTGAAAAATAAAACGAATAATGAATTTTGTAAGGTGGTAGTTTCTGTTGCCAACTAAACTGTCGAACAATTATTAGCTGATAATGTCAAAGATCCAAGAGTGTAATCGTTTGATTTAGTTCTGTTCAGTTCAGTGCTGGATATTTTTACTTTACAATAATTCGATGCCGTTTTTTATTTTCCCTGATTTTTTTCTGATCTAGAAATAGTGGAGGACGTATTGTGGAGAGATGTTACACAAAATATTGACAATCCAGCCACAAACCTTTCAAGTGAGGAAATGGACGATGCTCAACCGTGCTCGTCCAAGAAGGGAAAATATACTTCGATGGAAGTCAAACAAAATTTCTTTTTATAAAATGACTGTTTTGAAGTTTAATTAAGAATATCATTTACACCTCTCGTTTTCTTTTATAAAATTACAGAACAACAAAATAGTGCTAACAATTTTCGACTTTGAAAAAATCGATAAACTTTGAAAAACATTATCTCGTAAACTATTACGTCTATAGAAACGGTTGTAGCCTCAAATTGTAAACAATTTAGTCTACTTTCAAAACGTATTCATTAGTTATTGGCGAAAAACTGGTCCTTCAGGGTTAAAATCGTCAAAATCTGAACAGAAAACGAAAATTCCTCGTTAGTGTATTTGACTATGTTGCGTTCGCCGCTCGAGGTCGAAAACTTGAATTATACATTGGGTTAACAACATAAGCAATCCCACAAAAAATCAGAACTACCAGATTTGACGCATGGTCTGTTGTATATAGTTACTGGACTACACATTCTATAAGAAAATTTTTTTGCCGGGTCGATCCGAGACAATTTCTTTTTCGAGGCTCAAAAAAAGGCAGTGTATAACCTTCCTTTTTTTCCAAAAATCGACTGCACCAAAATTTCTCGAGAAAACACTTTTTCTTATTAATTTTGGTGCGTAGAATCCAAAACAATTCGTACTTTTTCGATAGACTTCTCAATCAAAAGTTATAGACTAGAAACCAATTTCGAAAGAAAATTCAAAGGGCTGTAACTTTTGAACTAGTAGCCCAATCTTGGAACTGTTTGAAATTATGGATTCTACAGGCCACATTCTATTAGAAAATTTTTTTTCCGGGTCGATCTGAGACAATTTTTTTTTCGAGGCTCAAAAAAAAGGCAGTGTATAACCTTCCTTTTTTCCAAAAATCGACTGCACCAAAATTTCTCGGGAAAACACTTTTTCTTATTAATTTTGGTGCGTAGAATCCAAAACAATTCGTACTTTTTCGATCAGACTTCTCAATCAAAAGTTATAGACTAGAAACCAATTTCGAAAGAAAATTCAAAGGGCTGTAACTTTTGAACTAGTAGCCCAATCTTGGAACTGTTTGAAATTATGGATTCTACAGGCCACATTCTATAAGAAAATTTTTTTCCGGGTCGATCTGAGACAATTTTTTTTTCGGGCTCAAAAAAAGGCAGTGTATAACCTTCCTTTTTTACCAAAAATCGACTGCACCAAAATTTCTCGGGAAAACACTTTTTCTTATTAATTTTGGTGCGTAGAATCCAAAACAATTCGTACTTTTTCGATCAGACTTCTCAATCAAAAGTTATAGACTAGAAACCAATTTCGAAAGAAAATTCAAAGGGCTGTAACTTTTGAACTAGTAGCCCAATCTTGGAACTGTTTGAAATTATGGATTCTACAGGCCACATTCTATAAGAAAATGTTTTTTCCGGGTCGATCAGAGACAATTTTTTTTTCGGGGCTCAAAAAAAGGCAGTGTATAACCTTCCTTTTTTACCAAAAATCGACTACACCAAAATTTCTCGGGAAACACTTTTTCTTATTAATTTTGGTGCGTAGAATCCAAAACAATTCGTACTTTTTCGATCAGACTTCTCAATCAAAAGTTATAGACTAGAAACCAATTTCGAAAGAAAATTCAAAGGGCTGTAACTTTTGAACTAGTAGCCCAATCTTGGAACTGTTTGAAATTATGGATTCTACAGGCCACATTCTATTAGAAAATTTTTTTGCCGGGTCGATCCGAGACAATTTCTTTTTCGAGGCTCAAAAAAAGGCAGTGTACAACCTTCCTTTTTTTTCCAAAAATCGACTGCACCAAAATTTCTGGAGAAAACACTTTTTCTTATTAATTTTGGTGCGTAGAATCCAAAACAATCCGTACTTTTTCGATCGGACTTCTCAATCAAAAGTTATCGACTAGAAACCAATTTCGAAAGAAAATTCAAAGGGCTGTAACTTTTGAACTAGTAGCCCAAACTTGGAACTGTTTGAAATTATGGATTCTACAGGCCACATTCTATAAGAAAATTTTTTTCCAGGTCGATCCCCCATCATTACTATACACTAATACTTTAATGGCCCGTAACCTATGCAATTCCACCTGGCCCGCAGTTACCCAGTCCGCCCCTGAATACCTGCGTGCTTCTTTCTTACAGCGGATTATTGTTGAATAGAATGTGTTTCTTGACCGTTTGGGGTTCTGGGGGGTACTTATTTTGACCCTTTTCGCCGTGAAGCGGAAATTCCAGAGATGTGAATGTAACGAATATTATATTGCGACATCCAGCTGTTGTTAATCACGCAGCTCATCTGTAGCTTGTGATATTCCGAACAAGGGAGCAGCTACCTATGCGAGGGGTCGGATTTGTTTTATTGCCTGCCTTCATCCTGCCTGTTCTCTGTTCTACAACTTGCATTGAATCTGTTTTTAGAATAATAAATATTTGAACTGCATGTCTTATGTGTGTGATTTTACTGTTATTATCTGAGTGTTCTAAACCATTTTTCGCATTGCCTTTATTTGCATAAATTCGAAAAGTATGCAGGAAGTTTTGACAGCTGTTACCATTTCTTGTGTAAATGTTTTGTTTGTAGAAATTAACGAATTGCTTTATATGTGCCGACGAACCCTTTTTGCAGTGATGGGACAATCCCAGGGACGTGAATATCTGTAACGAATACCACGACATCCAGCTCTGGGATGTGATACTCCGAACGAGGAGGCAGCTACGTATGTGAGGGGTGAGGATTTTCGCTGAGGTAACGAAATCATTACGAAATTCTCTTTATTGTACACATGGAGTAAAAAAATGTATACCGTTGATTTGTATAAACGTCACGCCTAATCTCAACCGATACTGTACGGCATTTTTGCTACTGTAAAACCTTTCGCAGTGCATAAAAAACGAGTTCGCGCAAAGAATCCACAGCCACATATACCACTGTTTAAAAATAATATTGTTTAAAATATAGATTCCTAATATTGAGAATTAATACACGAGTTAAAGTTTAATCTTGTCGTTCCTCTCGAGATCGTCGTCACATTTCAGTTGCTTCTCCTCTTCGATTACAGTCATCGGGCTGTAAATTGTAAAACTAAAGATTGCACATTAATAAATCGCGCGAACCTTCCGAATGTCTCGCAGTCCGCTATCGTGGCCGGCAATTTTTGGTTGAGCGTCTCTGGTAGGAGCAGGGATAGGCATCCGGCCAAAAGCGATAGGATTCCGAAGATGATTAGCGGAAACGGTTTCCATACTTCGTTCTGGAACCGAAGGGATAATACCTACGGTAAGGATGACGATGGAAACTCACGCTCAAGTTGATGAGGGGAGCGGATATCGAGCCTATACGCGCGCACATCGAACCTGCTCCGAGACCGGCGTTTCGGATTACCGTCGGGAATTGCTCGGTGGAGAAAATGTATACTGTTCCATAGCTTGCAGTGATCGCCAACTTTCCGATCATCGCCAGCGTCACCGTCATCCAGGGATGCGCTACGAAACAAGTTCATCAAAAATAACTCACTACCATTCCAGGGAGTTTTTCGGCAGACAATAATTATCGAACGTACCTTGCGGTACAGCCATCGTGAGCAGCAGAGCAACGCCGGCGGTGACCATACATCCGCACAGAATCGATTTACGACCCCATCTGTTTAGGGTGAGAAGAAGGAACGTGTACGCTGGAAGTTCAACCGCACCCGCAATCACAAAATTGACGTAGTCGTTTCCGCCTAAATTACTCGTGTTCCACGACAGACCGTAGTAGGTCATGCTGTTGACCATCCTAAAACAGAAAAAAAACCATTGAGGCCTTACCAGAATATATTTGGTACAATATTCCGTGAAATACGCTCTGAATATTTTTTGAAGATATTCTCGCTACAAATTTCCATCATGAGAATATAATGGAATATTCTTTTAAAATATTCCGAAACACTTTCTTGCTAGTTTAAGGATATTCCTAATAATAAAATAAATTAGGCCATAATCACTTTGAGTCCTTACAACCAACCTTACTTCCTTAATTTTTATGAATATTTTTCTGTGATCATAATGTTAGTCAATACAACAATGAATATACTGAAACTGTTGCATTTTCTTTTTAGTTTAAGAATATTAAATAGAATATATCGGGTCATTATTTTTTCCAATATTCTGTGTGTGCTTATTTTTTAAACAATCTCAAATTAAAAAGTGACAGTTCGGATAAGGAATATTCTATTAATTTATGAGAATATTCCAACGTTGCCATTTTTTTGGTAATATTCGGGGTGTTTGAAAAAAATTAGTTTCGATTTAAACAGTGACTTTATCTTTATTGACGGCCAAGCCAATATTTTAGACATTAATTTCAATACTTAATATGTAATCAAAACTCATCTTTAGTAAAAGATAATTATGTATGATTAGATATTAATCGTAAGAATAAATTATAACTTGTTCGTAACACATCGGATAAGGAATATTCCATTACTTTATGAGAATATTCCAACGCTGCCATTTTTTGGCAATTTTCTCTGTGTGTGCTTGTTATTTAAACAATCAACTTCAAATTAAAAAATGACTTGTACGCAACTCATCGGATAAGGAATATTCCATTACTTTATGAGAATATTCCAACGCTGCCATTTTTTGGCAATATTCTGCGTATGCTGGTTTTTTAAACAATCAACTTCAAATTAAAAAATGACTTGTACGCAACTCCTCGGATAAGGAATATTCCATTACTTTATAAGAATATTCCAACGCTGCCATTTTTTGGCAATATTCTGCGTGTGCTTGTTTTTTAAACAATCAACCTCAAATTAAAAAATGACTGGTTCGCAACTCATCGGATAAGGAATATTCCATGACTTTATGAGAATATTCCAACGCTGTCATTTTTTGGCAATATTCTGAGTATGCTTGTTTTTTAAACAATCAACCTCAAATTAAAAAATGACTTGTACGCAACACATCGGATAAGGAATATTCCATTACTGGGTACCTCGGTACTTACCAATCAAAGAATACTATCAGCGATCGTTTCCTTAGGTTAGGATGCTTGAAGATCTCAAGTATTGTAACTGACTCCTCCTTGGTATCTTTCGGTTTAACTTCACTGGCGAGGAGTGCGTGAAGATCTTCGTCTGGTATGATCACCTTGTTTTCCTTGGCTGCTTTCTGAATGAGTACCTTAGCTTCCTGTAGTCTACCTTTAGTCAATAACCAACGTGCCGATTCCGGTATGAACCTAAAAGGTGAATTAAGGACGGACGTGCGCGCGTTGCAAACGGAAGTCTTACCACCAGTAACAGAAAAATACAGCTCCCGGCAGCGTCAACGCGACCTGCAGATATCGCCAGTCGTGTATGAAATACGCAAACAGCGCCACCAGCATGTAGCCGCAGGAAAAGAACATTTGACAGACAACGCCGGCGATAAGTCGATCCATGGGACCCACCATTTCCATTGCTAGCAGTTATGATAAGTTCAGTCTCGCGACCCGGATAGCTCACCTATGACATACGCGACCAGAAAAACGCCCGAGGTGGTCGAGCCCACCACGAAGCGGAAAATCGAATACGACCAAAATTCGGGCGCAATCGAGACGAGCACCCCAAACACCACCTGGATAACCAGCGAAATGAAAAATATAATTCTTCGTCCAAATCTGGAAAGACACTTATTAAGCGCGATCCTTTATCCCGGATCGTCACAATTACCTATCGGATAGGTCGCCGAATACGATCGAGCCGACTAGAACACCCAGCATGAAGATGGCGTCTCCTATTGCTGTCAAATAAGCCCGATTACATACAATATTCCACTGAAAATATTATTTGTAATTTTGATAGGGAGTGCGACGACGTCCGTAGGTTTAAAGTTCATGAATTACCTCGATTACAATACTACTCTCGTATTTACTGTAATCATAGATGTAACTGTCGCAGGGGGCGTCTCTTCCATTTTCGAGCAGCGAGCACGACGAGTACCTTTCGAGGGCGGCTTCGTACGGATACGACTCGTTTAGAATACTGATCGGTAATTCGTACGTTGCGTTCGGAAGCTCCGATGGTAGCTGGCATCTGGAACGAAACGGAGTTTGGTGGCACCAGAACCGAACACCTACCGGTGGTTCACTTTCGCCTGCAAGAACATGTTCGACAACTTGTGAAAGGCGCATAGCACCGCCGGTAAACAGAGCAGCAGATAAATTCTCCTTTGGTATCTGAAATTTGCTCGATTACAAACGCGAAAAATAGCGCTTAATTTACCTTCCAAAGTTACCCAGCATCGGTATTACGTCATCGTACCCCATTTCGCCAACTGCAACAGGAAGCGGGCACATTAAATAAATGCTTAGATCGATACGATCAAAATTGTTCAGTGCAATATCGTAATCAAACAAAGCCGATAACAGATTTAAGGCAATAAAAACCGATAAGAGTTTATATTTAGATGTGCTTTTTCAAAGTATAGCGATACCGATACCGTCCTACTTGAAAGGTAGGGTAAACATCACCCTGTATATGAAAATTCCCATACTGTTTTTTGAAACACTCTGTATACCTTCGAGTCGAGAGGATTTAAGGCAATAAAAACCGATAAGAGTTTATATTTAGATGTGCTTTTTCAAAGTATAGCGATACCGATACCGTCCTACTTGAAAGGTAGGGTAAACATCACCCTGTATATGAAAATTCCCATACTGTTTTTTGAAACACTCTGTATACCTTCGAGTCGAGAGGATTTAAGGCAATAAAAACCGATAAGAGTTTATATTTAGATGTGCTTTTTCAAAGTATAGCGATACCGATACCGTCCTACTTGAAAGGTAGGGTAAACATCACCCTGTATATGAAAATTCCCATACTGTTTTTTGAAACACTCTGTATACCTTCGAGTCGAGAGGATTTAAGGCAATAAAAACCGATAAGAGTTTATATTTAGATGTGCTTTTTCAAAGTATAGCGATACCGATACCGTCCTACTTGAAAGGTAGGGTAAACATCACCCTGTATATGAAAATTCCCATACTGTTTTTTGAAACACTCTGTATACCTTCGAGTCGAGAGGATTTAAGGCAATAAAAACCGATAAGAGTTTATATTTAGATGTGCTTTTTCAAAGTATAGCGATACCGATACCGTCCTACTTGAAAGGTAGGGTAAACATCACCCTGTATATGAAAATTCCCATACTGTTTTTTGAAACACTCTGTATACCTTCATTTTGATAAAACGCGATTTTGTTTGTTGCACGTTTAGAATGTGAAGTTTAACAGAAAAAAATCAAAATCAAGGTTGCAGGAAAGAGACGCGAAAAGGGGACACTCTGTATATAAAGTGTAGCTATAGTGTCAATGTCGCAAAAACAATTTAATTCTCCAAAGTATGTAAATAACAAGAAGGGCAGAGCTTTTGCACCATCCTGTACACAGAAGTCAATGCGTATATCAAAATCTATGCAAACACTCTGTATATTATGATTTCTTGATTCTTCGATACTACTTGCCGAGTTATATTCTCGTCAATTTCGTATCAGTATCTTGCCTGGTAAATTAACGTTCCCACCCCCACCCCACCAAACGCATTTCTACCTCGTATCGTCGGTTAACTGCAAAATTCGCTTTACCCCCACCACCTCACTACCTCACTCGCATAAAGTCTATAGATCAGGACTACTTGCAAATCAAAAATTAACTCTTAGTCCTCTTTCGATAAATGATAAAGAAATGTCGAGAGGATTCGTTACATTTTTAAACCAGTGAATTATTCGTCCCCCACCCCCAAGGGTCTAGAGATTCCCCATTTGACAATGACACTTAATTAATTTGTGGTAGGCTTTTGCAATTATGTTCTTGTCTACTTTGTGCGAGACAAGAGACTCCTGAACCCCCCCCCCCCCCCTACTGCTCCAGGAATGGACACCTAGTTCGGATGTTGCACTTTCCCTTTATAAGTACCCTCTTCCGACTTTTCGTTTTAAAGATATCGACCTCGCCAATACGCAAAGATTTATTTTGCTCTTGTGGGCGCTCTCCTCTGCCACGCCGTTATCGCGATGTTCGCTCTTACAGTCGTGAAAGCACCAATATTTCTTGTAAACGCCCCAATCGCCCTTTTGTGAGTACCCTCATCCGACACTCTGCTTTTGAGATATGCTGAATCATTATCGATTACGATAAGAGGTCGAAAAAGGATAAAATCAGTTCGTCTCCTCCGCCGCCCTCTGTTATAAAGGGGTAAGGTGTAGAAAACAGGAGTAAAATTAAATATTATTATTAAACAATGCCTTCCATTAGGACCTTTAATACTATGAAAGAAAAAAAACCAACCCCCCGGCCTTGCACCTCTAGCCACTTTTGATCTCTAAATTGAGTCGCGGACAGTTATATAGTTTGTAGTAATCAATTCCCTTCGATGAGACCTTTCTTTAGAATACCATGAAGGGTAGAATTTGTCCCCCCCCCCCCCCGCCCCGCGCCATCTTGAAAAGTTTTGCTTGGCCCCAATAGAGTTGTTCCGTGAATTATTCGTGTTATGCCCCCCCCCTCCCCCCCTCCTCTAGTTTACAAAGTTTTGAGGGATTCCGCTTTGGACAATGACACTTTGTGTCAGACTTTTGTAATTATGTTCTTGTCGAGTTCGTGTCAAATTCACGTTGATAAAAAATGAAAGGAATCGTTACATTTTTAATTCAATGGAGTATTCGAATTATGCCCCCTCCTCCACCCCATACGCTCACTAATCATTTGCAAATTAATTCCTAGACAGGTTCCGAGCGCCATTTTTCAACAAAATGATCAAACTTTTAAAATTTTGATTTCAGCTTCCTATTATTATTATTATGCCCCCCCCCACTTTACACAGGTTTGAGGGATTCCGCTTTGGAGAATGACACTTGTCAGCATGTCGGCTCCTAAATTCACTGCCCACTTTGCCCCCCCCCCCTCTCCAAATCGTCCACTTCTTCAAATTCTTCCCGACTTACAGTTTCATCGGATTATTCATTTTTTTTTCAATTCATCATCGGGTTCTTCGGATTCTTCCGCTTCTTCCAAAGTTCATAAATTCATTGCCGTATTCTTCAAATTTTGAAAATCCAGCAGAATTTCTGATTCTTTGGATTCTTCTCTACCTCTTCTTCGAATTCTCCTTATCTTTTGAATTATATGGACCTTATTTGGATGTCTTTCGGATCTCCTCCTAGATTTTTGCGGCTTTATAATCAGAAAAACAATTCAAACTTTTGATTATGCAACAAAAACGATTTAGAAGAGTCGTTGACATGATACAAACTGGACCGAGGCCTACGATCCAGCAGTTCAGGGTTCAAGGGCTAGAAATACGTGTAAACAAATTAATTTTAAGTGGACATTTATGTACATTTTCAGCTAATTAATTAACTAATTACGTGATTTAAGTGTAGCCATAATCATCCAACTCAAAGTCATTATGTTGCCTCCGAGGTTGCCCTTATCGATCGCCCTAAATTTGCCAATGTTGGACGAACCGATTTTGTTATAAGTATACGGTTTCCGTTACAATTTAATGCAAAATGGACGCAGATAAGTGCGTAATTTGGTTTGGGTCCGATCGGAAAAGGTCATGTCAGTCCGTAACATAATTTGCAATAGTTCTTGTTCCCTAATAGGTACGTTGCTACCCACAAACCAAACCGCCAACCTTCCGGAAAGTTAATGACCATGGCCGACGGTTCGGCGACAAACAAAACAATAACAATGGAACGCCACCCAATTAGCCGTAATTAGTCGGAATTAAAATGGTGATTGTAATCAATCCATGATTTGAGCGAAGATTCAAAATGGATTGAAAGGGTCCCTCCGACATGAAATTTACCGTATTAGGTGTACAGAAATTGGTCCGGGTCGACCTGCTAAAGTTCTTGTATTAGGAAAATGAACGGATGCTATTGGTGTATCAGGAGCGTTCGCCACACTCTTCTAACAAAAAATGTCGGAAACAGACTCATATCAGGAGCATAGAAGAAGTAATGTGATCAGGAAAATATGATATGAAACTTGAGTCCGGCCATTTCAAACGAAGTTGGATTGTATCGCAATTCGTCAAGAGTTTATATGCTCCTGATGATAACACGCCTTCTGTGGATCAATTGCGAATCAGAAGACTTTTGGTATACGGAGAACATGTAATAAGATAAAAATATTTCGTTTGCTCCTGATGCAATGAACTTCCCTCTTATTTCGCTTTAGCAACTTGTAAGGCTAATAGACCATCTGACAATGCCAAGTGTCACGAAAACAAAACATTTCATCCTGAATGCAACCTATTTTTGGCCTCGATGGAATTCTCTGTGAGCTGAGCAAGTAGGTAGGCTGACTAAAATTGAGGTTACAGTCCGGCGATAAAGTTAAAAATAGTCCACAAATTTGTGGTAACCAACGACATGTAAATCGCGTGTTAGGTGATAATGCAATCGCGTTGTCGAATGTTTTACATCCGGATGGTAAATCGTAAAAAGAGACTTCCTGGATTGTTTTCGACGTTTCCTAATCTTTTCGGCTGTGTCGGTTCTTGTGATAGTCGAAAAACTTGAGTGTCTCAAGGATCCTATCTTGGACCAAATTTTTTATTTTGTTTCTATTGAATTCTAATTTATTTCGTTTTGGTAGAAGTGTCAATGTCAGATTAATTCAGTGGCGCGCTTAATTGACTATGCCGCGGTAAAAATTAAATTACGCGAACTCAGTTTGGGTAGAGCTCAATCAATTTTTTGTAATTGCAAAATTGACTTTTATAATTGAGGGCTAATTATATCGCCCAATTGCGCTTAATTATGACGCAAAATTACCTTTAGTTTGAGCTATGGGGGATGCCGGTCTCAATCAATTCTTCGAAGTGCACAGTTTTTGGGGGGAACCTAAAATTTCTATTGTCGCTCACGAAAGATTAATTTTCACATACGACAGTTGGCTAAATCCCCCCCCCCCCCCCGGAATTATTTCCTGAGATGCTGTTTTTGAAACGTGCATAGCTTTTTCATACGACAACCAATTGGTCTCAGATTTTGCATACGCTTGTCTTTAGTGGTGCCAAGTTAAACTTTAGAAAATGGGAGGGAGGGGGGTGTAAACATATGTTTTACCCCTTCATGATATTCTAATGAAAGGTCTCATCGAAATAAATTGATTTGTACAAACTGTAACTTTCCCGTGTGACTCAATTTTCGAGATCAGTGAGCGACGGGACCTGAGGGGGGGGGGGGGGTTAAAAATTAATTTTATCTCTCATTGTATTCTAATTCTAATTAAAGGTCTCAACGAAAGGGACCGTTTTCTACCAACTACTGCCCTTCTTTCTGTCCTCTTATCAAAGTACAAGATAGAGGGGGGGGGGGGGAGTGGAACTAGTTTTATCCTCGACTGCTTATCGTGATCCGGTATATTCCCTTGTACCTCAAGAATGGATTGTCGGAAGAGGGTAGATTGAGACGTCTGCAAGAAATATCCAATGGTGCGATGAAATTTGCGAGTACAAATTACTCTTTATCAGTTCCAAATTCAAGACATTACACAAGGATTATTTTTATTTATCATCAGGCCTTTGTTTCCGAATATTTATCTGGACGTACTCGGATTATACACGGATTAACTGGATCTCGTAGATGTCCTTCGTTCAAAGTTAGTTGACGGCAAAATTTTGGGAGTATGTGGGATTGAGCCATTTCCCACTAAAACCAAGATCCCTCATGGCCACCTGTCTACCATAAGCGCCACCAGATTATCTGTAGCTGGTCCTGAAGAACCTGCTGTATGTGAGAATCTATGGTTTAGAGTATTTCCCAATTAGTGAAGACGTCCCACAGGGCTCTATACTGGGACCAGTATTGTTTCTCTTATAAATCAACGACATCGTGAAGGTTTTTCTTATAGAATGTGGCCTCTGTAGAATCCATAATTTCAAACAGTTCCAAGATTGGGCTACTAGTTCAAAAGTTACAGCCCTTTGAATTTTTTTCTAGTCTATAACTTTTGATTGAGAAGTCTAATCGAAAAAGTACGAATTGTTTTGGATTCTATGCACCAAAATTAATAAGAAAAACTGTTTTCCCGAGAAATTTTGGTGCAGTCGATTTTTGGTAAAAAAGGAAGGTTATACACTGCCTTTTTTGGGACCCGAAAAAAAAATTGTCTCAGATCGATCTGGAAAAAAAATTTCTGATAGAATGTGGCCTGTAGAATCCATAATTTCAAGCAGTTCCAAGATTGGGCTACTAGTTCAAAAGTTACAGCCCTTTGAATTTTTTTTCGAAATTGGTTTCTAGTCTATAACTTTGGATTGAGAAGTCTGATCGAAAAAGTACGAATTGTTTTGGATTCTACGCACCAAAATTAATAAGAAAAAGTGTTTTCCCGAGAAATTTTGGTGCAGTCGATTTTTGGTAAAAAAGGAAGGTTTATACACTGCCTTTTTTTGAGGCCCGAAAAAAAAATTGTCTCAGATCGACCCGGAAAAAATTTTTCTTATAGAATGTGGCCTGTAGAATCCATAATTTCAAACAGTTCCAAGATTGGGCTTCTAGTTCAAAAGTTACAGCCCTTTGAATTTTCTTTCGAAATTGGTTTCTAGTCTATAACTTTTGATTGAGAAGTCTGATCGAAAAAGTACGAATTGTTTTGGATTCTACGCTCCAAAATTAATAAGAAAAAGTGTTTTCCCGAGAAATTTTGGTGTAGTCGATTTTTGGTAAAAAAGGAAGGTTATACACTGCCTTTTTTTGAGGCCCGCAAAAATAATTGTCTCAGATCGACCCGGAAAAAAATTTTCTTATAGAATGTGGCCTGTGGAATCCATAATTTCAAACAGTTCCAAGATTGGGCTACTAGTTCAAAAGTTACGGCCCTTTGAATTTTTTTTCGAAATTGGTTTCTAGTCTATAACTTTTGATTGAGAAGTCTAATCGAAAAAGTACGAATTGTTTTGGATTCTACGCACCAAAATTAATAAGAAAATGTGTTTTCCCGAGAAATATTGGTGCAGTCGATTTTTGATAAAAAAGGAAGGTTATACACTGCCTTTTTTGAGGCCCGAAAAAAAAATTGCTCAACGAAAGGAATTAATTTCTACCAACCATAGCCCTCCTCCTCGACCCCTTATCGTGACCGGGTACATTTCCTTATACCTCAAGAATGGATTGTCGGAAAAGGGTAGATTGAGACGTCTGCAAGAAATATACATTGGTGCGATGAAATTTGAATTGCCACGTAAATTTTAACAGGAAATTAGCGAGGTTTGTAATGAAAAATGCCAAAACAGAGGTCAAAACGAATAGAACCACCGCACAACTCGAGAAACTTATGATTGCGAGTACAAATTACTCTTTATCAGTTCCAAATTCAAGACACTACACAAGGATTACTTTTATTTATCATCAGGCTTTTGTTTCCGAATATTTATCTGGACGTAATCGGATTATACCTTGACACGGATTAACTGGATCTCGTAGATGTCCTTCGTTAGTTGAAGGCAAAATTTTGGGAGTATGTGGGACTGAACCATTTTCCACTAAAACCAAGATCTCTCGTGGCCACCTATCTACCATAAGCGCCACCAGATTATCTGTAGCTGGTCCTGAAGAACCTGCTGTATGTGAGAATCTATGGTTTAGAGTATTTCACAATTAGCGAAGACGTCCCACAGGGCTTTATACTGGGACCAGTATTGTTTTTCTTATAAATCAACGACATCGTGAAGGTGCTATAGCGATTCTGTACTGACCTTTATTAAGCAATTGTGCAAGCTCTATTATTTCATTGACAGAATAATGCCATGCCTTTATTGTAATAGAATGAAGCTGATGCTTCAATACAAATTTTGCTGCATTACGCTCTTCGACTAAGTAAAAAGACAATATTTTAAGAAATGAGAACATCCGGTTTTTTGTATTTTAATTACGGCAACGCAATTCTCATGCCAATAAAATAATTACGAATAAATTTGATTAAGGTTATTAACAAGACTGCGGCATATTTTAAATTCCATTCCCTAAAAGTAAAAATGTTATTTTGGACGCGGTGGTCCATTTCGTTCACCTAGGAGTACAGTTACTGGCACAATTAAATGGCCATCGACTACCCATAGCCATTTCGCCATTGCGATGAAGGATCATTTCGTACCGTGAACAAATTTCAATTCAAGCATTGATATCGCGTCAAGGGCCTATTAATCTATTATTTATTTGATTAAACCGCACAGTTCATCGGAAAAACCGTTTGGTGTGCAAACAAGTGCGAAAATTAACATAGCGTGATCGCGCGTTGCAGGGGTGCTCACCCTTAAACTCATTTAGCATAAAATCACGCCCCACTCACGGGAAAAGTTTTCTAACTCAACTTTCATTGATAAGAGCACACGAAACGATAAGAAAAAATGCAACTTTTACAATGAACTAAAATTAAGAAAGCGTCGGGTAAAACTCACCCTAAAATTTATAGACACTTTCACGTGACACAATCGCGCGAAGTGCGAATACTTTACACCCCAATACGATAATAAAATGTGCCCTAAACGCTGCACGAAGTTTACGTACGAGCGGCTTCTGCGCGTGATTTGACGAAAACGTTCTTGGTAGACCATTCATTATGTCACACCGTTAGGGGACGCATGCGTGTGTTTTTTTCTACATTAAAAATCGATTCTATTTAAATACCAAGGATTTCGGACGAGATCGTGGTTGGGATGGGGAAAGTAAGGAGCAGATGCAGCCAAACAAGAGATTGACGTAGACGTTTAAAAGTATGCCAACGGTCGTGATGTACCTATTTTATTTCCCGCATTGTAAGACGTCAGTGTATATTTTCTCATTCAGAGAACGTGCTTCCAGCTTTTATACATGGCGATACCACATAATTTACTAAACACCAGTCAATTCCTTTGTTGCGATATAATCAAACAATCATACTCACCCCCACCCGAAATCGAGCTGGACCACTGCAATTATAAGAGACACAAGGAGTACCTCTACCTTGAATTCGGCTACATATAGCTACCCTAAGCTGGGTTAACGAGAACCGAGGATCTTCTCACGTCTAGGTACCCATATGCCATTCCGTACCCCCCTGTACAATCCCTACCCTCATGTGTGGAGTTAAACGAGGGCCTGCAAGCCTTTTTTTTAACCAAAAATCGACTACTCCAAAATTTCTCGGGAAAACACTTCTCAATCAAAAGTTATAGACTAGAAACCAATTTCGAAAGAAAATTCAAAGGGCTGTAACTTTTGGAAAGAAAATTCAAAGGGCTGTAACTTTTGAACTAGTAGCCCAATCTTGGAACTGTTTGAAATTATGGATTCTACAGGCCACATTCTATAAGAAAATTTTTTTCCGGGTCGATCTGAGACAATTTTTTTTTCGGGGCCCAAAAAAAGGCAGTGTATAACCTTCCTTTTTTACCAAAAATCGACTACACCAAAATTTCTCGGGAAAACACTTTTTCTTATTAATTTTGGTGCGTAGAATCCAAAACAATTCGTACTTTTTCGATCAGACTTCTCAATCAAAAGTTATAGACTAGAAACCAATTTCGAAAGAAAATTCAAAGGGCTGTAACTTTTGAACTAGTAGCCCAATCTTGGAACTGTTTGAAATTATGGATTCTACAGGCCACATTCTATAAGAAAATTTTTTTCCCGGATCGATCTGAGACAATTTTTTTTTCGGGGCCCAAAAAAAGGCAGTGTTTTACCTTCCTTTTTTTACCAAAAATCGACTGCACCAAAATTTCTCGGGAAAACACTTTTTCTTATTAATTTTGGTGCGTAGAATCCAAAACAATTCGTACTTTTTCGATCAGACTTCTCAATCAAAAGTTATAGACTAGAAAACAATTTCGAAAGAAAATTCAAAGGGCTGTAACTTTTGAACTAGTAGCCCAATCTTGGAACTGTTTGAAATTATGGATTCTACAGGCCACATTCTATAAGAAAATTTTTTCCGGGTCGATCTGACATAATTTTTTTTCGGGGCTCAAAAAAAGGCAGTGTACAACCTTCCTTTTTTACAAAAAATCGACTGCACCAAAATTTCTCGGGAAAACACTTTTTCTTATTAATTTTGGTGCGTAGAATCCAAAACAATTCGTACTTTTTCGATCAGATTTCTCAATCAAAAGTTATAGACTAGAAACCAATTTCGAAAAAAAATTCAAAGGGCTGTAACTTTTGAACTAGTAGCCCAATCTTGGAACTCTTTGAAATTATGGATTCTACAGGCCACATTCTATAAGAAATTTTTTTTTCCGGATCGATCTGAGACAATTTTTTTTTCGGGCCTCAAATCTAGGCACCTTCCTTTACCTATTACCAAAAATTGACTACACCAAAATTTCTCGGGAAAACACTTTCGTATTAATTTTGGTGCGTAGAATGCAAAACGAATCGTACTTTTTCAATTAGACCTCTCAATCAAAAGTGAAGGACAAAAATCCAATTTCGAAAAAAACGTACAAAAAACGAAGATGATGAGATTCGGACAGGGGGGTGGAAGGAAAAAGGTGATGGAATGGCAATGGGGAGAAAAGAGGACAAAATAGAACAGGTAAGAGAAGTTCAATATTTAGGGTACCGAATGCAAAGAAATAGTGGGGCAGATGCGCAAATTAGAGAACTAAGGAAAAGGGGGTGGTGGACATGAGACCGGGGTGGGGAATGGGTATGATGCAACGATGAGACGAAACTGAGATAATGGTACGTGGAAGGAATGGGATGAATTGGAAAGAACACAAAGAAGATACTATAAATGGGCGTTGGGGCAAAACGGAAGGACACCGAATTGTATATTAGAAGAGGAAAGAAAAATGGAGTCGAGACGTAGGGCGGCAAGGTTCGAGGAACGGAGTGAAAGAGAAAGCTATTGGGTAAAAGAATGCTTGACAACTGGGATGAACGCTAGAGGAATGTGGGAGGAATAAAGAGAAGAATATTATGAAAGAAATGGATACGAATAGTCCGATGTCGAAAGGAGGAGAGGGATGGAAAACGAGCCGGGAAAAAGGGACCTGGATGTACAATAACAGAGGGTGAATATAGTAGTTACAAGGATCTAATAAGGGATTGGTTACCAAAATTGTTCTGAGAGGGAATGAACAATTAAAATAATGGCGATTAACCGAATTTTTGTGTGATCTCGAATTGGTTTTGCATCGAGTTACAGTTTGTCTCATATTGGAGGCTATAAATTGAACTTAAAGTTAGTTTTCCTCAGAGTTGCCAACGGTTAAGTATAGGGTAAGTCAAATTTGCAGCGGCGGATGGGGGACCCCTCAGATTACAACATGCACCAGAAAAACAGCAAATCGCCGCCAAGGTGACTATTCAAAACTACAATAATGGTTCGTGGAACGAGTACGTCGAGAAAACCGTGACTCGATGCGGAGACTTCTACCCAATCGGTCGTGTGTCGGCATCCTGAGATACCTTCACGGTCATCGCTATGACGCGGAGACCTTTTCGTTGAAACGCCGCGCTAGAACTTCACCCCTTACCGTGTCCGTGACAAGTAGCACAAGCGACAAATCGGTAAGGCTGGCACGGTTTCGATACCGGAGAGAGATTCAAGCACCTCGGATTTGCAGGACTGCAAATCCCTCCACCCTTATCCACATTCATCTTGCACCACCATCTTCACCCTATTTGGAGAGAAGACCATAGACATATGAGAGTAATATGTCTATGGAGGAGACGCCTGCCAACTTTTTCATCAATAAAGGCCGTATTAGACGATGTAATTTTTATTCCAATCCTTGCAGCAACTATTGCTGCTATTATTGCAGCAATTATTGCAAAAAGATGCAATGATTACACTATGCAATTTATTTGGCAATTTTTTTATACCCAATTCTAATCATGTATTGGTGCCAATGAAAGTGGAATTGGCATCACTGGGAAATACTTGAAAGCAACTTCACGTCTGTTGTAGACCAGGAAACGTGTGTTTTGTGACGTTTCCTTTGTTGAAGGCCGTGCAATTTATTATTTATATTTGCACGCACTTATTCACACTCAGGTTCGTTAAATTCATTGAGTAGGTTTAGGTTTCCCTTTGTGAAATCGTTATTGGCAAGCCACTGCCTGGTCCAAAAACGTCGTCGTCTTCTTTGTTTCTTTTTTTTTAAAAGAGCAACAGCAGACGCAATAACTAAAGATGCGGCAGCAATATCCATTTTTGAATTCCTCGTAAATAGGTTATTTCAGTTTTAACTTTAAATAACAAACCTGTATATAGCATAAGGAGGTAATGTTCTCCAGTGCATACCACTTTATTTTTTTTATAAATTAAATGTTACTAAAATAGTTACTAAATTGCTAAATTGCAAGAAAAATAGCACAAGTTCTATAACCAGAAAATTGCAGAATGTCTTGCTGCAATATTTGGCGCAAGAAATTGCACGTGCAATTTTAACATACACGGAGCAATTTTTCGTGCAATTTCTTGCGGCAATGAATTGCTGCAAAAATTGCAATAAAAATTGCATCGTCTAATACGGCCTTAAGTCACATGCAAATCTATTATGGTGCACCCTGTATGCCGAATTAGTGTGGCGCCATCTACACGACACACTTCCAACTGCTGTAAGTTTGAAAAAGGGTGTATTCTATGGTTGGACACATTAAATAATTAGAAGTCCACCTCGAATGGTGGGTGGAGAATCTGTTCCTTGATTGTGGGTGAATTAAATTTGAATGTTCTTGGAGATTATTCACAAATGCATACTCGGAAAATGCTCTCAAGTTTGTAATTACTAGAGAACTTATAAAGGCGAAGGTTTGTCACTTAAAAATACCCCCCTTTTCTCTGTTATTGATTTCCTGTAACCTCCCCTAATTGAACACTATTTACAGGTAAAATGTCAGCAGCAGGGACTCCTTCAGCCGACCCATGGGTCATAGTTAGTCGGGAAAGAAGTAGGTACGAAGATCAATTCAGAGGCTTAAAACCGATCGACGGAATTATTACCGGCGAACAGGCCAAAGGCTTCCTGCTACAATCGCAGCTACCCCCCGCGACTCTCGGCCAGATATGGTAAATCTCAGATTACGTGTACCATAACCGACACGCTACTTTTAGGGCGCTGGCCGACACAAATGCAGACGGTAAAATGGACATTAACGAATTCTCGATCGCGTGCAAACTCATAAATCTGAAACTGCGCGGATTCGAAATCCCGAAAGTTCTCCCGCCAACTCTAATCGCCTCGCTGCGGATGCACAACCCGCCCGCCATACCGCCGCTACCCGCCGTGCCATCCGTACAGCAGCCTCCCTTGATTCCCCTCAACCAAATCCCCCCAACTGTCATTCCAACAGGAATCGTGCCTCCGATGCAAAGCGGTCTGCCCGCCACCCAAAGCTTCGTACAGCCGGCGGTGGCTCAGCCCCTGGTAAATTTTGGAGCCCCCTTAATAGCTCCCCCGATCGTCGCGCCGTTAATCGCGACTGCACCCTCCCCTCCGTTAGTAGCCAGTGTTAATCTACCTCTCGGCGGAAGTGTAATTCCGCCAGCGGTACCTGGAGCGCCGATTTTACCTTCAGCTCCGAGTTCTGTACATAGCAATACTAGTACACCGAGAGCTAGTATTACTAGTATGGATCGTGCAGCTTCAATAGACTCACCGTAAGTACGATTTTAGAATTCCGAAATCAATACAGGGTGTTTCAATTAAAAAAATTAATTTTTTTGTCCTCGTACCACAAATTTGGAACACCCTGTATATAAAAAAACGTGAAATTTGAAAGTTGGAACCGAATACAGGATGTTCCAATCAAAAACTTAATTTTTTGTCCTTGTACTACAAATTTGGAACACCCTGTATGTAAAAGACGTGCAATTTAGAGTTAGAATTCTATAACCAAATACAGGGTGTTTCATATGAAAATGAATTTTTTGTCCACATACTACAAATTTGGAACACCCTGTATGTAAAAAAGACGTGAAATTAAAAGTAGAGCTAGAATTCTAGAACCAAATACAGGGTGTTTTATTTAAAAAAAAAGTAATTTTTTGTCTTTGCACTACAAATTTGGAACACCCTGTGTAAAAAGACGTTAAAATTATAGTAGGGAAGAACCAAATGCAGTGTTTCATTAAAAAAATTTTTTTCCCTTTTTACTACAAATATGAAACACCATGTATATAAAAACGATGTGAAATTTAAAGTACAGTTAGAATTCTAAAACCAAATACAGGGTGTTTCATTTAAAATAATTGATTTTTTCTCCATACACTACAAATTTGGAACACCCTGTATCTAAAAAAGACGTGAAATTTCATTTATTCATTATATATTATTATTATTACATATAGTGGGATCAAGATTTTGGAAATCCATTTGCGTAATTTTATTTTCTCCATGAATTTCCTGGAAAATGGAAAATTTTTCCGCGCGATTAGGGCGTTGTACGCGGGTGCACCATTTTGTTGGAACCAGCAGTTTTCATCTTTTGTTTTTTTTGGCGCTACCCTGTATATTATTGCACTATTCATAATCGAACACTGTTAACTTGATCTTTGTGGTTTTTAGGTAAGGATAAATTTTAATATTGCCGTAGCTGTATAGTTATATACAGGGTGTACCATTTATTGGAATCAAGATTTCAAAAATCCTTTTTCTTGATTTTATTTTCTGTATGAATTTCCTGGAAAATGAAAAATTTTTCCGATAGGTACTCTCGCGCGATTAGAGCGTTGAGTGTGTACCATCTAGTGGAAACCAACTGTTTCCGATTTTTGTTTTTATTTGGCGTCACCCTGTATATCATTACACTATTCATAATCGAACACTGCTAACGTTGTTTTAAGGTGAGTATAAATGAAATTAAAGAAATTTTAATATTGCCGTAGGTGTATAGTTATATACAGGGTGTACCATTTATTGGAATCAAGATTTCAGAAATCCTTTTGCTTGATTATACCTTCTCTGTGAATTTCTTGGAACATTTTTCCGGTAAATATTTTTACGCGCCTAGGGCATTGTGCGCAGGTGCATCATCTTGTTGCAACCAACAGTTTCCGATTTTTGTTTTTTTTTGTGTCATCCTGTATATTATTATACTGTTCACAATCGAACACTGATAGCTTGATCTTTGTTGTTTTTAGATAAAGATAAATTTTAATATTGCAGTAGTTGTATAGTTATATACAGGGTGTACCATTTATTGGAATCAATATTTCAAACATCCTTTTTCTTGATTTTATTTTCTGTATGAATTTCCTGGAAAATGGAAAATTTTTCCGATAGGTACTCTCGCGCGATTAGACCGTTGAGTGTGTACCATCTAGTGGAAACCAACTGTTTCCGATTTTTTTTTTTGGCGTCACCCTGTATATCATTACACTATTCATAATCGAACACTGCTAACGTTGTTTTAAGGTGAGTATAAATGAAATTAAAGAAATTGCTGTATAGTTATATACAGGGTGTACCATTTATTGGAATCAAGATTTCAGAAATCCTTTTGCTTGATTATACCTTCTGTGTGAATTTCCTGGCACATTTTTCCGGTAAATATTTTTACGCGCCTAGGGCATTGTGCGCAGGTGCATTATCTTGTTGCAACCAATAATTTCCGATTTTTGTTTTTTTTGTGTCACCCTGTATATTGTTATACTATTCACAATCGAACACTGACAACTTGATCTTTGTTGTCTTTAGGTAAGGATAAATTTTAATATTGCCGTAGCTGTATAGTTATATACAGGGTGTACAATTTATTGGAATCAATATTGGAAAATTTTTTCGATAGGTATTCTCGCGCCATTAGGGCGTTGTGCGCGGTTGCACCATTTAGTTGAAGTTTCCAACTTTTTTTACGTCATCCTGTATATTAGTACACTATTCATAATCGAATACGGCTGAATTGCGCAAATCTTCCCCAATTTAACCATCGTCGCATCTTCTATGGTTTTCGAGATCGACATTTTTATCTTGGACACCGTGTATATATAATTTTGTTTCATTTGCAGACTCGTCGACTGGTCAGTTCCGCATCAAACAAAATTAAAGTACACGCAAATTTTTAACACGACCGATAGATCGCGCAGTGGCTACTTGTCGGGCGTACAAGCTAGAAACGTGATGGTGCACACGAAGTTGTCCCAAAACATACTCGCCCAAATATGGTAACCGAAACCAATCTGATTTTTACAAGCTAAAGATCCGCTTGTAGGGCCTTGTCCGATATGGACTCGGACGGACGTTTGGGCTGCGAGGAATTCGTCCTGGCGATGCACCTCTGCGAGCAGGCGCTGCAAGGCGTACAGCCTCCCGTTACACTACCCCCCGACCTGATCCCGCCCTCGTTCAGACGGGGCGCGAGGACAAACTCCGTTTCGAGCCAGGGCAGCGGTCACGTGGAGCAGGATCCCGCGTCGACGCTACCGACGAGTATGGCGAAGGTGACACGAACGTAGGTAGGTTTTCACGGGCGGTTTTTTTTCAGCGACCTTCGAGGACAAACGCAAGGAGAACTTCGAGAAGGGGCAGGCGGAATTGGACCGGAGGCGGAAGATGCTGCTGGATCAGCAGAGAAAGGAGGCGGAGGAGAGGGAGAGAAAGGAGAGGGAGGAGATCGAGAGGCGCGAGAAGGCGAGGCAGGAGGCGGAACGACGTCGGATGGACGAACTCGAAAAGCAGATGAGGGAGCAGCAGGAGCAGGAGAGGATGAAGGAGGAGGAGAGGAAGCGGCAGGCCGAACAACGAGAGGCGGCGAGAAGGTATCTACACAATTATTCCACTCATGCTACCGGGATCACTAGATTCATCTTGTGTTTAGGGTCTTTTTACTTTTGCAACGACTTTCGCCTATTTATTAAAGAACTCGCGCATTTTATCATTTGTTTATACATCTAATTTGTTATGTTGAAATTTTACGCCGCACAATAAGATTGTGTTATCGTCCGTCAGACTGGCACTGATAAGAAAATATGGTATATACGAAACCTGAAGATGTTTTTTTACAAATTTGCTAAAATGGCGCTAACGTGGAGGAGACGAGAATATGTGAAAAAGAAAATCCCTCGAGCGGTGCCCCCCTCCCTTCTGCGGCACCCTCACTTTTGTGTTTTTCAACAAAAAATTACTTTGGAGGACAAACGAGAACAGCTTCGAGGACGCCACCTCGGTAAGGCACGTCTAACGAGGTTAAGGTAAAAATTTTTATTAACTCCTGGGGGGGGTGTACAGGGTGGCCAACTAAGAATGCGAGGTACTGTATCTGAGAATCTATCCATCGTAGAGGCTTGCGGTAAAAAAATTTATTACTGAAACGGCCACGAGAAAAACCTGGAAATTATTTTTAAGTTTCTGAAATGACCGCTAGGGGGCGTAACTGCAATCTGGAATCTAAATAAGTGATGTTTCTGTGAATTCCGCTATATTAACCTAACAAAAAAGTGCCCGGTCTTTGAAGTTGACGATAATCTGAACAATTTTTGTTTGACAATTTTGCCTGTATCTCTAAAAATGAAGTGGCGGGGGGTATTCAAAGGTTTCCGTAAAGAACAGCCTGTATCTTCGAAACGGCTGAGCCGATTTAAACAAACTCGGGTTAGTTCAAAAGACCTGTTCTTCAGCTACAAATATTATACTATTTTTGTTAGTTTCACATATCACCGCATGAGGGCTTTTTTCGACATTCCGACAGAAATGGTTAATTTTCTCAAAAAAATTAAATGCATTGGTTCGATTTTTTTTTCATGAAAAAGTAGCTAAATGATGCCTAAACAAATTTGCGAAAACAGCATCTCGATATCTTGAGAGAGAGAGAGATAAAAATAATTCCGGAAAAATTATCTTAAAAACAACATTTTGAGGGTATAAAACCTTCTTTGGCCTAAATTTTAGGTTAGGAACAAGATATCGAGATGCGATCTTCGCGAGCTTGTTTAGGCATCATTTAGCTACTTTTTTATGAAAAAAAAATCGAACCAACGCATTTAATTTTTTTGAGAAAATTAATCATTTCTGTCGGAATGTCGAAAAACGCCCTCAAGCGGCGACATGTGAAACTAACAAAACTTCAAATATTATAATATTTGTAGCCGAAGAATAACACTTTTCAATTAACCCGAGTTTGTTAAAATCAGGTCAGTCGTTTCGAAGATACAGGGTGTTCTTTACGGAAACCTTTGAATACCCCCCACCACTTCATTTTTAGAGATACAGGAAAAATTGTCAAACAAAAAAGGTTCAGATTATTGTCGTCTTCAAAGACCGGACATTTTTTTTGTTAGGTTAATATAGCGGAATTTACAGAAAAATCACTTTTTTAGATTCCAGATTGCAATTACGCCCCCTAGCGGCCATTTCAGAATCTTAAAAATATTTTCCAGGTTTTTCTCGTGGCCGTTTTAGTAAAAAATTTTTTTACCGCAAGCTTCTACGATGGACAGGTTCCCAGATACAGTACCTCGCATTCTTATTTGGCTACCCGGTACAATGCGCAAAATCTTTCGAGAAAAAAGGCACTTTTCGGGGGTTAAACCGATTTTCCCGGGAGCAAATAGAAAACGACGATGTGTGGGGGGGGGTTGAGTAAATTATTATTTTAGAGACCACCTCTGTTACATATGTTTACCATCTCGACACTACGGTCGCAAGTGCTTTAAATCACAATCGATATGAAAACGAAAAAAAATGTTTTTGAATTTTTGCAATGCACTCTTATGAACCATAACAAATCGCATTCTTATATTAAAGGGAAATGGAGCGGCAGCGACAATTAGAATGGGAAAAACAACGTTCACAGGAATTGCAGCAGCAACGCCAGCGAGAACAGGAAGCGGTCCTTAAACTGAAAGCGAAGAACCAAAGTTTAACCATCGAGTTGTCATCGTTGAACGAGAACATCAAGGAACTATCGCAGAAGATATGCGACACTCGCGTGGGAGTATCGAACGTCAAGACAACCATCGACGGCATGCGATCGACCCGAGATGCCCAAATGCAAGAGATGTCCCAACTGAAGAACAAGCTCAAGGAGCAGAACGCGAAACTGCTCGCGCTCTCGCAGGAGAAGGTGAAACTGGACGCGAAGAATAAGCTGAACCAATCGGGCGACGCGGATCAGAAGCAGGCGTTCGACAACAAGGAGATAACGATCAAGAATTTGAGGGAGAAGGTCGAGGACCTGCAGTCGCAGATCGACGGCAAGATGAACGACATCGAGAACAATAACTCGCAGCTGAACGATCTTCGCACGCAGCTCGCCCAACTTTTGGGCGAATGCGAGAAGCTGTACCAGATTTACGAGCAGAAACGCGACACCGTGCTGGAGATGAAGAGCGCGGGCAAATCGAATTTCAATACCGCGTGGAAGACGGAAAGCGACTGGGGCACGGAGAGCGCGACCGATTGGCCCGTTGACAATTGGGCGACGGGCGCTCCTGCGGCGGCGCCGAACGACGGCGAGGTTATACTCGCCGCCGCGGTTAAATATCGCGCGCTGTACGAGTTCGTCGCGAGAAATTCGGACGAAATATCATTTCAACCCGGTGATATTATTAATGTAAGATTTTTTAGGTGGGGGGTATCCGTTTTTAGCGTTCTTTTGGTTTAGGTACCGATTGAGCAGACGGGAGAGCCTGGTTGGTTAGCGGGCGAAATTAAGGGACATACAGGTTGGTTTCCGGAATCGTACGTTGAGCCAATGGATGGTGTCGGCGTGGGGAGTAGAGTTTCGCAGGCGGAAGCTCAACCTGTGGTGGAGGAAATTGAGCCTAAGCGTTTAGAGTAAGTAATCGTTACATGAAAACTCAGAAAATCTTAATCGATCATCGAAAAAAAAATGATTAAAAAATTCAATTTTTGAAATTTTTTGAATATTTTTGTTTTTTAATTTTTCCTTTTCTCGTAATCTGTTTCCAATGTTCTGCAATTTTTCGAATTTTTTTAATTTTCGATGTTCTACCTTTTTGCAATTTTTATTAATTTTTGAAATTTTCTTAATTTTTTTTGAATTTTCGAAATTTTTGCATTTTAAATTTTGATTAAATCCGGTGATTGCCAACCGGAATTGATTTTACAGAGGCATAGCCGAGATACCCGAAACGGGAATTGACAATAGCGAACCGCCGCCTGAAATTTCGGAGCCGGTGGCAGTTCAACCGACCGCAGTCGAGGAAATAGTCGAACACTGTATCGCGAGCTACCCCTACCAGTCGGTCGAACAGGGCGATCTCAGTTTCAACGCCGGCGACATCATCGCCGTCGTGAAAAAGGAAGGGGACTGGTGGACCGGTAAGGTCGGCAACAACGTCGGTATATTTCCCTGCAATTACGTACAGAAATACGATCCTGACGTGAGTAACCCTTAAACGCGCCCCTATTTTGCTCACGGCTCGCACTCTTAGAATCCTCCCGCCCCTCCGGCCGTAACTTCGGTTCCTACCGAAATCGCGCCCGCTGCGGTTACCACCCCCACCGACTGTAGCGCCTCCCAATTCGACAACGAGGTGTCACAAATTATTGAAAGCAAATCCGAAAAGTCGCCCGACTACCCCAGCTCGAACACGCAAGTATGATATCCCCCCCCCCCCACTTTTTTTTCGTTTCAATGGCGACATCTTGTCGTAGACAATGAAGAGTACCAAGAAGCCGGAAATAGCGTCGGTCATCGCTCCGTATCAATCTTCCAGTCCCGAACAGTTGTCCTTGCAAAGAGGGCAGCTGATCATGATTAGGAAGAAGACCGATTCCGGCTGGTGGGAGGGCGAGCTGCAGGCGAAAGGTCGAAAGCGACAGGTCGGCTGGTTTCCGGCGAGTTACGTTAAAATTTTAAACAGCAGCGGAAGAACGAGCGGTCGCAGCACGCCCGTTTCCACAACGAGGATACAACAGGAAGTCGTTATAGGTTTGTACGAAGCATGGATTACCAAGATCGAGACGTAATTCACTGTTGATCCAGAAGAAATGTTGGTTTTGCGCATGCGCACACCGAAGTTTTGATGTTGTTACACCTCCTCACATATTATAACCTCCTGATACCAAATTGGAAAAGTTTTAAAACGAAATTTGGCTTCGAAATATTTTTGTGGGTGATGGGAAAAGACCTCCTCGACTATTATGTTCTCCTGGTAGCCGGACAAAATTTTAAAAGAATTTTCTGATTGTCCCCTCGTGTATTAGGAGCTGAAACACCTCCTCGCACATTATAACCTCCTGATACCAAATTGGAAAAGATTTAAAACGAAATTTGGCTTCGAAATATTTTTGCGGGTGATGGGAAAAGACCTCCTCGACTATTATGTTCTCCTGGTAGCCAGACAAAATTTTAAAAGAGTTTCCTGATTGTCCCCTCGCGTATTAGGAGCTGAAACATCTCCTCGCACATTATAACCTCCTGATACCAAATTGGAAAAGATTTAAAACGAAATTTGACTTCGAAATATTTTTGTGGGTGATGGGAAAAGACCTCCTCGACTATTATGTTCTCCTGGTAGCCAGACAAAATTTTAAAAGAGTTTCCTGATTGTTCCCTCGTGTATTAGGAGCTGAAACACCTCGCACATTATAACCTCCTGATACCAAATTGGAAAAGTTTTAAAACGAAATTTGGCTTCGAAATATTTTTGTGGGTGATGGGAAAAGACCTCCTCGACTATTATGTTCTCCTGGTAGCCAGACAAAATTTTAAAAGACTTTTCTGATTGTCCCCTTGTGTATTAGGAGCTTAAACACCTCCTTGCACATTATTTATTTATTTATTTATTTATTGAAATAAACAGGCCTGAGCCTAGTTACATATTTCCCTTACACATAAATGAGACGAAAACGTGTTTTGTGTGGATGCGCGTAACCTCCTTCGCACATTATAACCTCCTGATACCAAATTGGAAAAGAGTTAAAACGAAATTTGGCTTCGAAATATTTTTGTGGGTGATGGGAAAATACCTTCTCGACTATTATGTTCTCCTGGTAGCCAGACAAAATTTTAAAAGAATTTTCTGATTGTCCCCTTGTGTATTAGGAGCTTAAACACCTCCTCGCACATTATAACCTCCTGATACCAAATTGGAAAAGATTTAAAACGAAAATTTGGCTTCGAAATATTTTTGTGGGTGATGGGAAAAGACCTCCTCGACTATTATGTTCTCCGGGTAGCCAGACAAAATTTTACAATAATTTTCTGAATGGCACTTCGTGTATTAGGAGCTGAAATACCTCCTCGAACATTATAACCTCCTGATACAAATTTGGTGAAGTCGATTTTTGCTAAAAAAAGGAACGTAATACCCTGCCTTTTTTTGGGCCCCAAAAAAAATTGTCTCAGATCGACCCGGAAAAAAAATTTTCTTATAGAATGTGGCCTGTAGAATCCATATTTTCAAACAGTTCCAAGATTGGGCTACTAGTTCAAAAGTTACAGCCCTTTGAATTTTTTTTCGAAATTGGTTTCTAGTCTATAACTTTTGATTGAGAAGTAATCGAAAAAGTACGAATTGTTTTGGATTCTACACACCAAAATTAAAAAAGATTTAAAACGAAATTTGGCTTCGAAATATTTTTGTGGTTGATGGGAAAAGACCTCCTCGACTATTATGTTCTCCTGGTAGCCAGGCAAAATTTTACAATAATTTTCTGAATGGCACTTCGTGTATTAGGAGCTGAAACACCTCCTCGAACATTATAACCTCCTGATACCAAATTGGAAAAGATTTAAAACGAAATTTGACTTCGAAATATTTTTGTGGGTGATGTGAAAAGACCTCCTCGACTATTATGTTCTCCTGGTAGCCAGACAAAATTTTAAAAGAATTTAGTTAGTGTTAGTTGCGCAGTCGGAGGGTACGAACACGAGACGAACATAAAAAACCGCCTCGTTCTAATTCTGCGTTTTTGGATAAACCGCTGCCCCAATATATACCACGGTAGTGGTGGAGTGCGAGGGTTCAAAAAGGACGTCGGAGGAAAGGCATCGGCGCATTCCTCAAAACTTACGCTTAAATATTTTTTCGGCGATTATTCTGTAACTTTGAATTTCCCGCCCCCCTCTTCGTCGAAGGGTGGGAGAATGATACGCCGTCTGATGGGGGACGTTTTTGGCAGTATTTTGTCACTTTTTTTTCTCCAGGCTTTAAATTAATAGCGTTTCGTTTTGCGCAATAAGAAACACGGATCTGCGCATGCGCTTACTGGACTATTGATATCTGCCTTCGCATTTTGTTATTATTTTAGGGACGTCGTTGCGTAAGTGGGGGGTTTTTGTACCGCGCATACTCGCACTCGATTTTTGACACCCAGTATTAATTCCAACATATTTTGCGCAATAAGAAATATTGATCCGCGCATGCCCTCGGTGGACTCTTATCCGCGTTTTCTAAAACTATATTTTAGGTAAGCCCTATCAAGGAGAGCCATGGCTGCACATTCGGTTATTTTATTAGGTAGATTAACCTGATGAGAGCAATTGAGCAGAACTTCCTCAGTTTGAGAGGGAATAATTTTTTCAAGAGCGAATTACGTCTCGATCCACCTCTAAGTTTGTACTTAACCTTAAACTTTCCACATTCAGATAAAGTCGTCGCACTGTATCCGTACACAGCCGCAAACCCCGACGAGCTCAGCTTCCTAAAGGACGACATTATTAGCGTGACCGCCAGAGAAGAGCCGTCGTGGTGGCGCGGCGAACTGAACGGCGTCTCGGGATTGTTTCCCAGTAACTACGTGGCTCCATTACAGCAGTGTAAGTGTCCTTTTTTTCAATCGCTTTTATTTCGCGCGCTAAAATTTGATTGGTCGGCTGGTGCAAATATATTTTTATTGTTTTATAGGAATCTAAACGTCACCCATTCTACTAAACGAAACAAAGTGGATTCAATCTTCGGCCGCATTTTAACAAGAACGCGCTATAGAAATATTTAATCATCCAAGATCTGTCACTTGCGTAGCTTTAAGTAATCTACACACAAACTTATCATGTACTGTAACGATTATGTGATTTTAATTTTTACATAGTTTTTAATAGGCAATTTTTGGTGTGTGTTCAGTTTAGTAGGGTGGGTGCATGTCTTTTGTAGGTAAGTTTTAAAGTAATTTTTTTTTTCGATTTCAAATCGCTCTATCTTTATTTTTTTACATTTTGCACCACCCTGCTAAGCGTTCTTTGATCTTGTACTTCCTTCTTTTTAATACTATTCTCATTTAATGAGCGTGGAGAAGCCGCGGGCGGGAATCGCCAGATGACATTAGATAATTTGTTAATTTTAGGGGAGGTTTTCGATCTCATGTTAAACGGAAATACTTAATTATTGTGCAAATTGTGGTAACAAAACCTCGGGCGTGCAACCGATATCGTAGGTTGGACGCTTCCTTTTCTTTCGCTTGGCATTCTATGGCTTGTGTAGTCAGATTTGAACGTAACGCACTGTTGTATTCAACTGTTATGTAGTAATATATATTATGTTAACCTGCATCTCGTTTCAATTTCACTCGTGTTAAAGGTAGGACGAAGATGGCGACTAGAACCCAAGATGAAGGCCCATGGCAATTACGCCTAAATTTAGGTCGCTCAAGTTGCACCTTTGGTGCACAGCCCCACAACCCAAACAAGTGAATTGCCCATGGTCTGTTACCTAACGTACATCCGTGTAATTTAAAAATCACGTTGAAATTTAATTTCATTACCTTACCGTATAAGTTTTCGAGATCAGAATATCTGATGTACTGAATTTCATTGCCGAGCCGTACAAGTTTATGCAGACGGAATAAGACTGAACAAGGAGATGGGCTCAAAGGACAGTCAAGGTCGTGGGACCGTGTCCCTTCTCTCATAAAAATCATAAGAAAATTAATTTATATAATATTTTAATTTATATGTAATATTAATTTATATATAATATATAATTTAGTCATATAATCAACCAATAATGCCGATGGCGCTCGCTTTAGCGGTGAATCATGAAACTACTTGCGATATTTCAAAGAAGTCTGTGACAGTTACATGTGGCGGGGGTGGGGATGGAGGCAGACAAAAATCGCGAATTTAGACTAGTTACTAATAAAATGGCGGACGGATCCAAGATGGCGCTCAACAAAATGGTCGACCACACAATTTATTGACTGTGAGGTCACAGAGTGCTAGATCTAAAGGCGCGCCGTATCCCATTGGCCAAGGGGAGGGGCGTAGAGGATGCTCGTCTCTGATTGGCTGTGACGGCACTTCCTGGCCCACGACGAACGTTGGTCGTCTACTAGAAAAAAAAGCTTAATTGGTCAAATACATTGACCATTATACACGAACGGTGCAGTAGTCGGTGGACGATATCGTAATCTCGGGCGCTACCGGGAGATAATGAAAAAACGTGTCTGCGGTCAAGTCCGGTGTTGTAAAAATGATCTACGAAGCCACGAGCAAGTAATCTGGAGACAAACGGCCTATTCCACAGTTCGGAAGGTCGGTAACTGTCATAATGCAAGAAAACGAAACACCCTCTCCTCTCCCTTGTATAAAATTCCCAAAATGCGGAAAGGGAACATCGGCCGGCGTACTCGGGTTCAAAAATTAAAACGTCCTCGATCCCATATCATCACAAAATCCGGGATCAATCTTAAAATTCATGTTATTGTAGCGCGCTTCCAACAATACCAAACACGACCCATTTTAATAACGTTTCTTGCAACCCAATTATTTTCGTAAAGGTTACCTCCGCCAAATTTCTTTGCTTAACTACTGATCTATGTAATGTAAAAAGTCAAAATGAGATAGTCAGATTTGCCCAACAGTCAAATTTGGAGAACCCGATATTAGAATCGAAAATCCGGTTAGGTGACAGATCATTACCATGTCACGTCTTTCTATCGTGGGGTCGCACATCAAACGTGCGCTCTTAAAAAAATGGTTTGTTGCATTTTTCTGTTCCCGATCTTACATTTAGAGACATGATTCAACAATAATTTGGGGACTGGGATAACGTCCAGATAAACTGTGTTTGTGACATTCAGTTTATGAATTGCAGCCGTCGAACCTGAGGATAAAATGCGTTTAGAGTGCATAAACGAACTGATCCAAACAGAAAAATCGTACATCGACGACATGACCGTCGTGTACGAGGTCTTCGAGATTCCTTTACGCCAAAGTAAAGTCGTAAGCAACGAAGAGATTCGGGGAATATTCGTCAATTGGCAGGAAATTTTGCAGTGCAATCGCAACTTCCTGTCGGACCTGACGAACCGTCGCAGTTCCGGCAGTACCATAATAGGCGATGTGATCTGCGAGCACGTAAGTCAACTTGCGCCGATTTTTCAGCGCACTGTAATCCACTCGCAGCTACCGCTGATGACGGCCTACATCACCTTCTGCAGCCAGCAGCTCGAAAGCGCCGCGCTCCTCCAGAAACTCACCGAGACGTCGCCGGCGTTCCGAAACGTCGTCAAGCAGTGCCAGAGCAACCGATTTACGCGAGGCATGCCGCTCAGTTCCTTTCTCATCAAACCCATGCAGAGGATCACCCGATATCCGCTGCTCATAAGCAAAATTTTGGAGCACACCCCGACCACCTCGACGGGTACGCATCGATCGATCTCGTTTCCGCTGTTAATCGACTTTGTAGATCATCAATTCTTAGTCGAGGCTTTGAATTTGGCTGACGACTTTTTGAAACGCTTAAACGAGAATGTAAGACTGAAGGAGAACGAGGAAAGATTGGAGTGGCTGCAAAGTAATGTCATATTAAACGATCTTGTGATCAATTTCAATGGTGATACGAATAAACTAGGTCCCAGAAAGATTTTACACTATGGAATTCTAACCAAAGTAAGTTGCCGCCGATTCTGATGACTCCACGCTCTGAGACTTCAATCATTCTCACTCCTACCTTCTTCGCAGGTTAAAAGTGGCAAAGAGCTCGTCGGATTCTTGTTCAACGACTTTTTGCTATTAGTGCAACCGAGTAAGGCATCGGGCGCGACCCAGTTCAATTTTCAGCGCAACAGCAACGTCCTCTACAAGATCTACAAACAGGTTTGCCATCTCGCGTTTCTACTCCAACTGATATAAGTGTTGCAGCCGATACTTGTGAAAGATCTCACCGCGACGAAAGTCAGTACCGATAACGTCGAGAGCGGTACCGATGCGAACCGCGTTTTGAAAGTACAAGATAAGAAGCAGACGATCGCGCTGTTGACGTCTTCGGCGAACGAGTGCAGCTTGTGGCTGAGAAGGATAGAGGATGCGAAGAAGAAGTATCTCAAGATTGTGTCTTTCACGAAGTCGCGACCTAAATCGAGTAAGTACGGTGCGTGATTCCGCTTGCGGTGTGTGTTGCATTGTCATTGTTTTTTAAACCACTCAAAGTAGGTGTTCGAATGTATCATAAAAAAAGTACTGTAATGAAAGGGGTACTGTAACAGGAGTCATATATTATATCTACGGCTAGTTCAACTTTACTACAATTTACTCAAGCCTATTGTTTTGAAAAACTGAATCTTCTCCAATGGGGTTCTCCTTCTACAAACATTCGAAAAAATTAACCTCCATTATAAGGCTCCCGTTACAGTACCCCCTTCGTTTCCGCTAGTTTTTCAATATGACGAGCAAAAAGCCTATATCGATTGGATTAATGCTGAGAAATTTGTTAAATATAGTAGGCGTTTATCATATTAAAAAAATAGTACTGTAATGAAAGGGGTACTGTAACAGGAGCTATATATTATATCTACGGCTAGTTCAACTTTACTGCAATTTACTCAAGCCTATTGTTTTGAAGAACTGAATCTTCTCCAATGGGGGTTCTCCTTCTACAAACATTCGAAAAAATTAACCCCATTACAAGGCTCCCGTTACAGTACCCCCTTCGTTTCCGCTAGTTTTTCAATATGACAAGCAAAAAGCCTACATCGATTGGATTAATGCTGAGAAATTTGTTAAATATAGTAGGCGTTTATCATATTAAAAAAATAGTACTGTAATGAAAGGGGTGCTGTAACAGGAACCATATATTATATCTACGGCTAGTTCAACTTTACTACAATTTACTCAAACCTATTGTTTTGAAAAACTGAATCTTCTCCAATGGGGCTTCTCCTACAAACATTCGAAAAAATTAACCTCATTATAAGGCTCCCGTTACAGTACCCCCTTCGTTTTTCCATATGGCAAGCAAAAACCCTATATCGATTGGATTAATGCTGAGAAATTTGTTAAATATAGTAGGCGTTTATCATATTAAAAAAATAGTACTGTAATGAAAGGGGTACTGTAACAGGAGCCATATATTATATCTACGGCTAGTTCAACTTTACTGCAATTTACTCAAGCCTATTGTTTTGAAAAACTGAATCTTCTCCAATGGGCTTCTCCTACAAACATTCGAAAAAATTAACCCCCATTATGAGGCTCCCGTTACAGTACCCCCTTCGTTTTTCAATACGGCAAGCAAAAAGCCTATATCGATTGGATTAATGCTGAGAAATTTGTTAAATATAACGTGTGTGCGCAGCGATACAAGGTGGGGTTTCGTGTGGTCGTCTGCTGGTGCTTGTGCAGAAGGGAACTCGCTTCATTAGGGCCGGTAAGATTTTTAATTATTTCTGTTGCATGCCTAGTTTTAGTTCACAGTTCATCGCAAGCGTGGATCTCTCTAACGTTGATCGCCGGTCAAGATATTCGCACTAAGAGTTTTCATAAAAATACTAAAAAGAAAGGTACAAGGACTAATCACGTAAAATTCACCTGTAGATTGCCCTTTGTGTAACCACGTTTGTCGAACAGGTAAACTGCACACCGATAACATCTACTGCAAAGTGACCGTCAACGACCAGGAGCACCTTACCGACGTCGCGACGGACAACGTCATCAACGGCAATGTGATACAAAACGGAGTCGTACCAGCCTCCCTGCTCGTGTGGAATTACAGCATGCAGTTCTTGATTAAGAACATCAACGAAGAAGTTCTATCAATTGTCGTACTGGAGATGTGCCCATTTCAGCCCGACGGTAGATCACCGACGCCTTCATTGACTGTTAACCCAAAGTGTCTTTGCAGAGTTTCTGGGAAGGGCCGAGCTGAAGGTTTTGGATATCTATCACGAGGCGCAGAACACCAACGGACCAATCGAGAAAAAGTTGATCTTACATCAGGTCGAATCGGGCGAGCTCACTATTAAATTGGACTTGCACATGTTCACCAACGACTACTGAAATGGCACGGATTCATTTTTTTACCTAAGCTAAGTTTTATGTATTATACCGATCTAATTTAGTAGATATTCTTCGACTATTAGTGTGACAATCAGTTAGCGTTTCTAGCTTACGGTGTTATTTTCTTGAGAGGGGGTGTTTTGTGCCCGGAACGTGCTATGCCTTTCCCAAACAGAAACACGCTGACATTTGGCCATGGTCTTCGATTCCAGAGTTGTTTGTCTACCTTGGACCGGTTTTAGTGCTAGGTACAGCTGTCATTTTCAAGGATCACATTTATCTATTGTGTCAAAGCGTCATTTTTTTTGTCCTGACCCAATTGTTCTGCACATAAACGAAACTGAATTACCCGCTCGTTTAAAGTCATTAAAGAAATACTTTCCTGTAAAATTATGCCGTCGGCTAGCTCACTATAACGGAATTTTTAACGGAACTTCTCGAATAATTGATCTATTTCTCTCTCTTTGAAAAGTTTAACAATTTGGGGAGGGTCGAAGACCGGGAGGTCTTGGGGGGTACGGAATACCCCCAGCACGTGATAATTCACGTTGAGCCGCGAGCGAAGTTAAGTTGACCACCTGTAATTTATCGTTGGATGGATTTTATTTCGTGTTATTCGAACTCGGGTCAAGCAGATCACCTGTAATTTAACGACGGGTCTTTTTATATTGGTATGACACTATAGTAATCGAAAAAAGTAATATAGGCGTCATCTGCTCTTTTTGGATCGAACCAGTATACATTCCAGGAAAGAAATATTTCGTGAATCTCCCTCACGAATTGTTATTGGAATTCCGAGACTCTTTTTTCGTGGAATGTATACTGTGTGTCGTTGGGGGGTATTCCATACCCCCCCAGACCCCCTCGGTCTTAGACTCGTCCCCAAATTTTTAAACCTTCACTACTCTGGTGACCATTTTTTAAGGGAGGATATTTTTGATATTTTTTAAACGTTTCGGAGGACAACACAGCAGCAGAGGGAATTTGGGAGTGGAATACCTTTCTGGTCCACAAATTTCGATAGCCCTCCCTGAAAAATGATCGCAAGAGTGGTGAACGTTTACCAATTTGGGGAGGGTCGAAGACCGGGAGGTCTTGGGAGGTACGGAATACCCTCCAGCACGTGATAACTCACGATGAGTAGCGAGCGAAGTTAAGTTGACCACTTGTAATTTATCGATGGATGGATTTTATTTCGTGTTATTCGAACTCGGGTCAAGCAGATCACCTGTAAATTGACGACGGGTCTTTTTATATTGATATGACACTATAATAATCGAACAAAAAAGTAATATAGGCGTCATCTGCTCTTTTTGGATCAAACTAGTTTACATTTCAGGAAAGAAATATGTCGTAAATCTCCCTCACTAATTGTTATTGGAATTCCGAAACTCTTTTTTCGTGGAATCACTACTCTTGGTGATCATTTTTTAAGGGAGGACATCGAATTTTTGTTATTTTTTAAACGTTTCTGAGGACAACACATCAGCGAAGGGAATTTGGGAGTTGGACACCTTTCCGGTCCACAAATTTCGATAGCCTTCCCTGAAAAATGATCACAAGAGTGGTGAACTTTTAAAAATTTGGGGAGGGTCTAAGACCGGGAGGTCTTGGGGGTACAAAATACCCCCCAGCACGTGATAACTCACGTTGAACCGCGAGCGAAGTTAAGTTGACCACCTGTAATTTATCGTTGGATGGATTTTATTTCGTGTTATTCGAATTCGTGTCAAGCCGTTAGCGCAGTTAAGGCGATCACCTGAAATTTGACGACGGGTCTTTTTACATTGGTATGACACTTTAATTTGTCAGAATAGATGGGCTTTGCGGCGTATTTCTTACGACTTCTTAGAACGACTGGAATTGGCTCGAAAATCGACTATTGAATGCAGGCGACGGATTACGTTATGTGGTGTCATAAATTAAATTTTCGGATTTCCGTTTGCCAAAATATTGTGGCCAAGTTTATCCCGGAGGCCGGAACGTGGTCGACTGAACTGTTAGGAAAGGCCGTAGATGATCCTGGCACAAAACCACACGACATAATGCCAGCGGTGCTACTCGCCCTTGCCATATCATTGCCTTACGGAATTGATCGATTTGATCGATGGACGGTATAGCTGTCGATCGATTTGCACTGATATGTTTCCTAAATGACGTCCGTAGATATAACTTCAGCAGTTGGTGTCAGTTTTGGCAGATCGTCAACACCACTGCTCCAACTGTGTATGTCTAGGGACCGAACAAAAAAAACAAAAACGTCCACGTCTCTTATGAAAAAAGCTCATCCAAAATTTGGTTGAAAGTACAAATTTACTTTAGGATTATTCGAGTTTAGTTAAATGTAGGTGACAAATCAAAATGGCGCACGAATTTGGATTTGTTTCAGGCTTCGATAACAGTATTATTGTGTTAGACGTTACGATTGTTTGTTCTTGCCAAATCGAGTATCTACGAAGTTGCACGATAGTAGTGTTCGTATTGTAGGCAATTAGACCACTTGACGACTGCTATCGTTCAATGTTTTAATTTAGCCGTAAGAAAAAATGCTACACATTCCTATACAAGGACAAACCACGAACGAAGGCTCGAGTCGCTATTGTTACGGTCGTAGTAGGGGCGACAAAACGCGCGACCTTAATTTCAAGGTCACTCTTTTTGCCGCGACGGTCTTACTACTATTACAATATCTTATTGGCTAAGTTCTAATGCAGCTTTAATATTCCATAATAGCGTATATTGCCCAACAGTAAATAATTGTGAGTTAGTGTTAGTGTTAATTAAGAAAGATTTAAAATTGTTAATGTTGCCGAATATCTATTGTGACACAACTGGACCAGACTATGACAGCTGCCATTAGTACACATTTTGACAATAATTCGTAATTAGTGACAAAACATGGCGAAATGTGTGTAAAATTGGTACTACACTCTTTAGTTGAACGCTCTACAATTACACTCTCATTGGTAGCTTTACAATAATGTTATTTTCTATATTGCTATATTGCTCATGTTATATTATTGTAGATATAAGAAAAAAAATTAATTATTATGTAATTAAATTGTATTTGAAAAATATATTATGTAGTTGTAAAAATGTATAACTTCACGCTCCCATGATCAATACCAAGGGGTAGGGGTAACTATTCACTTCCTAGCAATAAATACTTGAATGAATAGATTCGCATGAATAGATTCGTTTAGTATCAGTGGAAGCGCGCTAATTAACCATGCGTTTTAAGACTGGTCTCCCGTTTTTTATGATAACAGGGGACCGAGAAGTTTTAATTTTCGAGCATGTTGATGTAGTTGGGCTGTGTGGATTTCCCGGCCTTTCCTCGGCCGTAATTTTGTTTTAGATTTTTCGCCACCGACTGCACGACCCCTGGAGTTTCCCGTTTTACCATCTAACTGCCCGTGGCTTACGGAAATCAGCGACCGTACAGCCGACCCTGACCAGGAGCAAGGCAGCGATCTCCTGGTGGCGCGCGAGATGAACCGTACCGTTCCAACGAGACAGTCGTGCCCACTACCGAAGTATTTCAAATTAATTTCATTCAATTGCAGTTATTAATTTATTTTGTGAATATTGGATCCAACTAATTTCTTTTCCTTTCATGTTATCCAACTCGTATTGCACGAAGAGTTTTTGTTAAAAGGGTTCCACCCCTGGGATTTGCAACTTGCCCCTCCGTACGGGATTTTCAAGTTTACACTTTAGTGGGTGCATCTGAAAATGCTTTAAGAAGAATTTCTGTAAACACTCTCATTAAAGAATCAACGGAGATCCATTAAAAAATCTTTAAAGGATCGTTGGGAAACTCGACCTGTTAATATTTACAAAATTTCCATGTCCGAAGCCCGAACGTGCTTGGCCAAGAATTTTTTTTAAGGAAATGGTCAGCGTTTCTAGTTTTTTTTTTATTATGACGCACACGAATTCCCACTGAAAAATTACTGTTCCATTTTCCGCAAAGCACTTTCTTTTCTACGAACCCAAGACGAAACGGAATACATTCCGATACAATTTAGTGATTCATCGTAAGAGCAATTACCGTAACAGACAATAAATACGTAGTTACCTACGCATCCTAGAAGTTTTCGTGATGAATAACCGAAAGAAATTAGGTCGTGCGTCCGTTTTAAATCCCAATTATCTCGGAAAAAAGTGCACTTGCCTCGTGTAACTGTTAAAAATAATTAGTAATTAATCGTAATTATTTATAAATGCCAATTTTCGCAGTAGGTCGATTTTGCCTAATTATTTTATTTACCTTATCACTTTCTTACTGTGTTTCCTAATTTACATTACCGTAGTTCGCGAACGTAATTAGACTTTGCAAATAGAGGAAGCGTAGGGATTCGGTCGTTAAATTTCAAAACTATATTAATTCAGTTAAAGAAAGCAAATTAGTGGTCGCTTGACCATTAAAAAAAATTGTTTTGCAATTTACATTTTAGTCAACAGCGAAATTTACCGCTTCATAGCGAACCTGAACAAAAGTATGTCTGCGATAACAGGAAGCGTATCGCGGAAAGCTCTGTTTAAAGCGGCGACACAAGTGCAGGCTGGCTATTCGTTTAAAACGATACACTAGTCGAGGTCGTTGCGTTCAGGTAGGAAGGCTCTGCTTGAAAGGTAGTGCGAGCTAAAGTTGCATTGCGGATCCAGGATCCTCCCATTGGTCGCTAACAACGTGGTACTGTACGGGAGTGAAATATGGGTCAGAGTCGCAACATTTAAGTGTATTAAAAGCAAATTTTATTTATCTATTCACAGGGGAGCCCGACCGGGCAGCACTTCGCAACTGGGTTCAGAGTTAGCTTCATCCTCCCCTGTTCCAGATAGCTGCCTCCAGGGAGTTGATGTCCGTCCCTGATCAAGGCGTAACAGGGACAGGCACATGTGCTTCGCAACAGAAACCTGCACGTGGACTCTGAGCCTGAAATTGACTGGTCACCCAGACGTTAATCCAGGCCCTGACAACGTAGGGAGCAATTCCTGGGGTAGGCTCGAGCCCGGCAATGCCCCCCGTCACCCCTCAACCTTCCTTTTTTACCACAAAATCAAATTTCTCAGAAAAACACTTTCTTATTAATTTTGGTGCGTAGAATCCAAAACAATTCGTACTTTTTCGATCAGACTTCTCAATCAAAAGTTATAGACTAGAAACCAATTTCGAAAGAAAATTCAAAGGGCTGTAACTTTTGAACTAGTAGCCCAATCTTGGAACTGTTTGAAATTATGGATTCTACAGGCCACATTCTATAAGAAAATTTTTTTCCGGGTCGATCTGAGACAATTTTTTTTTCGGGCCTCAAAAAAAGGCAGTTACAACCTTCCTTTTTTACCAAAAATCGACTGCACCAAAATTTCTCGGGAAAACACCTTTCTTATTAATTTTGGTGCGTAGAATCCAAAACTATTCGTATGTTTTCGATTAGACCTCTCAAAAAAAAGTTATGGACAAAAAACAAATTTCGAAAAAAAATTCAAAGGGCTGTAACTTTTGATCTAGTAGCCCAATCTTCAAACTGTTTGAAATTATGGACTCTCAATCGATCTCGATCTCAGACATTTTTTTTTGGCCTCAAAAAAAGGCAGTACTTTTAAGTTATTCAAATATTCAAGTATTTGAATACTTTTCAATGTATCTGTATCTAGTATTCGCTTGTGCTGGACGTAAAAGTATTTAGTATTCAAATACTTTTTGAAAGTATTCTGCCCAGCTCTGGCCATAATATTGTCCAATTCTAATGTACGTACAATTCCTCTCTATGAGGACCATCTGCGTCCTCTTATCTTCTGTTAACATTGGTGGAGAGTTAAAACAACTTCCTTTGCAGTTCGCACAGGCAATGGTGTAAAATATGATAGCCTTCTTGCACCCACAGCAAGTACCTTAGTTGTTAGTAGAACAACGGCAAAAAATGACTTTTAAAATTCCCTTTGGAGATGATGGAGCTGTGTTCCTTACTGGATGAAGGTATCCATCCTCATTTCCAACCCCATGGTTCTGGAGGGGGTGATTTTTCCAATAACTGCTGAACTTCGAAATTTTTCAAGCCATTTTTTGCCATTGCATATGCCATCTGCTGAGGGAGCGATGGGTTTTTTGGAAAAAATGTATAAAAGTAAAATTGTAGAAAATTTTATGAGCTTTGGATTTTTTCCTACGACCTACCATTTTCGAGATATACTGAAAACCCGCAAAATTGTACCTTCAACCCCTCCCCTTCCTCCAGCGGCATCGAAATCACTCGGAACTACATGAACTAATTATTCTACTTGACGCTTTTTGGCATAGAATTACTTGACTATTAATACAGGCAGTTCTTTTTCATTTCCACTATCTATGGGAATCTCGTAGACCGTAAGAGATAGAAAGTCGCTTAATGGGCACTGTTATTGAGAATGTTATGCTGATTAATTTTCCCATTCCATCTTTTTATCCCTTAACGCAAGGGCTAGAACCGCAAACCACTGATATTTTTTGTTGCATCTTTAATGTACTTTAATGTACAGCTAGTAGAACTTAAAATCCAACAAAAATTTGATTGAAATGGGATTACTAAATAAATTTTAAATAAAAAAAATACTATTGACTAATCTTCATACGTTTATTTTCAATGTATTATTGTAACCAATTTTTAAGTTTCGATTCAGCAACTTTTCCCTGATTAATCACTGCAGTGTATGATTCCCACCCGGATCTTCTTGGTCCTGCACGATCCACTGTAACGAAAATTTGATTAAAGTTTGAGCCTGTTACATATTTTATAGGTACCAAAAATCTAATGTTACTATGGGAAGAAATACTTTTGATTTCAATATCGTTCCATTAGCAACGTCTAAATGTTGAACGGTAACGTGACTTACCAGGAAGGTCGATCTGAAGTTCCAGGCTCTTCACATCTACATTTTGGGTCCTTAGCCGGCTTTTCGGGACAGGCAGCCATAACGGATGCTGCAAAAAGGCCCAAAATAACAAATAGTAGGAGTAATCTCATTGTGGTCAGTGTCGATACTGGAACGTTTGCTCAACAAGGGCCTTTATATCGCTTTCAAGAGGTTTAATCTTATCCAACTCCATACTCAGAATCGTGTATCACTGACAAAAATAAAAATTCAAAACAAATTTTGTTTGTAGGATTAGCTTGGCAAAACATTTCAGGGGGTGATTGTTATGCTAATGGCACATTACGAGTATTTATTGAACACTGGGGAAGATGCCTTGAGAGTAATGTGGATGAAACAAAGGGTGAGTCAAACTATTTATTCACTTTGTTATGGAGATCGTGTTTGTACTGGACAGTATTTTGCTATATTTTAGAAGAGAAATCTATAACTATGATATCATCGAATTAAACACTTTCCTATTCTGTCTGCATTGATTAGTCACAGAACATGCTCATTTTTAAGGGATTTGGTACTTTCGAAATTCCTCAACTTCAATGTATGGCGACTTCTTTGTGGCTGTCTCGACGAACTACACCTCAGAAGAAATTAACAGCGTATATATTTCCTCTCTCTCTCTCTCGCGTAGTTTAAACACTTTCTTAATTTTGGAAATTATGCTTTGGGTAAACAACAATAAAACTCTTGAAACGAGTGATAAACGATACCCTATCTTTTTGTCGTTTCGGGTTTCTATATTTACTGATATCAGATTTTTTACGTAATACCAATTTAGTAAGAGTAATAACAGGGTGCTCTGTACTCACTAAGATGTTGGTTAAATTGGAGCCAAGTTGCTAAATTTAAACCGGAATTTATTTAAAATTAAAGTATCTTTGGGAATTGTAGCTTCTAAGGATAATCTAGGACACCCGGGGAGAGGTTAAAAAAAATTGACACCCTGTATAGTATCTGGATCTGGCGACTATTTGTTGGAATATTATCATTTTTTATTCCTTAAATCCAGATAAAAGAACAAAGTACCCACAATGGCTTCCTTTTTACCACCCGCACGTTACTAAGGGAGGTACTGCATTGGGGTAAAAAATTACCCCCCACTTTTTTTTACGAAAATAGACGATTTTAAGCACCAGGAATCCGAATCGGTCGGTCTGTCAATCTCTACTCTCATTTTCGGCGAAATGGCTGGACCGATTGGAACCAAATTTGGTACGCATATTCTTAGACACCAAAGGGCAGAATCGCGCATGTGCGAGTGTATCTATGCTCGCCACAGCAATTTTTTTTATGGATTAGGTCCGAAGATTCATAAACAGCCCTTAAATTATATTGCTTCGCGTATCGAAATTAATTAATTTATATAGTGTAAATGCACTAAATTAGTTGATTGATGTAAATTAATAATTGACAAAAATATGAATTTAGTAATAGTAATTAGCGTTACTTGCGGGTAAAACTTCCGCCGTGACGCACGTTTTTCACCACACGGCATGCACATACTTTTTTTTTGGTTGCTTCACGGGTTTCTTCAGGAACTCCGTTTGGTACAAATTATGTTGCCAATTTTTTTAGGGATCCATTTACACTATACAGTATGAACTGCTAATTGCAAGTAAAATATGGTAAAATCAGGGGTAAAATACATCACCTTGGTATGTATATTCTAGGATAAAACGAGTCTGTCCGACGTTGTCGAATGAGACACGATTTTTGAGATTTCGAACACTTGTTACACGCTGCATTGTTCGAACGTATGTCCGAAATTAATTAACAAATCAATGACGCAGGGCCACAGACTCTTGATTTTCACTTTAATAGGATTTTACTTAGTTTGCGCGCACGTTATAGGTTATTATGACGTCATCATTAAGTATGTTTACATAGCATCATGCAGTCAATGGAAGAGAATACGTATGTAGGCAACCATACAGAGCGTGCTGCATTTTGGGTAGGATACCCATTAAATCCACGACTTCTTACCTATGTTACGATCTTTTGCTGACAAGGTGGACATTATTATTTGGGCGTGAAGGAAACATAAAAAAAAATCGTTTTTTTTTGTAATAACAACGCCCGCAGTACTTAATATCAGAAATCGAGAAGCGACTGCGATCTTGACTTACTCCGTACTCAGAGAGCAGAGCTACCGTTACTTTCATGTCAAAACGATGAACGTTTCGCAGTACTTTCGAAGCTGTGTAGCAGTCGGTATTAAAACTAACGGCTCTTTTTATACACTAATGGTAATCGAATCGAAATTTTGTGCATATAAAATATATTACGCACACAACCAATCGATATCAGGGAAACCTTCTTCGGGACAAAAACCCTAGAATAGCTCACGCAAATACACGAACTAAATTAGCAAAGACAACAAATGGGAAAAACCCACAAAACATTTCAAAATCGGGTCACGAATTTTAAGATTCTAGGAACGTCATATTTTTTCCCAAAACATTAACTTACATCGTTCCAGTTGGTTGATGAATGTCGCAAGGGGGATAAACTTGATAAGCTTGGTATCCGAATAAACCGGAAAACATTAATCTGAATCATCAGTTACCCAAATATCTGCCGCGACTGGTAAAAGTGGACCATCATTATCTCTTTCTCGTTCAAAATAAAAAACAAGATGAGAAATAAGTTGCTTACTTTTTCTTGGTAAACCTGATGGCATTTGTGGGTTATGAAACTTTTGGCGCAAAATATCGCTGTGAGACTTACGGAAGTTATGCTTCCATGATTGATCGTTTTGAAACTAATGAATTTTAAGCGGCTAATGTAGAAAAACGCGATAAACAGCTTGACTTGTCGCAATGTAAACGTAAACTAGCCTGAAACAAAAAAAAACCTTTCACTAAAGGTGTTCGGTTTCATTTTTTAAATAACGCAGAACTCAGTAACATAAATACGGAATTCCATTTTTGTTTTGTTAATACGTTGGCATTACAGTATTCCGCAAAAACACAATGCCCCCCATCCACCCACCCATTTTGTATAGGGGTAATAGCAGTCCATGTACTGTAACCTACCCCAGTAGCCAGTACATAACCACAACTCCATGGAAACCTCGCCCTAGGCGCCTTTGATTTGTTTCATATAGGAGTAGTAAGAGGCCAGCCACCGAATTTGTGCAAGAGATTTCGGGATGTCTGCCATTTTGTCGCGGTATGTTTGAATTTTTAACTGTGATTTTAAATACACAGGGTGTAATGATACTTATACACGGGGTATTTGTGATCGATGTTTTTGTATCGTGGCAATAGGTCTGCCATTTTGTTTAGATGAGACCAAATTGAATCGTGTGTGTCGGTATATTTAAAATTAAATAAAAAGGTAAATACTGAGTCAAACTGGGTCATTGGGTCAAAATGGACAACTGAAGAGAGTATGAAGTGACCCAGTTCAACCCAATGAGTTGACTCAGTCGACCCAATGAACCAGTGACCCAATCCAACTCGGCTGAGAAGACAAAAAAGTAAAGGGAACCTTTTGAACCATGCGGTATTTTGGCAATCTTTCAATTGGTTCCAGCGACACTGTCTAGGTATACCTACCAAACAAGATATTTTATAATTTTAAAATGCAATAAGAATAAGTGGAATGGAACAATGAAAAACGAACACACTTATGAATATTTATTACCATTAGTTCACATTCTCTTTGGATCTACACTAATCATCTCTTCTGCAAAATCTGAGAGATAGTCAATTAGAATGTCCTGATAGCATTCTAAATACTTCATCAATTCATATCCGTTCAATTCGGCGCAGTGCCGCGAAATTGGTTCGTCTATAGCAAACATGGTCTCTTCATAACATTTCATGAACAAGTCGATGGGATAGTAATCAAACTTATCACTTTTAATCGCGACTTTAAGCTCCTCCAGACTAACGCCCGTTTCATCCAGACACTGCGCTATAAAATTCATGGCGCCTTCTTTGTTATCTTCTATCACATCCGCCGTCCCCTGCGAATTTTTCCGGTTAAACTATTTAAAGTTCAAGTGCACGTACCTGTCCAAAGAAGATCTCTACGAGCAAAATTAAGGCGAAGACGGACTTCATCTTGGCAATCGAAATGGAAATGTAAATTACACGTGCGTAATTTACAGTTGGAAGTATCAATCTCATTTCCTTTGATATTGGTTTTGATTACACGTTAATCAGTCAATTATTTAGTCACTTATTTATTAATTGCTCCGGAATGTTTGTTTTACAAAGCACGCAGTGTTACAATACAAATTTGGGAATGTTTGTCAAAAAAGTTCCTAGCATATGATTCGAACCTTAGGCTTTGGTTGACAGGTCTCCTTTCCATCTTCTTGATACTTTACTCGTTCTGGAAAGAATCGAAATGGTTCCAATATACACTTTCTTTTTACAGGATTTTCTCCAAATATTTTTTCACTAATAACTCGAAATTAACTGAAACAGTCTACGGTTTCTGTGAAATGCCCTTAACTTAAATTCCAATAAGAATAAAATATAATTACGTAGGATAAGTTTTCATGCACAATTTACCTTTAAAATAATTACAATGAATTTGTAAATTTTCTTTACTGCACTTTGAACAAATTTTTTAAAACAAAAACTAATTTTTTTTATAACCAATCCAATTGCAATACTTTCATAAATGTTCAAACTAAATGTTATACCAAAATATATCCAACGATAAACGCCTTGAAAAAGAACTATTTTGAAGCTGTGTAAAATTTTGAGTCCCTATTATTTTTGAAATGAGAAATAAGAGCCCCATAAGGGATATCATGCACGTGGCGTTGTTAGTAAACAAAGCCATTTAATTTCCCCGATAACGCTTTTTTTTAACAAACACCTGGACCGAACCCTTAAACATTTCCATTAAATTCGATTACATTTTATGCTCTTTAAACTAATTAAACAATTACTAACTAACTTTATGATAATTAACTAACATTAAAATGACAACTCAACAACTATTTCCATTTCTGTGTCTATTTGCAAGAAATTCCCCCAGGTCCTATTAAATAAATTGAAACATTTTACATACAGGATGTCCCGACTGCTATTTCCAATCGTAGACCACGTACATTTTTAATTACAGGGTGGCTCACTCTCATATTTGGCATTGTTTCAACCTAGAGAAACAGCACCCCCTTGCAGTTTACACAACAATATAATATAAGCTAACTGTGGAAAATATTCCCTTTTTGCATGCACCTAGTTTGAAATTTTGAAGGATACCAGTCATTTTGTATTGAATAATTAATAATAATTAAGAAAGGTCTAATTATTGCTTGGAAAAAAATAAAATAGTACCTGTAACTTCCTGGTTTCACATGTTTCAGAGAAGAGAAAAGCATTTTCTTTATAAAAACGAAGAAGACAAAGGACAGATAGTATACTGTTGAAGCCCAAAAAGAATGTATAGAAATGATACGCTGTCTGCTACTTGCATTTAAACACAATTTATATCAAAGAGCTAAACTCTTGATATAGCGGTCCATACTTTGTCTGTTTGGACTCTACAGGCTGTTCCCTAATACGGAAGGAGCTAATTATTTGGCTTATTTTATGACTACAATTCGATCTTATTCAAAATGCATCAAAAATACTCTAAACAAATCAGAAAATCGTATTCTTGTTTCCCCATCTACCAATGGTGCACGGAAAAGAAGTTCAAGTTGAAAATTGAAACATGGCCCTTGAAAAAACAATACCCTGTAGATTCTCTCAACTATTGGCATTACCAATGATGTAAGGCCTTCAGCGTAACTTAAAAATTTCACATTTGAGGGGAATATCTCAAAAACTGCAGGAGATATAAAGAAAAACTTGAAATTTTAACACCCTGTAGACCGGTAACGTTTGCGGGCCCACGTTTATATGAACTTTTAGTCATAAAATAGGCCCCTTCCGTATTTACATCTTATTTAGGAACACCCTGTATAGAAAAAAAATCTTTTCGCGGTCGATTTAAATCTGTTAATTTTCCGGAAGTCTTCTAGACTAAAATGTAGGATTCAAATCGGCCAGAATAGACCAGGATAGGGATGTGATAAGTTACGTGTTACCTGTTTCTTTTTATACCTATATATCGCGGTTATAATTTTATTTATTCGTAAGCGCTAGTCATTTACGAATGAATCGTCAGTAAGTGCGGTTGTATGTGCTCCGTTGGTAGAAAACGCATTTTCCACGTGGAAAGGGTGAGTTTCGATTATGTTTATGAAATATATACTGGGTGGTGCATCGAAAAATGTTCGTATTGTCTTCAAAATAAAGTATTAAAGTACTCTCGGACATGTAAACGTTAGTTTTGGAGGGGGCGAGGGCGCACTTCTTTTATAGCTAAGTATGAAACGAGATTAATTTAATTTTCTATTGAAACCGGGCCCAATACATTTGATCGAGTACTTACTTTTAGAAATTGAATAGTAAATAAATTTCAAATTAACAAACTGAACACGATAAGTTCTGAACAGCCTCGTTGAAAGAACCCTTTTGTTTCACTTCAAATAAGAATCTGGCTTTTTCAAATCCAATTCGAGTGGATGTTTTAAATGGAAAAATACATGCAATACAAAAAAAGGCTTAAAATGCGGTTAGGTTGATCTCTTCAAGAACGTGCAAATCAAAATTTTCTGTACTAAGTGTTTTCTTGCTTCAATCTGTTATAATTTACGATGTTTCTCTTAAAGATTCGGACCTTTAATTTTTCATTAATGAAATAACGGTACCTCGTATGGAACATATGAAACGAAACGGAGCTGAAACTTCGACAACTAAATTATTGTTAAATTTACCAATTTACTCTGACAATGCTAATACAGAATGTAAAACTTATGGCAATAAATTATTATTATTTTTATTACTACTTCGGTGAATTTGCAAATGATGCAAATGTTTCTTTGGGCGTAGACTTTTAACAAGTGTCACGGGAAATCAAAACCTTTTTCTAAAATATTATCCCAGACAGGAGAAATCTTCACTATGTAACAAGTTTACATTTTTTTGCGACTATGAAAATAGAGTCCAATCCCCTTTTTTATATCACGGGCAGCAAAGTACACTGAATTTAAAAATATTTATGGTAATGAAAATATCGTGTAATATATGTAAAATATGGTGTCAAAAAGAACGAATTCTTGCTTCACAAATTACAATCCTTCCTTGATTCAACAGTTGCTTTAGGGTTACCTTTCCGCAGAGTTTAGTTTTAAACTCAACCCAGAAGAGGGCGACAACTAAGTCTTTAAGCTTTATCACAGTCTTTACGAGTCAGGACTATCAAATACCTATACAGGGTGAACAGTTTACCTCTTCAAAACCACACTTTTTTTAAAGCAGCTATCCAAAATTATAAAAAATTTGCTACCAATCTACGCAAATAGTCACTGGCGTACTTCTGCATGGGTAAAGGGGGCATTTTTTAACGGCAACTGCTAGTTTTCATTACATATTATTAAAGAGTACATTTTTTTGGATATAGTAGCATAAAAACTGATTAAGGAAAATAGTTGTGTTAATTATGTTTGTCATTCTACTAGTTTGATTGTTTTTCATGTTGTCATATTAAAAAAGGTTTATTCTTTAATAGTACTTCACGAAAAATGTTCTTTCCATTGAATTAAAGTAACCCTCTTAGTCCTGTAGACGCACGCCACTGTAAATAATTTTTGCAATATAGATTTACTCATAAATTTTTAATGATATTTGATTCAATAAAATGGGTGCAAACGTGTTTTTAGTGGTAAAGTCTCGTAAATTGAAAACACGAGGTAGGTCATAATTCAAGCTTATATTCGAAGCACAAGCGGTAGTTGTCTTTATCAAGACACAAATAACGCACGCGGAACTAATTAAATTGTGAGAAGACAGTGTAGGAATCAAGTTCACTTTTGTTCGTATTATTGACATTCACAGCCAAATTGATATTTCCAATAAATTGTCCTTTCTCAAAAAGATTAATGTCATTGCACATGTACGAAATGGCGCCAGAATCAAAAATCCATTCCAGTATAGCACAAAGCATGCTCTTTCCGTCAGTTTTCTTCTTGTCGAGCTTCTCTTAGGACAATTCGACTTGATATGTCCGAATTCATCTATACATCTATAACACTTCACAGTCACCAGACCTTGGTTTTCCAACAAATGCAGCTGCTAGATTTTCACTGAAGTTTACTTGTACACTTTCCTTGACATATTACAAAGAGCCCTTTGATATTTTCGCAGTGACCAATTAATTTTTAGTAAAAGAGCGTGGGCCCATAACCTAATGTAATTGTTATGTATTCGCTGGACAAAGGTTGTAGACTTGCTAATAACTTTTATTCTAACGATTGACAAACTTTGACCAATTTACAAAAATACAGAATACAGAATCAACAACTTATCTCTATGACATCAGCGCACCCTTATACAATTATTATAAATAACTTGAATACATATCATTTCCCCCCTTCACAAAAAAAATTATAAATCTAATCTTACAGGTGGTTTACTAATCCTACCTGAGCGATTGTAAATCCAGCTCATCAGGAGTTGATTGAGGTGCAACCAAGGTAACGCTACTTAGTGTAGTTTTTTCAAATTCTCCCTCAGAAGGAGTCATATTCTCAGTTGCTACATTTGGTGGTGACAATTGTGCTGAACTACTCAAAACGTTTCTATCAAAAGCCGTCTCAAGTGGCAGAAAAGGTGTAACTTTAGACTGTAACGTACTTGTGCGAATGTTATCCGCATGAAACATTTTTACATTGCCATTAACCAATACTAAATGTGTACAAAAACTTAAATTTTTTAAAATTTTACCTTTCTCCCATACTTGAGAATGTTTGTTTCTAACTAAAACACTTTCATTAACATTATACAGCTTACGTTCTAAATTAGAAATAGGCTTTGCACACTGATTACCCGGTCGTAATAAATCAAATCTTGTTCGTGGTTTTGACTTAAAAATTATTTGTGACGGCGATAATCCTGTTGATGTGCTTGGTGTATTTCTGTATTCAAATAAAAAATTTGCTAATTTACTCTGAACTAATGGTTTGGAAATCATCGACCTATCCTTAGAAAACAAACTCTTTTCTAGACTTTTTTTTACTGTCTGCACCCCCCTTTCAGCACAGCCATTGCTTTGCGGATGGTACGGTGGAGATTTTAAACAGTTGATTCCATTTGCATGACAAAAAGATATAAACTCACTAGAAGTGAATGGAGGACCATTATCTGATACAAGTGATACTGGAAGTCCAAAAACACTGAACATTTCTTTTAACTTTAATATAGTTTCTTTTGCTGAAGTACCTTCATCCATCAGCTTTACTTCAACCCATTTAGATTTTGAATCTACCAAAATTAGAAAAGTATAACCAAATTTATAAAAGAAATCTATATGAACTCTTTGAAAATTATTAATCGATGGAGACCAGGAAACCAATGATGATTTGTTGCACTTCTGATTAATTTGACAACTCTCACATTTACTGATAAACTGTTCCAAATCCTCATTAATGCATGGCCACCAACAATATGATCTTAATAACATTTTAGACCTAACCACTCCAATATGTTCTTTATGGAATAAATTTAGAACTTGTAATTTCAAATCATGTGGAATGACTACTTTATTTCCCAATAAAAGACAATTTTGATCAACAGATAAATCATGTCTAACTTTAAAGAATGGCTTTAATTCAATGGAACTCAAAGCATTTGGCCAATGTAAAAGTGTATACTCTACAACCTTACTCAACACCTTATCTTTCAAGGTATGATGTGCTATGACACCAGCGTGCAGTGGAATTTCATCCACTGTATTAAATGAAAATAATTCTATACCTGTGGGCTCATCTACTGGTCAACGTGATAATGCATCTGCATGTGCTATCGACGACCCTTTTTTGTATTCAATGTCATAATTATAGCCAGACAATGTAACTGCCCAACGTACTATTAGTGGTGCAGCCGTAACAGGAATACTTTTATTTTTACTAAAGATAAACTTTAATGGTTGATGATCACTGACTAACGTAAATTTACGTACATACAAAAATTTATGAAATTTTTTAAACCAAAAATCAAGGCCAAAGCCTCTGTTTCTAAGTTACTATACTTTCTCTCTCTATCTGATAGTGTGCCGGAAGCAAACATTATTGGTTTTTCTAATCCATTAATTCTATGACTGAGGACTGCGCCTACACCATAAGCACTAGCGTCACACGTTAAATATAAAGGATGAGAAGGGTTATAATGCGTCAACACTTTATCCGATGTAATCAATTCTTTGCTCCGTTCAAAAGCTACATCACAGTTTTTATCCCAATTAAAATCGACATCTTTTTTACATAAATCATAAAGACATTTTAACACTGTGGACAACATAGGGCAAAATTTACCATAATAATTGAGCAAACCTAAATATGCCTTAAGTTGTGTAACATTTTGGGGTACGGGACACTCCTTTATACATTTTACTTTATCCGTTAAAGGATGTATTCCAACTTCATCAATACGATGACCTAAAAAATCGACTTGCTTTTTAAATAACTGGCATTTTTTTTCATTTGCTTTTACATTATATTCTTGTAAACGACTTAAAACTTTTATAACATTTTCATAACAAGACTGTAAAGAATCACCAAACACAAGAATATCATCTAGGTAGTTTCTGCATGGCAAACCTGACAAAATAGTAGGCATGGCAGCAGAAAATATAGCCGGAGCAGAACTAATACCATATGTTAACCGTTTAAACCTAAAGAGTCCTTTATGCGTATTAATGGTAAGTAATGGACTCGACTGTGGATCTACTTCTAACTGTTGATAAGCTCCCTTTAGATCAATGATACTAAAATAACGGCTACCCCCTAACGAGGCAAAAATATCTTCAGGGGTTGGTAACCTACAATGATCACAATTTATTACACGATTTACAGTTTTCTTAAAGTCCACGCAAATTCTTATTTCCCCTTTTTCCTTTTTAGGGACAATAACAATGGGACTGGCCCACTGACTATACTTAACTTCTTCAAGTACACCGGATTCGACCATTTTTGATAACTCTTTTTCAACTTTTTTTTCTAACAAAATTGGTACATCGTACGCACGATGAAAAACTGGGATACTTCCTTCTTTAAGTTGAAAACTCGCTTGAAAACCTTTTATAATTGATCCTGGAGAATCATTAAAAACTACCTTAAACTTGTTTTTAACCGCAGCTATACACCGACCAACATCAATTGACTCTGACTTTTCATCACTGTTCAAGCAAAATAAATGATTAATTTTTGACTTAATACCCAAGAAATGATTTCTCCAATCAGGTAACAGTACATTCAGCCAATTTCTGCCTAATAAAGGAGTAAAATAAGATTCTGACTCTACAATTACGAGTGCTAATAAATCTTGACCATTATTTGACTTAACAAGTACATCGACTTCACCTACTATATTAACTTTTTGACCAGTAACTACTTTCAAACTAAAATTAACACTAAATAACTTTTTATGTGCTAACAATTGTTTAAAAAATGATATATGTGCTACTGACCTAGACGCTCCAGTGTCAATCTCAAAATTGACTATATTTCCCTCAACATTTATAGGTATCTTAAAAGCTTTTTGGTTATCACTCACCACACCAATATAACTTAGTTCAAATTCATCTTCTTCTACCTCCGATGCTGTGTCTTCTACCACGTTGATTTTTGACTTCTTGCATACCCTGCTAGTATGTCCTTTAGTTCTGCATGTAAAACAATCCCAATTCCGGGCTGGACATGTGTCAGGATTGTGCCAACGAGCACAACGGTAGCAACTTTTACTTGACTGCTGACTAAACTGACTACGACTATTCGACAAACTGCTTTGATTCGACTGACTTAACTTTCCTCCTTGCGACTGACTATTTTGACTTCTTGACTTGTTTGACATATACGGACCCTGTTTCTGAGACTGGCTTTTACTTAATTTGTTGACTGACTCATTTGATTGCTGATCACTCATCGTCTTCGCCTGCTGATCTGCTAATTCACACCCTATAGCTATCTTACAGGCATCTGTGAAACTTAAATCCTGCTTAGACAAAAGCCTTTTCTGGATATTATCATTAGAAAGACCACAAACCAAACGATCCCTTAATGCACTTTCTAAAAATGCTCCAAAATTGCATGTTGATGCAAGCTTCTTAATTTCCACGATGTAGTCAGAAACAAATTTACCTGCTTTCTGTACACACTTGTGGAAAATGAATCTTTCGCCAATCTCTGAAACTGCCGGATTGTAGTAGCCTTCGATAGACGTTTTTAATTCTTCAAATGATAATTGACTAGGAGTCCTCGGTGAAACTAGGTTTCTCAATACGTTGTAGATTTCAGGACCTGCAAGGGTTATAAAAAGCGAAACTTTCATCTTGTCTTCGTTAACAACATTGACGGTAAACAAGTGTTCCATTCTATCCATGTACCCTTTAAACTCCTGTGCGTTTCCACCTTTAAATTGTTCTATGGATCCAATTAACGCCATGATTTAAATGATCTGTAATACTACTCTGGACGTAAAGTACTAATACTAACTTTGACAAGCACGTTTCCTGTAGACTGTAGACTGACGAAAATATCAATGCTTTGACATCACATCAATAGTTCTTGACCCGACTCGTCGCCAAATTGTTATGTATTCGCTGGACAAAAGTTGTAGACTTGCTAATAACTTTTATTCTAACGATTGACAAACTTTGACCAATTTACAAAAATACAGAATACAGAATCAACAACTTATCTCTATGACAACATCAGCGCACCCTTATACAATTATTATAAATAACTTGAATACATATCAGTAATTAACAAATTTATTACCAAAAGAACCATAATAATCATGAAGTATTTATTTTGGCAAACTGAAAACTATCTTGATCTAATTTAAGAAAACTACAACATTCAGTTTCTTTCTTCAACAGTATCTAAAGCAAAGCAGCCCTCGTTATTGACGTACCCCTAAGTTTGTTTGGAACATTTTCACTTTATACAGGTGCGTTCAAACATAGAAGTAAAAACGTTCTCTCTCCTATATAGGGATAGGATTTAGTTGATGGGAATTTTTCAATTGAAAAACTACCCTCGCCGCTTGCGATGTGTACGTAGTAGTAATTTCTGGACAATCCGTCTGAAATAAAAGTGCACGAGATCTTTGAGCTTTTAAGCACGCAATTTCGATATTAATATCATACCAACCCCTTGCTGTAAAAAGATGGTTCTCGTTTTTTCGAAAGATTCCTACAATGATTAAGCGAGTTCCGTGCGTAATTAGTGTTGCTTAATAACAGAAATGATATACGTAAACCTTCCACCGAAAATACTGTAGCAAACAAGCGGGGGTTTGTAAATCAACTCGCTCGCTTAATTAAGTTGCCATTAAGGTATTCTCGAACAAAAGTCGCAGCCATAACATTAATTAACTGTCTCATATTCAATTCCATTTTATCTTCATTTATCAAAAACGAGTACCGACGACAAAATAACACAAAACACACTAGTTCGAGCCCCTATCGGGAGGGTGGATGTTAATTTTATCTGTTACACGCGCGTTCCACGTTAATTACAGAATAAAGAGCCTAACGTTATAGTTTAATTTGTCGTTAATATGGACCCTCCTTCAAGCCTTCTGTTAACGATTAAAGATAGCCGTGGTACGTGCGCCAAATTTCCAAGTTTGCTCCATACGAATCATCTCATTAGCCGCCTAAAAAACATCGAGAGCGATAATTAAATCGGAAACAAGGCGAATGTAACGTAATGCCTCACAAAAAGAACGACTGAAAGGATACATCTGATACGCCTTTTGTTGTAGAAATTGTAAGTGTATATAATTTTATTATAAGCCCTTCGGAAGCGAGTGCACCTCATCTCCTAAGGGAATATCTTTTCTCATTTTTTATATTGATGTCAGCTATTGTTAGGTTTTCTTGTGTTTGGTATTAACGATATTAGATTTGATATGAATCTTATTGGCGCCGATATCCGTCTTCTGACGTATATAGAGAAATGGAACTGTATCAAAACAACCAACGCGAAGGTGATAGATTGTTGCGTGTTTTTCACACAACGTTACATTCCTTATAATGCTCATCATAACTTAGTTATAAGAAAAATGGAAGTACTTAAGAGCTGGTAGAGAGAGAGAGTAAAGGTTACAGATGATGGATAATGGCATCGAAAGAAGCAACGCTTGAAGTAAAATTGACACAACCTCGTAATCTTTTACCAGTCAAATTAAAAATAACGTTAGCAGAATAAAGATGGTGCAAGAATTCCAATTTACATTACCCCTATAATGTCAAGTTTACAAAGTCAATATTGTGGCCACATCTTTTTTAACTAATCAGGACTTAATAATCGAATCTAATAACCAAATATCATTAACGAACTCTTTCTAGACAAAACTCAATGTTTTGAGGGTTCATAAGCGGTAAAAATACATACAAGACAAAACGGTTTTAACTGTCTATAGGTTGAGCTCTTTAAGAATTTACAAGTCACATTTATTAATTAACTTTTAAACAGCAATGAAGTTCAAAATGACGATGGTTTTTTTCCCTTTTGCAAGTGGAAATGTTGAACAGAATTAGGTTGGATACAATCCTCCTTCAGTGACAATCAATTAGGAAAGAGTGAGGGATTGGAATCTCGCCGATAGTAATACGAAACTTTTTTTCTCGTGGATCCTTGTGTTTAAAAAATACGAGCAAACCACCATTTTATTAATATAACTGTTTGGGGTTAACTAGTTTACCAAAAATTGGAATCACTTGGTTATCACAAGTGGGAGAAAGCTTCACGACGTACAATACTGCTACGAATGCGTCAATTTTGATAATTTTACGACTGTGAACAACTAGAGTTCAATTTGCATGGCTCAATTAACGTTCTCGTTGTGCGTATCACAGCTTCACACCTACCTGTAGGTCTTTGTCCCACCAAAGCAGCGACACGATGTGCCTACGATGTATCTTTTGTGTTTGACCTATGTTTATACAGAGTGGCCCAACGAGAAGTATACAGCCAATTCGAACATTTATTGCAATAAATGTGTGTTTAAAGTAATTTGTTATTTTTTGCACAATTTAAACCTTGTATTAAAATTTTTAAATTAGATCGCATTTGTTTTGGTTTTTTTAGAAAAAACCATTTCAAATGCGAATATCTCCGAATCGAATCAATAGAATTTAAAAAGCAAAGCAGATTAGTAATCACGATTAAATTGGCTTTCAAATAATGTGCCATTTGCCATAGGATTCCATTTAACATTTTAGGGGTTAAGCTCCCTATACGTAGAGGGGTGAAGACTTGGGTTCGTGATTTGTATTCCAAAAGTTGCCCCCCTCGAATACAAAATTGACGTGTTCGAGGATTTTTCGAAATTTCTAAATTTAATACCCTAAAAGCCCTCTGTATACTTCTCGTTGGGCCACTCTGTATACACGGTTTAAAAACCTTGTTAATGAGAATTCCGCTACACGTAACGCCCATGGGAAATCAACCCTCTAAAATTCGACACCCTGTGATCATTTGACTAACGATTTTGTAGTGGACTGTACTAGGCATCCATCTTTTATCGAAATTCCGCAGAAATGGAATAAAAAATGTCTCCATTTTGGGGATTTTGAGCTTTAATAAGGGATGGCTGTAGTGAATTTTAATTGGCCAGTCTGAACAAAATATTCGACTGTACAAGCAACGCAATTAATCTTCGTTTTTGCTTTCTGCGTGAAAACATTATCACGGATTTTCGGGGAAAAGCTTTTGTTGGGATTGTCTTATATGCCTGTTTTTTTGTTTTCTGCACATTAAAAGTTATTATGGCCTGGAAGTAGGTGATTTTATTGTGGAAAAACGCTTATTATGTACGATAACAGCTAAGTTAGATAAAGAATTACAAAGGCCGATAAGAAAACTGTTGTTTAGAAACGATTAGAGAAATTAGAAAATTCTAAAGTGGCCAATACTAAAAACGGTATAAAATGAAGATAATCATCCCTGTGATGTATCAGAAACATCAAACTTAACGTGCAGATTATCTGCCAAAAACGTTATTTCGTTAATGTAATGCGTTTGGATGTTTTCCCAACGACATTTATCCATAACTAACGATTTTGCCATATTCAATATGCAAAATGGGAATTGAATACCAAAAAGGTGACAGCTTTACGATGCTACAAGCTTCTTTTTGCTAGCAAAAGCGCACTAAAAAGTTAGAATGAACCACACAAAGCTAACTTGGTAACAAGTCAACATAAAACTCGAATAAAGAGTATTAAGATGATTTATCCTGTTCAATGCATTTTTTCTAATGTGATAGTTTGTGTTAATGATTTAAATTATTAAACAATAATAACTATAGTCATGTCAATGATAGAAACTACAAATATTCTACATTTCTGATCTCTATTGAGTTAATCTATGCAAAATGTCGAAAATTAACTGCAAACATCAAACAGCCGACCCGCTGCAAATGCAAATACGAAAGGAACAGCCGGAAAAACTAACGCAAATGAGAGAAAAACAAGGGCAATAAAACGTAAACAAGGGGTTATAAAACGATATATAAACTTGAAGCAAATTTTGCATATTTGCCCCTAATTAAAATGCAAAAATATGTATCTTCGCAATTTATCATATTTTGCTTCCATTCCGACGTATTTGATGTCCCGTTTTTCCTCCCATCCGAAAGAAAAACTTTAATAAACGAAATGCAAAACTCGCGTATCGTGCGCATAGGTTGTAAGGAAAACTAAATGATAGGGAAGCGACCAAAGTCGGACGGTTTATTGTTGGTACACATGCAAAATAGGCATATTTACCCATCGCATATAAACGAGAGCGGTTAAAGAATAACGCAATTTATATTGAAACTGATATGAGCGTCGTTGTCAATTATCCTGTGTTCTGTTTGCGTTGAATTAGGCGGTTTAATTTGAATTGGGCCGTATCGATCGTAACGCGAAAAGAATCGCGTCTTATTCGACGTAAACAAAGAGCACGTTCCAACGACATAATCTAATTAAATGAGTAGAATGTGATAACAGAGTTGCCTATACGTTCTCGAAATAGATTCACTCGTAAAAACTGGAGCATAAAAAAAGAAAATCTAATTTCCGATCTAGTTAGTCTCTGCGCCTTTTATAGGATGGCGTGCTATTCGAAGTTATAGGGCTAGAAACTATCTAATATGTAATTTAAAATCGATGAAGGTGATATTTTAATTTATCATCTTTTTGTGGTTATACATCGCAAGAGCTTTGAAAATTATTGATGTTATTACTATTATTAATTACATCTTTTGGTTATAGTGTTCTAGAAACGTGTATGACAATAACAAAAATTTATTTCGAAATACATGTAAGAATTAAAACAAAATCCCTGTAAAAAAGAAAGGCTTACAAAGCGTGTTCGGACATATTACCCCGCACGCAGGCGGTCGAGAATTAAAATTAAAAAATCCTAATTTACCTACAGATTTTTCGTAATAATCCAAATAACATGACCGTAAAAGGTTTGCGATACTAGACGCACTTAACTCACACACATATGCTGACAGCTTCGGAACTTCAATGCTTCATAACACAAAATTAGAGTAAGAAGACAAATTTTTGGTGGCTGTTCGGACGGTAGAAACAAATAGGCCGACTCCCAGAAAATTATAGTAAAACGACCTACACGCTCTTCAACCATCGCGAAACCAGCAGCCTCGTATTTACGTTGACTTCAGTATTTAAAGAACCGCCACTTACACCAGAAAACAGACTCCTTCTTAGGGAATTTTCAAATCTACCGCCGATCACAATTAAATTAGATAAACGCCAGCTACAACGGAACGCACCAAACGTCCCCATTTCTCCACACGAAACCCATCATTTTTCGTAACACTGTCACGAACTTTGGTTTTAAGTCCGACCACAAATGGCATGAAAAGTTAAATGAGCATTAGCATGATTGTAGTTTAATTTACAAGAAAAATAAATCTATATACAAATTATAGTCAATAGACGACAGTAGCGGGTGTTCTGTCAGCAGAACGGACGGACGGACTCGAGCGCCACCAAGAGTACGACCTTGCTCCTGGTCTAGGTCGGCGGGTTCGCAGATCGGTCTCGAAAGCCTCGGGAAAACTCAAACGGAGTAAACGACAGCTTCAGGAGTGCCGACTACTGGTGAATGCTAAAACAAAATTAAACTCACAGCAGTTTCTCTAATCGGGAACAGTAAATAATCAGATTCGGTAGCAGTGTCTATGGGAAAGCAAATGCAGGAAAACCAAACAATGTCCTTCCCTTAAAATTAATTAAACAGAAAGTAACGAATAGCTAACCTTAAAAAAAAACAAAAGATGTAGATACGGTGCGGTAAACTTAATGAAAAGTAAAAAATGCACGGTATGAATGCAAAATAAATTTACGGAAAAGCTCAAAATTGCGGTACATAGCTTGCGAAAAGTGCGAAAGCCAGAAAGATCCCATCTAAATAATAACTGCTTTGCATTTTATAAAATTCGGTTATACCATGCAGGGATCGACGGTTTTTTTAACTAACACAGCTTGCCCTTCTGATAACGCTCAAAATTAAATCTCCTTCAATTAATTACGTCCTTCCCAGGCGTCTTAAAAATACGGGACCGATGTCAAAATTTTTTTAGGGCGCATCTAACGGCTGTAATCGCGACTTAATCGGAGGTCTGTAAGTGATACAACTAATTACAGTTAACTGTACTTATCCAAATAGGCGGAATGAAATTTCCAAATTCGGCAGTCCAGCAATGCCCTTTTGTTCTTTGGAATGCGAGGTCAAGCGGCGAAATCTGTTATCGCGTTGATATTTCCTTTAACGGGACTTAACCCACTAATTTCTACCTTATATTTACAGCTCCTAAACAGAAATAAATATTTTCTGAACGGCAAACTACGCAACGAAGCTCCCAACTTAAAACGCTTCTAGATACCGGGTGTTTACACAACATTATAATTTTGGTGGCCTTCCGTTTATCCCATTCCTTCCACCCCCGCACCCTTTTCGCAATTGTATGGAACATATATTTTCTTGTTTTAAAGTCATTTTTGACGCTCCTCTCTCCTATTCCCCACATCTGTTTCCTCGCCACTTCCCCTTTTTTTCTGAGTTCTTATATTTGCACATTTCCTCATTTCTTTTTGGTCCTCGAAGTTTCAAGTGGGCGGAGTTTCAGTCAAGGGCTGCTCTACCAACCCAACCCACTATACATTTACAAATAACCATGCCCGAACCCGAATTTGAACCAGTGCCATTAGTGCCGCAATCGGGCTTCCACGCCACTGCGCCTCACAGGCAATTGGTACCATAAGTATCACTTTTTTCACACCCCCACTCCCCACCCTATAAACCCTTCCTCTCCCTTTTTCAAATCTCATAATCTTCGGCTATCCGACATTTAACTCTATTTCCATTCTTTCCCAATACCTCTGTTGCCAATCATCTTTCCGCTCTTTTTTTCCAATTCCTTTGCCACCAATCTGTGTAGTACATATATACAGTTTATGTAGTATTTATCGCCTCTTTTGTACATCGGCACTATTAACCCCTTCTTTCCATTCTTCAGGTAGTCCCCATCCTTTCCATATCTTCCTCATCTTTTCCTTAATACTATCTGCGGCGAAAAAATCCATGCTTCATTTCTTATTTTATCCCTCCCTGCCCATTCCATTTCTTCAGTCTCTTTAATTGCTGCTCAACCTCTCTCACTTGCTTTCCCTGTATCACTTTTAATAAAGTATTGTTCCCTCATTAGTATTTCTCTCCCACTTGTTCTATTTTTCTCTTTTCCTCTCTTTATCGTCTTTCTTCAAAAGTCCTCTGTTTTTATTTTCCCTGATTTTTTTCTTCGTATTCTTTTTGTTTTTCCACCTTTGCCTGTTTGCATTTTCTTTGGTACCTTACTCTTCTTTCTTTCTTCATAATTATTCTGTATCTGTTCCTCCTTTCTGTATACTCTCTCTCCCAACACTCTAGTTTTTCTTCCCTTCTGCGTTACGTATTTTACTGAAACGATTTTATCGACGCCCTACTACAACTCAAACCCACAGACGCTTTATAATTGTTCCGGGATTCCGTGCCGATTTTATATCCTTCAGTACTCGTTGTTTGCGGCACTTTGCTAACATGAGTAGAGAAGTGCGACTCCATGGCATCCAGAGCATACGTTAAAAGAATGACGTTGTGTAAGATGCTTGAAATGGTGCATAATGTTAATTGGTTTTATTAGTATGGGCAGAGATTAGTTAATCTGTGGTATGGGTGATAATTAATAACATTTTTATCCACCTATTATATCTATGAATTATGAGCAAAGTTTTTCCTATAAAATGTACCTACTTACTAATAATATAGCTATGAACATTAAATGGACTTTGCAGATATCTTCCACTTCAGATTTTTATTATTGTATTTAATATCCTGTTTTTTTTTTAATTTTTAGTGGATTTAGGAAGGGTGGGGGGTACCATTTTACCCTTACACTTATGTACAGGTCGTTTCTGAAAGGGAGAAACACAAAACATAATTTAGTTAAACACTCGAGGCACCGTTCGGGTCCGATGCAATAACCAAAAACCTAAAGAGCAATGCACCGACTTAATGGAAATTAAATTGAAAATTATACGATTCGATTCCTTCCTTTACGTTATCGAAGGTAGTACAAAAGCCCTTTTGACAATGAAAAAAAAATGGAAATGACGTCCGTTCGTATACAAAAATTTAATTACGTCGATAAACGCGTTCCCCTTTCCGTCTATGCAATTGAATTGCACTAAATAACAAATCAAATTTTATTAATGCACGCCGTTTTCGCATAATTTATTCCGAAGTCGACTCTCGATATTCCTTGCTTGGTGTAAACAAAACTGAAAAGGTCGGACATGTTCCCATTACATTGTTTTGTAACAGAGCCGATTTATTATTAATATGCTCTGTAACGAGAGCTCGCTCTAGTAGCGCAATGAGACACAGGAAACTTTTTTTTTATTATACCTGAATCACAATGTCCATTTTAAACACTCAAATGCGTGCGAAAAATGGCCTTTAAAACACACATGCTTTAAAGTTGCTAAGTAGTGATACTTGAAGTATGACTTTTGAAACTGTCATCTGGGTGAAATAAAAAATCCTCTTAGGTCGCTTTCTGTAAATGCAGAACATTTCTTTGGCTTGTACCTATCCTTTGGTTGAAGCTTTCACAAACGCGCGTAATTTAGGGTATGCTTCCAAATCTGTTCCACTTTTTAATCGCAGCATTGTTTGAAGTTTTGAATGAATACACCAAAAGATAGATTTAAATACCTTTGACATTTCCTTCATATATCCCAGCATTATCGATGCATTTAAGACTTTATTCGTAAGTAAATTCCTATTCATCCATGGAAACAACCTTTCATATTCTTTATAATAGGCTTTACTGGATTTGGATTTTACACCTACCAACGTTTGTTTAGATTTTAGAACAAGCGATTTAATGTGATGCCGTTGGGTGTCATCAACGTATAAATTATATCTGCATTGTCGTAAACTGCTACAGAAATTACATGCATATATAGTATATAACAACGGACTAGGAATGGATCCTTGGGGAACACCTCCTGTAATGGGAAGAAACATGAATGTTGCATTATTTAAAATAATTCTTTGCTGACGGCAATGTCACTCATTTCATCATTCGCCTAATATTAATTTCTAAATAAATCAGAGACCATATTATTTCGAAATCTATCTAAAAACGGCAAGGGTGAAATTTTGTTGAATCATGACAGATATTTAATCGAAAAGACCCAAAATGATTTTTTTTGTTTTTTGTCCTCCGAAAAATTGCATTTTATGGTTTCCCCACAAAAATTGGTAAATTGATAATGTGAATAACTCCGTTATGAGTCAACAATGCAAGTACGTAATTGTAGACGGGTGACTATTCGTCATTATAGCTCCATATTCCGAACGGAAAACTTTTGTTGTTTAAAGTAGTGTTATTTAGTAATGTTACATAGCTTCTGATGGTTCACAAAATCGGTGAGTCGTTCACAGTTTTTAAATGTTTAACTCGACGGGCGGTGTTTCTAACTAATTTCATAACCAAAAATAATTTATAGTATGTCTAACGCAGTGGAAACTCCTCACATGAACTGTTGTAACCTAAGGCTGCATTAGGCTGGCCAAATCTTCTAGAATTTTGTTTTACCAACCAAATTTTAACCCTACAACGTTATAATGTGCCATAATACACAAATAGTATATTAAAAGAACGAATTTAACTTTAAACGTTGTTCTTATAGTATTTTTTTATATCTGCAATATACTTTAAAAATAAGGAAAATATACTGAAATCATATTGACTTTATACTCGAATACATATCGACTTAAGTGGGCTGGTAATTCCATGATTGTCATGGAAATGACACTTGACCCCAGATGACAGTTTCAAAAGTCTTAGTTTACGAGATATAATCGAAAAACTGAAAAAAGTCCGAATATTTTGGGTTTTTTAGCCCCCCATCCAAGTTAGTCCTTGAGGGGCACCTCCAAACAACCTGTAAAAATTCCGTAAAATGTTGAATTTGTAACGTACCCAGGCCAGTCCCGAGAAACTGTACAACTGAAGATTTAAAATCAAAACTTTTCCACCAAAACTAGCTGAACCCCATGGGAATGGTCTACTCTATACAGTAATACAGTGAGAGTTTTTAAGACTGGTCATAGGATTTTACATGTTAATTTTTCAACTCCCTGTTACCTTTTATTTTTGTGAAAGTTCTAGCGCTGTTATTTTATTGAATATTAACGTTTTCTAGTTATTTACTTCAATTTGTTATACCTAAATGGTTATAATAGAATGAAAATAACTTCTTTTCTTTGTGAAAGATTGTTGAATCGTTACAAATGTCCAATGGCCATGATTCCAAATTGCAGATGAAATTTCAGCCTACTAAAAATTTAAATTGAAGCAAACGGAATTAAAAAAAGTCAGATTGCTAGGTTTTTCCTTATTTGTTCCAGTTAACAGGGAGTTGAAAAATTAACATGTAAAATCCTATGACCAGTCTTAAAAAAACTCACAAACACACCTGAATATCAAAATACTCGGACCACATACCTACTACGTTGTGTTTTAAAAAGTCTGTACAAGAAATGTGATGCTTGTCGGAGTGGAGACCACATAAAGGTACAGAAGTAAAACGAGTGCATGCTTTAACAACGAAAATTTAATTGCAAGAATATATTTTGAAAATGGTAGTTCACCAAGTAAAAATAGGGTGGGAAAAAAGAACTGGCCAAGAAAAAAACAGCCAAAAAATGAACACTAAACTGCATAGTAACTTTAATTGTTTGTAAAGACCTGAATGCAGATTAAAATAACTATCAATAGGCTTCTCTGGAATTCCTAAAGAATTAATATTTGCCACACACGACGTAAAAATAAAGCCAACAATATAATAAATCACATAGTTTGGATATTGTTATATTATTATTGCGATATTTCAAAAGTAGTACAAACGCCGGTTGATTCAGGGTAACTGGATGTTGAATCCATAATGCAGGTTTTTGATGAAGTGTCATTTATTAAGGATGGCCGTAGCCCCAAAATACGATTCACTTTCCAACTTCCTATAAGCCTGTTTACATAGGACCCATAAAATGGTAAATTTCTACTTTGTTGCTAACTCCTCAATCACAAAAATTTTTCAGTAGTTTTCGAAAAACAGCACAATACTTCATTTAAAAATGTACCTGACGAAAACAGTTTAGTTTAGTTGCAGTGTTCTATAATACGTTTGGGCTACCATTTTTTGGACACATCATTGACATTCTGCTATTAATTAATCAGTGTTCAACATTTTCCCTCGTTGTGCGTACCTAACTCCGTTAATGGTCTTTGCAATTCATATTTGTAGACATGGAAAATTCAATTTCATTTTCGGGCACAAATATAGTAGTCGATCACCATTAACGCAATCCACTACGATTTAATGAACTCAATAACAAAATGCACCAATTGTAAATTAGGTAGCGTATTGTCCATTTAGAAGCCATCGCATTATGCTTTACTGATAGCATTATGCCCCTCTGCAAATGTACGTTCAATAACATTGTTGCATTATAAATGAATCTCGCATAGATTATGATGGCTTAGTGTACATCAATCAATTCATCCGACAGGCTAATATAAATTGGCGTTTCAGTTTGTTGAGTGCATTTTACGAAATTAATACGGTTTTAAGTAATTGAATTTAGACTGCGGCGTTTACCAGGTTTGACCAGATCAACCTTTTTTTTTGTTCTGACGTTCGTTATTTCTAGGAAATTCTTTCTTTTGTATTATTAGCGGAAAACTGTTTCAAGGATTGTTTAAAAGGAGGCCATTAAAATATTTTTAACGACGGAATATCGCAATCTTTCTGAATTAATTTGGGTAATTTTTGATAGTTCGGTACTCAACTTTACAAGGAAGTCTAGCAAAATCATAGGGCGCTTTTATGAAACTTTAACTTGCTTATTTTCCCTTGCATTTATCTTACATAATTGTGAGCTGAAGTCATTTATTACAAATGTAGCACTTCGAATTTTTAACGGATTATCAAAATCTGAAGGAAGTTAACTTAAAGCCGGTTTCGACATCTTCTTCTATGAACGCTGTGAATATCAAAAAGCAAAATACCTCATGATAAAACGCTATTTTCTTCCGTCGGATAATTTAATTTCTACAAGTTTGTCGAGAAAGTGGAGTCCTCTGAATAAAGTTTTTTTGAACTTCAACCCTCACTGTTTATATATTGCAAGCTACCACAAACGTTCACTACTAAAAACATCGGGCTAACTGTTATTTACTGTTTTGAAACGTCTTTTAGATTACATTAATAGGCGAAATGTCCATTTACTGTTCATGGTTAGTTTTTTATCTACACAGGTATTGAAAATTACTCTAGAAATTCTCATTAGGAAACTCTCCTAGTTTAATAGCGTTCGTCTGAGTAACTACAAAAATAGTCTCCACAACACGTTATTCGCTTCATTTTAAAATTCCCCTTCCGTTACAAAAAAAAATAGTATACTGCACTATGTTAACCCGTAACGAAATGGTTTCGCGACCATCGTAACTTCGTAACGATTAAAAATATTGTATTTGACGGCACGAGTTCGCCTTGGGGGCGCTAACGCGAATTTTTTCTATGAGTTTCTTTTCTCGTAGCTAAAAATCTAATTAAATCAAAAATCTTCTTCCCGCTACTCTTTTTACTGCTCCTTTTTACATGACGTGAAATAATTAAGAAAACCATATTTTTAATTGTGCCTATTGGAATTATTATATTCATAAAAGCACAACAGAAAGAGTCAAAATTCAGTTGACTTCTCTCTCATGAGCAAGGAAGTTATCTAACGCTGAACCAGCAACTGCAACTCAATACCAGTAATTAAGAAGACGGAATATGGTAGACAACTCGGCTCGAAAAGCTTCCGAAACCCATTAAGAAACGACACCCCATTCAAATTAAACAACGCAGCCAACATGAGCTTCCAACACGGTAACCGAATTTATTCTTTGAATTTCCACCAAGAATATTATTTATTTGGAAAACCAACTCAACTCGTTATATTTTGAACTAAAAACTAAAATGTTCTACTCTTAGAAGTTCCAAAATTGGTAACTTCACAACGGAATTTCCAAAAAATTTTACAGAGACTGTGGGGTGCCTTGATTATTGTACGACAAATGGTGTTCATTTAGAACAGACCTACTAGATTAAAATTACCCCAAAAATTAAGGGAACATCTTCACGAATAACAATAAGGAAATGCAGAATAATAAGGAGATTTTACTACTAGAAAGTAAACTGCAAAGGTGGTAAAACAATACTATGCCTGGTGCTTTAACACGTGTATTTCTGTTCTCTACTCACTCCTGTTTCATTTATCCTTTTCTCTCTCAAGTCCTCTAATGGCCGTTTGCACCGACAAATTTAAGTGGAGCTTAGCTTAAGCGGCTTAAAATCCATGGCAACCATTGTCTCAATAATCGTTGCCATGGATTTTAAGCTACGCTTAAGCTAAGTTCCACTTAAATTTGTCGGTGCAAACGGCCATAAGACACAGTCGCTTTCTCTTTGGTTTTCCTCGCCGCATTCTCCCTTCCACTTGCTTTCTACTCACCCTTCTTCCAACATATCCTTCTTCCCTTCTGATTAGTGATTACATGTCCAAACCATTGTAGTCTTCGCGCCTAAATCTTTCTTGATACTTCAGTCACTTCACCCATCTCTCTTATTGTATCCCTATTGTTTCATTCCCCTTCGGTTCCTTTTGATCTTTAAATCACAGTCCAATATCACCCTTAATTACTTCACAGTTCTTAGCATCTGCCAGATGGTTCTTTTTACAAAATATAAAATTTAAGTATTTGACTACCCTAAAACTGTCATAGGTAACGTATTGGCTTTTTAAAGTCACTCATAATTCTATCACCCTCATCAGATGTTACTTTCCCCTTTTATCCAGGATTATTCCTACCACCATTACTTCTATGTCTGTTAGCTACACTGTAAATGAACTTCGTGCTCTTCTTGTGTTGCTCGTACACCGCATGGAACACACCGATGCTAAAATCAACAAAATTTCATTTTTTACCCCAATGCAATACCTCCCTTACTGACGTGTGAGTGGTAAAAATGTCATGTTGCCTCTGGCCATGTTAAATTACATTTCTTTTTATCATTAATTACAACTGTTTATCTTTCAATTCGTGCAAAACTACTTTGTTTCTTTAACCACAGGTTTCATTACAAACCTTGTGTCTGATTTTGTCGCAAACCCACACAGTATGAATGAAAAGCTTTCATTGGGCTTCATTTTTACCACCTGCATGTTAGTAAGGGAGGTATTGCATTGGGGAAAAAAATTACCCCTCACGTTTTTTTACGGATATACACGTTTTGAAGCACCAGGAATCCTAATCAAACATAATCCGGATGATTTCGATCAGTCTGTCGGTCTGTACTCTCATTTCCGACTAAACGCTGTACCAATTGGAACCAAATTTCTTACACATAAAAGGGCAGAATCGTACATGTGGTTTCTATACTAGCCAGTAGCCATAGCGATTATTTTTAAGACATTTGAAAGCACCAAGGACACCAATTTCCGTTTCATTTCAGTTCGGTGAGCTTGAGCAATCTTCATTTGCCACCACGGTTTTAGAATCAATTCGGTTTTTAGACAGACCCCTTACATAACTAGAACTATATCGTGGATTCAAGAACTATGCAAAGGAGAACGGCAGTAGAGATGGCTAGTAGTTATTAGGTGTTTGGAAACTGGAAAAGGAAATGCAGAAGTGCCATTTTCAATGCACTAATTAAAGTAAAATAGTAGATCTTTGACGGTGAGGTGCAAATGACGTAGTTACGTGATCATTTATGAGCAGAATACCTTCATCCAACTTATCCTGACACCTCGAGTTAAAATTGCACTTAGTTTAAACGTCAGCAAGTAACTGATGGCCCTAATTTGAAAGAGGATTTTTCGTTCGAATAAGTGACAACAAATCAAGCGTACGCGGTCATTTCGATCCCTAAAAAATCCTAAAGGATGAGAGGAAATGAGAATTGCTGATTGATATATCTACGCCAATTCGATGCAATCACGTTCGGCAACTATCTCAATTTCCTGGCGCACTCGCGTTCTCTTCAAAATTGACTTTAAATTCCTGTTTATTGACTGTAGTTTGAATGTATGGCAACATTAATTTTTATTTAAGGGCAATTTAAATGCGATAATAGGCGATTACGTTTTATAAGGCCGTATGTTCGCCGGTTGTGGAGTGTTAATGGCGACGTTAAGCGCTAGTACGCCGCTTTCGGGCTGTAAATCAAAGAATTTGAAAAAAAAATTAATAGCGTTACTCGCGAATATGGCCAGACTGAAAATAATTACTAGAGCGTCGAAGTTAAATCGGATTCAATTTCGTGTTCGAAAAAAAATATATATAGAGGGTTGTAATCTATCGGGAACGAGCAGGAATTGCCCAAGGAGTTTAATACAATTATAGACTAAATTATCTCCGGATGACGCACTCTTATTATAACTTCAATCTGAAAATAATTAAATTTTCGAAAATTAATAGGCGATTAGTTTCATTATGTATGCCAGTTTTCCAAAATGGAGCTTGAGATAATTGACAAAACTAACAGAAAAAAACCACCCTTAGAAGATACCATCAAAATCGATTTAAGGCGAGACAACGTGGTTTCAATTTTTTTCATGGAAAGTCGTGCGAAACGAACTTAATTTCTAGGATACGAACTCGGCACGTTTCACAAGGGAGGTTTAGTTTACGTAATAACTATATGCCTTCATTACATAAGCTGTAATTCCAGCTATTAACATGCTTTATTATCAAAATAACCGAAACCGAAAAATGGTTACTCCTTGATCAAGGATCTCACGTCGCTACAGTGGGAAAATAAAACCTTTTCGAACTTCTTGTACCCACACCTTGGTTTAGGCCCATTTTGTATGTACTAACAAAGCACTTACAATTTTACAAAATGGAAGGGTTGTGGCGTATTAAGAGTCAACAACGCCCTAAGCCCTCAAGAATTTTGCGCGCCCCATATCAGCAAAAGGTAACATTTTTTTAAAGCAATAATTCAACAACTTTTTTTAAATTTAAGGCAAAATCAAATACATTTACATAGAAAACACAAGATACATTGTATTTGTATAATGTGCAGATAGCGAACGTAATCTATTAAGAAATAATTTCAAATTTGAAGCTACAGGCACCCTTAGCGTGACACACCGTAGCGTAGCGTAGCGTGGCGTAGCGTGGCGTAGCGTAGAGACACCGGCATTAGCGAGTTCTATTCTTTGGGTATGAATCTGCCTTTTTAATATCTCTAACTGTTTCCTCCGTGTAGAGGCGGTAGTGTAAAGGTACTTAGCGGCATTCATGTGGAAATACAACTTTAGTCTAAGGTTACCGTATCCAGGACCTTCAGATACCTTCTGGACTGGAAAAGGTCCGTCTGATTAACAGTGTATTTCGTGTATTTTATGTAAGAGACTTCGGAAATGTTATTTTTCACAAATGGGAATGAAATGGAGTCGTTATCTATTTGAGCCGGCCCGAAGGACCAATCTTCAAATGAGTATAACTTTTTTTTTAAAATGGATTTTTAAAAACTGTTAGACAATTTTGTTCCTTAACTCATCAAGCATGTGCACAACAAATTTCGTGGAATTCCCTCCATTTTCGATATCCGGCCAAGAATTGCAGTAGATTTTTTTTTTATTTTCAAAAACTAATTCCAAATTCGTGATTTTCATGTTCAAAAACCCCCAGATACCAAATTTCACGAATTCAGGATTTTTTCGCACTCCCATTTAGGGGTGCGCTCTTTAAAAAATGTTTGCAAAATCAGATATGCAAAGAATCGTTGTAACTCTTATGGTTGCTGAGAAAGAAATTAAAGAAATAATTCAAATTTTACCACTTCTTTGAGGCACCTTAAACACTTGCTTTTTTGAGGCCGGGAAAAACCAGTTTCTTATAGAATTTGGCCCGTAGAATCCATAATTTCAAACAGTTTGAAGATTGGGCTACTAGATCAAAAGTTACAGCCCTTTGAATTTTTTTTAGAAATTGGTTTCCAGTCTATAACTTTTGATTGAGAAGTCTAATCGAAAAAGTACGAATTGTTTTGGATTTTACGCCCCAAAATTAATAAGAAAAAGTGTTTTCCCGAGAAATTTTGGTGTAGTCGATTTTTGTAAAAAAGGAAGATATACTGCCTTTTTTTTGGGCCGAAGAAAAAATTGTCTCAGATCGACCCGAAAAAAAATTTTCTTATATACTGTGGCCCGTAGAATCCATAATTTCAAACAGTTCCAAGATTGGGCTACTAGTGCAAAAGTTACAGCCCTTTGAATTTTCTTTCGAAATTGGTTTCTAGTCTATAACTTTTGATTGAGAAGTCTAATCGAAAAAGTACGAGTTGTTTTGGATTCTACGCCCCAAAATTAATAAGAAAAAGTGTTTTCCCGAGAAATTTTGGTGTAGTCGATTTTTTGGAAAAAAGGAAGGTTGCCTTTTTTTTGGGGCCGAAGAAAAAATTGTCTCAGATCGACCCGAAAAAAAAATTTTCTTAAAGACTGTGGCCTGTAGAATCCATAATTTCAAACAGTTCCAAGATTGGGTTACTAGTTCAAAAGTTACAGCCCTTTGAATTTTCTTTCGAAATTGGTTTCTAGTCTATAACTTTTGATTGAGAAGTCTGATCGAAAAAGTACGAATTGTTTTGGATTCTACGCACCAAAATTAATAAGCAAAAGTGTTTTCCCGAGAAATTTTGGTGTAGTCGATTTTTGGTAAAAAAGAAAGGTAATAGATACACTGCCTTTTTTGAGGCTCGCAAAAAAATTGTCTCAGATCGTTCCGAAAAAAAAATTTTCTTATAGAATGTGGCCTGTAGAATCCATAATTTCAAACAGTTCCAAGATTGGGCTACTAGTTCAAAAGTTACAGCCCTTTGAATTTCGTTTTTTGCCCATAACTTTTGATTGAGAGGTCTAATCGAAAAAGTACGAATCGTTTTGTATTCTACGCAAGTTTCATGGCTCGAGTTGGTCTGAATATGAAGTTTCGTTACCTGGAGATATAAAAGAGAAGTAAACAAAGCAAACATTTTTTTAATCCTGTATTTTAATTAATCTTATTTTTGTATACAAGAATAATTTTTTAACATTTGTGCAAAAAAATGTATATTTCTTGAAGAGCGGCGCGCACGTTTAGCAGATGTTGGTTCCTCACGGGCAGGGGGTGGAAGATATATCTCGTTGTCCTGTTCTGGGTTCGTTGTTCCCTCATGCGTCTTCTCAACGACGTCCATCACCTCCTCTTCCTCGTCTTCATAGTGAAGATGTATTGGAAGTTCTCACACGAAACCGCCGTACAGTGCTTGCAAATTGAGGAATACTTCAAACCTGCTTTTTTGCAAGAGCAGCCTGCAGTGCTGCAACCTCCCTTGCAAACACAGAAGGAGGGTTTGTGGAGCGCAATCTGTTGTCATAGAGTTGGGGAAGAGGCCCTGGGACCTGGACAACCACCCCCAAAACTTTGTGGACGCCAGCTTCTGAAACGTAGTGAATCGCAGGTCATCCAAACTTCCAATCCCGTCGCCAGAGTAAATGATCCTGAGAAGAGACCCCCTAGCTTCTTCAATAGCCTCATGGGAGTATGTGCGAATTTCTCCATTATGGAAACGTTATCGCTGATTCAATAAAAAAAAAGTAACTTAATTTGGTGGTAACGTTGCAAACTTTCCGTACAATAATAAAAGCAACGGTGAATAAATAAAATTGGTCGTAAATGGGAACCTTGGGGATCTCCATGTTTTTTCCTTTACTTTGCTAAGCCTTTTATTAAGTTTAATAGGTTAATAGTACATGACAATTGCGACCAATGGAATGGCGATTCCACTGTCCCATTCTACAACCTAAAATAATGAGTTAGGGAATGTCTTGCTATATCCAGACCAATTGACTGAGAGTTGCGTCAATATCATCCGACGCCATCGTCCTAATAAAGATATAAACTTAATTTCTCCCCCATAAAAATATAATGTACGGTGTATTAAATCGCTAGTTAATCATGAAATTTACTGCGGGGATGATAATAAAGAAAAAGGGAAGCGCTCGTAAATTCGCCATTCTTGTTGCGAAATAAACAAGATTCCGCGTCCAATCTGCGAAGTTAAAACATCAATTCCTTAAATTGAAGTTCGGAAATAAAGGCCCGCCAACTAAATGAAAACTCCGAAAAGAAACTGAAATCCGCTAAGCTTATCGAAGGGCCGTATATACGGATGTCTCCTCGCTGCGAGCTTTACCTAGGGGATGTGAGGGATTTACACGGTTGTCTGCAAATGCCTGCCAAGCAAGGAAAAAGGCGAATAAATTTTGTCATTCTCATTTTCACTCGTTTTAATAAATAATCTTCTTTTTTTTCAGTGCTTCGTGACGAGTTCCGGCTGGAGCCGCAAAGTGCGAGAGTGGCGGCGGGCGAGGACGTGCTATTGGAGTGCGGACCTCCGCGGGGTACGCCGGAGCCGCAGGTTACGTGGAGAAAAGACGGGCACACGCTCGATTTGGATAAGCGATTGCGGTTGGTTGATGGGTCCAGTTTGGCAATAACTGATGCGAAACCGTCTGATGATGGGAGATATCAATGCGTTGCGCGAAACACTGCCGGAATTCGGGAGTCTGCTATAGCTGTGATAAAAGTCCATGGTAAGTTTCGTGCAAGAAATATTATTTAGACTCTCTAAATGAACTCGAACATTTTTATCAACGGCTAGCTCATAACACAATTTTTACTGCGATTGACTTACTGAAGATTTGGCCTTTTCTAGTATCCTGAAAATTCACTATTTCACGGACAAAGTTCAATCCCCTGTCATTCACTAACGACATTCGGTAACGCATTGTAACGGTTGTTTTAATTTATGATACTGAGACGTGCATATTTCACGATAGCCTTTCTTTCGGTCGATTGCACTATAATTCTTTATTGTGTTGTGATAAATGACACATTCACTTAACTCGCTTAGTAGGTACTACTTTATCTAGCTGGTAAATTGGAACTGCGAAATTAATGCTCCCGCGACCAAAAGACCGAATTCTTCTCCAAAGCTTTCCTGGATTAATTCTCCTCAATGCTTTAGTCACCCGAAAAAGTACAAAATCTACGAGGGTTAATGATTAAGTCATGGTAACTATTTTTTTGAGCTTTGGTTCGCAAGTTCTGTCCCAAAATTTTCTGCAGCATGTTGACTCTACAGGCCATAGTCTATAAGAAAATTTTTTTTCGGGTCGATCTGAGACAATTTTTTTTCAAGCCAAAAAAAAGGCAGTGTACACTGTACAACCTTCCCTTTTTACCAAAAATTGACTACACCAAAATTTCTCGGGAAAACACCTTTTCCTATTAATTTTGTGGCGTAGAATCCAAAACAATTCGTACATTTTCGATTAGACTTCTCAATAGTGAGTGCATGTAGCAACCACCTCGAAGCAATTTTACGCAGATGAAGGTCTTCTCTTAAAATCTGATGGATGGGCATTTTTCTGGGCCTGTTTCTGCCATCGACGTATAATAAATTGACTGCGCGTGCCAATGATAAGCGCGGATTTTGCAGGTGAGAGAGACGGGAAAACTAAGAGGGCAAGCTGTCTTTTTCGGTTACGCGTCTGATTGGTTCTTTCAATTTCATTTGAATGCGACCGCGATCGCTTCTGCTGAAAGACCCAATCAGATGCGTAACCGTAAGAGACAACTTGCCCTCTTAGTTTCCCCTTCTTTCTCACCTGCGGTATCCCTGCTTAGCATTGTCACGCGCAGTGTCGATGGCTTCTGCCTGTAACTCAAGAACTGTCCATCTTCTGTCAGATTCCATGCATTGGTCAATTACTGTACGCGACACATCATTCCGAACACTTACTGGTCGTCCTCAGCGAGCGAATGTTTTTTCCCCGTCAATTTCAGACAATTTTTTTTCCGGCTCCAAAAAAAGCAAGTGTATAACCTTCCTTTTTTACAAAAATCGAGTAGTCCAAAATTTCTCGGGAAAACACATTTTTTTATTAATTTTGGTGCGTAGAATCCAAAACGATTCCTACTTTTTCGATTACACCTCTCAATCAAAGGTTATGGACAATAAACCAATTTCGAAAAAGAATTCAAAGGGCTGTAACTTTTGATCTAGTAGCCCAATCTTCAAACTGCTTGAAATTATGGATTCTACGGGCCGAATACTATAAGAAAATGTTTTTTCCCGGTCGATCTCAGACAATTTTTTTTTCCGGCCCCAAAAAAGGCAAGTGTATAACCTTCATTTTTACCAAAAATCGACTAGTCCAAAATTTCTCGGGAAAAACACATTTATTTGTTAATTTTGGTGCGTAGAATCCAAAACGATTCGTACTTTTTTGATTAGACCTCTCAATCAAAAGTTATGGACAAAAAAACAATTTCGAAAAATAATTCAAAGGGTTGTAGCTTTTGATCTAGTAACCCAATCTTCAAACTGTTTGAAATTATGGATTCTACGGGCCGAATTCTATACGAAAATGTTTTTTCCCGGTCGATCTCAGACAATTTTTTTTCCGGCCTCAAAAAAAGAAAGTGTATAAGGTCCCATACTACCTGGTGAAAATTATTATTTTGTGGAATCGTGATTTAAATGTGACAGAAAAAATAGTTGCCATGACCCCAACCCTGGTATATACTTGAACTACACCGCGTGGTACCGATCCAAATTAAAGCTTTACTCTGAACTGTACGATAATTGTTTTCGCAGCCTAGAAACAGATTGATCTTGCGTTTAGTGCTCGAAAATAAACTATTATCTTGGATCACGTACTACAACTATCTCGTAGCCCAAGGAGGAATGCCTACCAGTTTTCACCGTAATGATCCCTACCGTCGTTTCTGATTTACTACCACTCACAAAATGGTTTCTTTCCATTCGCCATCTTTAATCGTTGATTCGTTTGTGCACCACCTATTAAACGAGAGCTAGGTTAATAAATCAAATTGAAGTACAATCAAATATGCCACCTCTCATTTCCCACCATCCTAATTCGCAATTTTAATCAAGATGCCGGACAAGCGAGCGACACCGGAACTAGTTATGAGGTCGCTGCGTATATATTATAGGTCACTGACGTCTAACAAAAGCGACCGCTAACTCTGCCAACTACGTACGGACTTTTACAATTCCTCCAAATATAGTTTATTGAGAAATTCGACCCTCTAATTTTGACATTTGCCTAAACTGCTGGGAACATTAAAAAAATCCTTTACCTATCTGTATAAAAATTCGATACAATTAAATCGAAATTAAGAGCTACCGTTACACTATTACAATCATTTTATCCGCCCGTTTAAACCTCGCCACATAAAGAGACCCTCATATCTCGAACGCACTGTATATGGCATACATTTAGTATTGATCAAAATAAAATAAAAGCTTTTGGGGTTTTTGAACGTAGATTTTTGCACTAACGAGATTATTAAATGGAATTTTGTTACAGTTAAACCTTTTCTGGTACGACCTCCAGAAGACATCACAGCGCTAGTTGGCTCCACGGTGGAGTTTTCATGTGGAGTAGGAGGCGACCCACTTCCAGACGTGCTCTGGCGTAGAAACTCGCCAGGCGGTACCATGCCTTTGGGCAGAGTGCGAGTGCTGGAAGATCGCAGTCTTCGCCTCGAACGCATCACGTTACAAGACCAGGGTCGTTACACCTGCGAGGCCGACAACCCCGCGGGAGCTTTAACAGCATCGGCCACCCTAACTGTTCACGCGGTACCGTCTTTTAATACGAAACCGCTAGCACAAACAGTTGAAACAGGCCAGAAGGTCTCTTTTCAATGTAACGCTCAAGGTAACCCGCGCCCATTTGTGTTTTGGTCGTTCGAGGGCGATCGCAGCCTGATATTCCCTGGCACACCTTCAGGTAATTTCGAAGCATTTGCCTCCTCGGACGGCCACTCAACACTGATACTGCGAAACGCTCAAATTCAAAATTCCGGCACCGTCATCACATGCTCGGCGGTAAATTCGGCCGGCTCCACTTCGGCAAGGACCCGACTTACAGTAACCTCCAAAGAAGACCGCCCACCGCCCGTCATAATTCGAGGCCCCGTTAACCAAAGCCTTCCGATCCAATCGCTCGCTGTCCTCTCGTGCGACGCCACCGGTAATCCCGAACCGGCAATAGACTGGTACAAGGACGACATTCCCGTGATGCAAAACGATAAAATTAAAATGACCAAACCGGGAAAGCTCGAAATCTCGCACCTGGCAAAAGAGGATTCGGGCGTCTACACCTGCGTCGCGTCCTCGAAAGGGGGAAAAGCGACGTGGTCCGGTCACCTCCTGGTCGAAAACCCCAAAAACCCCAACATTAACTTTTTCAAAGCCCCCGACGCCGTCATGCTACCGGGTCCGCCCAGTCGACCTCACGTTCTGAATCAATCCGAGGGAAGTGTCACGATCACTTGGGCGCAAAATAACAAGATCGGATCTTCCAGTCTGCTCGGCTATCAGATTGAGCTCTTCGGCAAGGAAGAAGGTGTGACTCCGACGTGGACCGTGGTAGGGCGACGGGTTCATGGTCCCAGTTTCACCCAGCACCTGCTAACGCCCGGAATTGCGTACACTTTTTTAGTACGCGCCGAAAATGCGCACGGACTCGGTCCACCGTCGCAGCTTTCCGAACCGATATTCGTCGGCACCGATTCGGCGCTCAATTGGGGCAATCCAGAGGTGACCGAAATAAGCGAGGCTAGAGCCAGCCTAATATCGGATAACATCGCCCATCTGGTGGAGACGATACCAGTACTATCAACGGCGGTCAAGCTAGTCTGGGAGATTATCGACGCACAGTACGTGGAAGGGTTGTACATATACTACGTACCTGTTGACGGCGCCCCAGATATGCCTAGGAGTTATGGTATGCTTACCGTTTTGCATACCGGTGGTAGTTCCGCATTTACGGTCAGTAATTTAGCTAAATGGGCTAGATATGAATTCTTTCTTGTGCCTTTTTATAAGACTGTGGAAGGGATGCCTTCCAATTCTAGAATTGTACGTACTTTGGAGGATGGTAGGTTACCTTCGGTTGTTTGCGGGTATTAACGTTTGGTTACAGTTCCTGCTGAATCCCCGTCTCATATGGAAGCTCTGTTGTTAAACTCTACCGCTGTTTATTTAAAATGGAGATGTCCGCCTCTCGCTTCGTTAAATGGGGAACTGCAAGGGTATCGCGTGGAGGTTAAGGCTAACAGGTCAGAGTCCCAAGTAGAGACGGTTACTGTTGGTGGCACTCCGACATTACTCTTGGGTAACTTGACAACTGGGATTACTTATCATGTGCGAGTAGCCGCTACAACTCGGGCTGGAGTGGGACCTTTCAGCGTACCTGCTATGTTACGGCTGGATCCAGCGAGCCGTGTCAGTGACCAGCACCAGCAGAAGTGAGTCGTACCATTGCGCTTTGCTTTTTTAGACATTCTTTATTCTAGACCGATTGGCGCGGAAATGCAACCAGGAGAGTTCGTGACGGAAACGTGGTTCATGGCGCTGCTGATTAGCATGGTAACGGTAATGGTACTACTGTTTGGTGCCATGATGCTGGTAAGGCGGCGTCAGTTGCTGGCAAAGAAAGCATTGCCGGCGAGTCGGTCTAATGGCGGCGTATTGAGTACGCCGTTAGCCTTAAAGCAGGAGGCGCCCTTGTGGATGGACAAAGAGTGTCTGCCCGAATACGCCAGCACGTTACCGGAATACGCGAAACTCGCCGCCCATGACTACTCGCGCGAATACAACAGCCTGAACGCGCCGAACGGTTTACTTGCCCAATCCGCCCATAGTAACGTTAACATTCACCCGAATCCGATGCATCAAATCGACTTCAGTCGACCCGATCAGAATTTCAAATGTTTCTCGGAGATCAGTAGGCACTACGACAAGAACCTGAAGGATTACAGCAATATGCAGGTGCAGGATTACGCGAGTCCCACCTTGGGCATCGACTCTGGAAGAACGTCCATTGCCGATTACGCGGAAGTGGACAGTGCGACGGCCGTTTTGCCTAGCGGCGCCACCTCGCCCGCTCCTTACGCGACTACCACCCTCGTCACTGGTTCGCGGCGAATCGCAAACTCTTTGGTATGTCAACAACTTCTTCTTTATTTACAATTATTCTTTGTTCTAATACTACAACCGCTTTTGCTCTCAAGAGCAGCTACCAAGTTTCTAAAACAAAAAAATAGTATTGTAGCAAAATCTCGATAAACATCGAGGCGCCATGAAAGAGTAGTCATCTGCGTTAAAGAACGAAGGCGGATGTGGCGCAATCTTTCCGGGAAATAAGACGTGTTTGTTCGAGAAGATTCGGAAGGATTCGGTAGCACTCGAGTTATATAAGCAAATCAAATGGCGTTTCAGGCCAGTTCCAATTTCAACCCCGAAGTAATAAATAGTGTGCGCTGTTTTAAATATATGCGAGTGATTAATATTTTAACTTATAAATCAGTATTTCCCAAACTACCGGAGGGTCGCGAGCGAATATTGAATGGGTATTCAGCTATTTATAATTGCTACCGATTTAAATTACACTTAAATTACGGAAAAAAGCTAAGAAGGGGGTCCAAGATTGGAAATTTTTATTAGATGTGTCGGAGCCCAGTCAACTGTTATAAATCAATTTTTTTCAAGAATTTATTTTTAATTAATTGCATATAATTAAAGCATGTAATTAAATCTACGTTACACTGGTGTCAGGTGTGGGGTTGTGTTTAAGTGAAAAATTAGTGACAGTTTATGCCAATAATGGCCAGTTTTACGCCAGAAAAAATGGAACAACTGCTGCAGTTAGTTCAAAAAATGAAAGGTGGTCAATATGAACTGGAAGCCGGTCAAGATGAGATGAAAACCGGTCAACAAACAAACCGAAGCGGGTCAATAATCAATCTAAGCTAAAATTGAAGCCGGTCGACGAACCACCACGGAAACTAAAGTAGAAGCGGGGTACCACGAAATAAGAGGTATTGTGCAAGGTGAGATACAGAGTGTCTACAAAATTCATACAGTAGAAAATGAAATGAAAACTCGAATCAACGATCTATCGATGAATCATGAAGAAGTTCCTATTCACAGAGAAGAAGATGGGCTGCTACGTGCTATGCTTGTGGATGATGTCATCCCGCTGGAGTCTTGCGAGAAAGTTGTGATGGCTCGCGTGGATGGATGTCTCCAGGGGTGACAGAACCCAATTATACCAATGTGGGTCGTGGAATTTTGGTTGATAGGGTGCTAGTAAATGCTAAACAACTAAAACCTGTTCGACTGATGAATTTGAACTCATCCCCGACCAAGTTAAAGAAAGGCACCGAGATTGGGACGCGTGTCCCAGTAGTCGCGCATTGGGTGAATACAGCCAAAAGTGATGACAAGTTGGAGGGTTTAGAAAGGCTTCAAACCATGATCACAGCATCATGCAGAAATTTGACAACAAGTCAAAGGACCAGGTTAAAAGGTTAATTTGCCGCTTCCAAGACGTGTTTGCTTCAGAGAAAGAATTTGTCGGCCCAACTCAATAAGCAACATTCAAGAAGACTACCACGCGACGAAAGTGAGAACATCATCAGCGACATGGCTAGTCAAGGAATAATTGAACCATCCAGCAGGCCTTGAAGTTGAACCCAGGATTGGACCTCGCCTGTAGTGCTAGTAAAGAAGAAAGATGGCAGCGCAAGGTTTTGCGTAGATTATAGGCAACTAAACAACATAACAAAGAATAAGATAGTTATCCGCCATCAAGTTCGCGTTATAAAATAAGAGCTGACACTCGCGACCACTCGGAAACACTCGAGTTTTCACTATATAAGCATATCAAATTCCGTCTCAGGACAGTTCCAATTTCAACGCCGAAGTAATATATTATAATAATATTGTTAGTTAATACTAAATAAAGAAAACACGTAATTAAATTTACTTTAAGATATAATTATTCCTTGTAATTCTAATTCAATACTAATTCATATTAATGCCTTCTATAGCAGGGTTGGAATCCAAACTGCGCATCAAGCAGCCCAGACGAGCCGATCTACCCGGCGATCAACGGTGGATATTACAACAGGAGCGTCTACTCGGACTCGTACTTCCCAACGACGCACACCCTAAAACGGAACAAAAGGGAGCGGAAGGGATCGTCGGGAAATCCGCCCGACCTGGTCTCGCCGAGTCAGCCGGTCTACGCGAGGGTGGGCCCGCCCGGAACGACATGGAGAGGTGGCGCCCCCTCGCTCAGTAGTTTTATACCCCAAAAACAAATGTATCACGCGTCTACTAGAAGTGAACCTGGCAATATGTTGTGAATTTAGATGTTTTTGCTAAAAGCTTGGTATGAATTTGTTCAAATATGACACTGTCTTAGTATTTAAAATTCAAAATTGGTCATGCAACGAAACGCGCGAAAGTTAAGTCTTATTTCAGTCAAGGCTAAGTTTACTTATATGTAGATAAAAATAATGAAACTAGTCATTACAACTATGTATATGCTTTTCATCGGCAATAAGTATGACGGTTGGAATATAATTGACATTAAATAGAAAAATGTGAGTCGTCCACTTTGTACCGTGAACTTGTTACAGGAAATGTAATAATTATGTAAGATATCAAATAGGCTTTAGATATATTTTGAGGCAACCTCCGCATGTACCTATAATCCCGAAAATTTAGCAAATGTATTATTGTAAGAATGTAACCCCATTTTTCTATTGTACATTTCCGAAAATGTTGAAAAGACGCCTAAAGTTTTCCTTTTGTGTTCATCTTTTGTACATATACGCTACATATCACTTCTTTGTATTCACTATGTGTAAAAGGACTTCAAGTTTCTGTTAAATTTTAGTGAATCTAGCTGGTTAGTGAGGAAGGACTGTGAATTTAACAAGCTTAAATTGTTATAAAGAAATTCTGTGACTGACGCATGAGTCTAACTCTACTTTTAGTGTACTTTATACTAGCAAATACGAAATTGTTTATTTATTTGATTTATCTATATCTCTTTTATCCTGTGTACTTTTCCAACTAAGGCTTAATGTAAGATTCTTTTGGTCTGCTCTATAAAGTACACAAACCTAACTAACGAAGTGCTTATTTCAATTTCTCCTAAAATCATTAATAAATAGGCGATGGTTCTAGGTATTTGTATTTCGTTTTTTGCTGAGGGACCAACTCGTTGGTGCAACAAGTTAGGTAGCTTACTGTAAAAAATTGTTTTAAGTTTATTTGCCCCTTGAAGTCACCACGTTTATTCCGCACCTCAGCACAAACGAAGTACGCCAGTTTAGTAGAATCAGACACAGTGATCAGTATTAAACACTAAGCCTTCGCACGCTAACTTAACATTGTTATTTGTCATAAATCTTTTTTTTTTCTTTACCAAAAATGTGTTAACATGGCAAGAATCTCAGGGTTCGAGAACTTTTCTACTCTGAGAACTATATGTATTTAATTACCTACCTTGGTCGACTGTCTTCCTTAGTTCTTGGCATCAAGCATTTTCTCCTTAAGATGCGCGATCATTTATATTTTTATAAAGTAAAGTTGGCATGTAAAAATAATGTAAGTACGTACTGATTATCGCAGTAAACGTTTAATAAATAACATGCGTTGTTCTTTTCGGGATCAATTTAACAACTCGAGCCTCACGAACAAAACCGTGGTGCAAAATTTGCCCGCGCGGCTCAAGTTGGCAAAGTACCCACATTAACACTATAACAATTCGCACCACTTAATGGACTGGTTATTAACAAAACAAAACCTTGTAAAAACTGTCAGTGTTACTCAACCGTGAAATAAATGACATACTTTCTACTAACAATGCGTAATATGATAACGCTTATCGGTTGCAATACCAATACCTGTTGCCCTTAATTCCTAAAGTTTTTGACCACATGCTCCTTGCATATATCACCTAGGAAACCACAAACCGTGCCTGTCAACATAATTATTGACCCAAGTCAGAAATATGTTGGACGAGGAAGTGAAACAAATTCTGCAGAAGTATCAAATACAAGAAAGTGAAATTAATAAGCTTCTTCAGTTGAGGTAACGGTCCTATGTCTTAGTTATTATTGATCGCGTTCCCTTCAGATCTGTTCAAGATCACAATGGAAGCGATATTCAAGAACGTCGCCAATATCCGTCCCATCAAGAAGCTGTTACAAGGAATAAGTCTATTTTAAAGGTCAGTACTGCGGGTTTTTTCTCTATTTCAGCGTATAGTGAACGCCTTTTAGGATTTGGAAACTGCCAAGGGAGCTTTGCGATCAAAAGCCATTTACAGCCCTTCAGAGGTGCAATGGGAATCAATTTGTAAGTGCTATCTGGCTACGCCCTCGTTACCGACAACGTCGTGGAAGTGTCATATGTCTGTGTTTGTCTAAGGTTTAACACCATATGCATTTGTTTCATAAATAAATAACTTAAAACATAGTTACTTATTATATAAGACGATAACGGGATATTTAGAATTGTCATATATACTGAACGTCATTTTATATCGTGCATTTGAAATAAGAATAACAGATGTCATTAGAATGCACAGTCGTCTGTTTCACTTATCTATCCTTATCATTGAAATAAAAGACCATAAAATGTCTTTTAAAGAGATAGATATTGCTGAGTTAAGTCTATAGATACACTCTCCAATTCCACTGTTGCACTAAAAGAGAAGCTAACAATTTACAGAGAGAAAGTGGACCAATACTACGTACTCCTGAGTTCACGGGGGATTAACGCTTTTCTTTGTTAATGTTTGGCGGTATCAACTGCTAGGAGCTTTTTGTCGTGTATAGGAAAAAGCTTCCCCTTTTTAACGAAGCCCTGTATTCTGTAGCATGGGTAAGAGAAATGGGCGCAAAATATAGGTTGTATTTCTAAGAACACCAACACCATCAACTTCAGTTGTCCAGTAGGTGTCACCTTAGACTCGAGATTGGGATAGGTATAGGTACTCGGCGAAATCAACATCTTTCTATTATTTTTTTAATTACTTGTCCTCTACACGAAACTCCACAGTAACGCCGCCCTTAATACCTCCCCGAATAACGTCACCCGGTTTAACACCAGCAGGGGTAGGCGGAGTACCAGTTAAGATCATATCGTTCGGTTCCAAAGTATGGTACCGCGATATGAAGCTAATCAATTCGGCTGCCGAGAACACCAGTCCGCTGGTATTTCCGTTTTGTTGAGGTACACCATTGATCGTACAAAACAGTTCCACATCAGTCGGATCGGGTATGGCTTCCTTAGGGATAAAGGCGCTTACCGGGCAGGACGTATCAAAAGTTTTCGACGTTGTCCAAGGCATCTTTTGTGACAAGGCCTTTTTCTATAAGAATGCGCGTGGGGCTACATGCTAAATGATGGTGGTCCATTGTGCTTACCAACTCACTGGAGGCAGTCATGTCTAAGGCAATACAGTATCCTCCAACGTAATCCAAAGCCTCCTCGACGGTTACATCCTTACAAGTTTTTCCAATGATAACCCCCAACTCCAGTTCCTCCACTAAGGAATATCCACGTGGAATCTATGTAACTAAATTCGAGTCGGAGAATACAATTATCAGTGTACCCACCACAATGGAGCGGCCTTCGGTAATGTAATCGGAAGGTGCCTTCAAAAATAGCACGGGCTCTTTGATCTGATTCGCAACATCACCCGATGGGTTTCTGTATTGAACGTAGTAATTAAGTTTCAAATATGACTGCCGTGAGTACTTACTTATAATTTAAGGCGGCGCCGTATATTTTGCGGCCATTCTTCACGAAATCCTTTAAAAACGACATTACGCGCAAACGGGACCCACTCTCTACTTTCAATTAAAGTGAAGCAAATAGTTGAGGAAGGGGACATTAATGTTGTATTTTCATTAACTGATACACTCTGGAGGTTAAACTCGATAAAATTATCTGCTGCACCATAGCTTTTCTATTAAAAGCCTCGTCAACAACATGGTTTCTCAATTAGTTCATACCATCATTAATAGGTAGGTAATTGGCTAATAAAGAAACCACGTGTAAATTATTATATAATTTGCTGAAAGCAACTTACCGTACTGTACTGTTAGCTTTTGGAGAAAACTTATAACAAATGATCATATTTGTGTATTGCACCGCACCGCCTTATGAAACTTGATGATGATAGCTTATGAATGTGTGGGGATGGGGAGCATGTCATAAAATAACCGCGATGCTGCCCACGATGTATTATTTTCCAGTTATAGAGAAGGTCGTTTTGGTAGACTAGAAACCAATTTCGAAAGAAAATTCAGAGGGCTGTAACTTTTGATCTAGTAGCCCAATCTTGGAACTGTTTGAAATTATGGATTCTACAGGCCACAGTCTATAAGAAATTTTTTTTTTCGGGTCGATCTGAGACAATTTTTTTTCTGGCCAAAAAAAAGGCAGTGTACAACCTTCCCCTTTTACCAAAAATTGACAACACCAAAATTTCTCGGGAAAACACCTTTTCCTATTAATTTTGGGGCGTAGAATCCAAAACAATTCGTACTTATTCGATCGGACTTCTCAATCAAAAGTTATGGACTAGAAACCAATTTCGAAAGAAAATTCAAAGGGCTGTAACTTTTGATCTAGTAGCCCAATCTTGGAACTGTTTGAAACTATGGATTCTACAGGCCACAGTCTATAAGAAAATTTTTTTTCGGGTCGATCTGAGACAATTTTTTTTCGAGCCAAAAAAAGTCAGTGTACAACCTTCCTTTTTTACCAAAAATCGACTACACCAAAATTTCTCGGGAAAACACTTTTTCTTATTAATTTTGGTACGTAGAATCCAAAACAATTCGTACTTTTTCGATCGGACTTCTCAATCAAAGGTTATGGACTAGAAACCAATTCCGAAAGAAAATTTAAAGGGCTGTAACTTTTGAACTAGTAGCCCAATCTTGGAACTGTTTGAAATTATGGATTCTATAGGCCACAGTCTATAAGAAAAATTTTTTTCGGGTCGATCTGAGACAATTTTTTTTTCTGGCCAAAAAAAAAGGCAGTGTACAACCTTCCCCTTTTACCAAAATTTGACAACACCAAAATTTCTCGGGAAAACACCTTTTCCTATTAATTTTGGGGCGTAGAATCCAAAACAATTCGTACTTATTCGATCGGACTTCTCAATCAAAAGTTATGGACTAGAAACCAATTTCGAAAGAAAATTTAAAGGGCTGTAACTTTTGAACTAGTAGCCCAATCTTGGAACTGTTTGAAATTATGGATTCTATAGGCCACAGTCTATAAGAAAATTTTTTTTTGGGTCGATCTGAGACAATTTTTTTTTCGAGGCAAAAAAAAGGCAGTGTACAACCTTCCTTTTTTACCAAAAATCGACTACACCAAAATTTCTCGGGAAAACACTTTTTCTTATTAATTTTGGTGCGTAGAATCCAAAACAATTCGTACTTTTTCGATCGGACTTCTCAATCAAAAGTTATAGACTAGAACCAATTTCGAAAGAAAATTCAAAGGGCTGTAACTTTTGAACTAGTAGTTCAATCTTGGAACTGTTTGAAATTATGGATTCTACAGGCCACAGTCTAGGTATAAGAAAATTTTTTTTTCGTGTCGATCTGAGACTTGTAATCGACCACCCCAAAATTTCTCGGGATGCCATTATACATAGAGTCTGTAATAGGATGCTTATCCGGTGCATTCCCCAACCTGATGCTGTTGGTTTTTGTAGCTTCTCTACCACAACTGAGTGCCTTTCCTAGCTTCTGCTTGGTCACTTGTCCTCCAACGAGAGGCTTGGCGCTTGGTAATGGGTTTACTTTGTGTTTCCTCATCGAATAAAAACAGAGCTTACAACAATGTTTTGGGCCTTTTAGTTTTATCTCAATGCAGTGAGGATATATACAGTATGTTCATTTTATTACTGTGAAAAAATTTCGTTGAAAAAACTTTCGGGTAATTATTATTGTTACGCCACTGCTTAGTGATATTCGGTGTGGGCTACCAACACCATAAACCAAATTTTCCTACTGCTATTTTTATCATAAGTTAGGTTAAGTTGTTATGAATTACGTAAATATCTGTAAATAAGTTCTTTCCAAGGAGATTAAACGCACTTCACTGGTACATTTGTACGACTGTTGAATTAAATTAAATTTAAGTTGTAGATGTTGCGGTCAGCAATAACCCCCTGCGCTACGGGGTTGACTTCCAGCAATGCTGCAAAGCTACTCGCAGGACACTTCAGCGTCACCTACAGATTGCAATCAACCAAACCGGAGACCAATGTGGCAAATAGAGATGAGACGAAGCCGGCCGAACGTTACTACTCCCCCTTTCAAAAGACCAGCAATCTTGCCGAGTACTCGTTTGCACGACTGGACGACTTGCTGAATTGGGGCCGCAAAACTTCGCTATGGCCGATGACTTTCGGTTTGGCGTGCTGCGCGGTCGAGATGATGCACATTGCGGCACCGCGATACGACATGGACAGGTACGGGGTGGTTTTCCGTGCGTCTCCACGTCAGGCGGACGTCGTTATAGTAGCTGGTACGCTTACGAATAAAATGGCACCTGCTTTAAGAAAAATTTATGATCAAATGCCGGAGCCACGATGGGTGATTTCTATGGGCAGTTGCGCTAACGGAGGTGGATATTACCATTATTCTTACTCGGTAGTTAGGTAACACTATTTTTTATGCTAATGTAATCTTCTCACGCTGTCTTGCATTGTAGAGGTTGTGATCGCATTATTCCGGTCGATATTTACGTACCTGGTTGTCCTCCTACTGCTGAGGCTCTATTGTATGGTGTGTTACAGTTGCAGAAAAAGGTGAAAAGGATGAGTACAATTAATATGTGGTATCGTAAATAAGCTCTAAAATCTTCTAGTTGTATTTATTAAAAGATGTAATCCGTTTTGAGACTTGTGTCTCTCTAATAAAGATCACATTTTTACACTTTCTTTCCTATGGAATTAGGTGACAGAAGAAGGTATATTACTAACATTGAAAACTTAATATTGGTTTGATTCATAAAACTCATTGCCTACTTCCATGTTAAATTTGTTCCCTATCTATGAGATTTTACCTTCACAACAAATTATTGGTACATTCTCCTGTGGAAATGTAAAACTTCTCCTCAATGCTAAACATAAAGGGAAGGGTAACACTGAAATTAAATGGAAATAAAATCATTAAAACAAAATAACTGAAATTTTTATACAATGGTTCTCATAGGTTGATTTTTTCAGGAATATCGGTACTTTAAGCAAAATCAATATACAAATTCCTAAAAATAACCGACCACTAATTTATACAATGCAAGTGAGTTTCCGTTCGGGTTACAATTGAACCCCTCTCTCTCTCCCCAGAAAAATACCTATCCCTTTAAAAAATGCGGAAATAGACCGCTTCGATGATGCATGGACTTTTGGCACTACTCTGCTAACGTCAAGCAAAAACGTATTGCGATCTCCAACAAACTAGCTCCAATTTCGCGAAAATAATACGCAAATAGTATTATGTTCTAGAATAAAATTTACCTCATACCTTAGTGTAAAGCACTATTGATAATACGCAAATAGTATTATTATGTTCTGGAATAAAATTTACCTCATACCCAGAACGTGCAGGAGATGAATGTGGTGTTCATACAAACCTGGTCTGCACGTCCAGTTTGACCTACCCAAGGCGTATAGACCCATCAGCCTCAGCTCGTTGCTGTTAGGGGAAGGAAAAAGTCTTGGACCAACTCTTGCGCGACTGAAATCCTGTCAAAGATGATAATAGTAATAATAATAGAGCTTAATAAAAACATTAATATGACTAATGTTTCTAAATTATAGAAACAATATTTATTAATATATATTACATCACTTGATTCTTTTAGAATCGTACACATAAAAAATTGTTTCCTAACAAACATTAAATAGAGCACGATGATTATCTACAAATATCGAAATGTTTGTCACGAAGGCGTCATATATCTACATGCGAGTATGGTTGAGCTTACCTAAAAGTAACGTTAAACGCTACACGTCACCGCCTCGAGGCCGTTACGTGACTCGCTCAAACGCATTCGCCACTGTACCATATCGATTCAAATGAAGTTTAGCAATGATCACGATGAAGATGTTATTTTGGTCCTCTTCCCGAAACTTTTGGCACTAACTAGAGCATTTCATTTTTAATTTTACACCTCTATGTGCGGCTACTATGAATACAGTGGCGAGTGACGTAACACTCAATAAATAAATATGTAGTTTACAGGTATAAATAAAGAATAGGTAAATACAGGATAAGTTACCTAAACAGCTCCCTTTCATAGCACGTTTCCCCTTTATACGGAGCATTTTTTAAAAATAAAATACATTGTGTGCTACAGTGACAAAGACGATGTGCCTTTATAGATATCACATGGAGACAATTCTGAATTTTCGTGACAAGGAAAGGAGCGTAGGTGAATTACTCTGTACGAGGAAAAATCGGCGACTAAGGCAATAAATAACGGTTTTCGAATAAATACAAACACTTTGATCGAATCACATAACCCGACAGAGTGCTACTCACTGGGTATAATATTACAGAAGCAATTATATTTACACTCGAGAGGCAGATGATAAGGCTGCAATCGTTGGAGCCCCCAAATTCAACATTTCACTTTCAAAATTATATTTTGATTACTTTTTTAAATTATCACACGAATGATCCCCACAATTCCGTCGAATGTCGCCTGATCGCCTCACTAGCCTATGGAACGCTGCTACACTATTTAGTTCACCTCACCATCACGTTTGTAGGCACATAAAAATGACTAGTTTTGCACAGATTTAAACTGTTTAGGAATAATAAGCATTTAAATGTGTTTTTCGCAATTCAACATTTTGTTATACAGAATTAATATAATTCGGAAAAAATAGTAAAACGGCGTTCCATACTAGCCGGACAAGAAATTGAGCCGATCATTCTCGAAGAGACATATATCAAAAATATACACTTACTTACTTATAAAGTGGGCATGTGCTTTCGTTTTTAAAAATCCAAATTCAAATACAACTCTGACACTATCACAGTAAGCTCTACAGTGTTAAAAATGTGGGGCCCCATCAGTTCAGCAGCTGGTCCTGGGTAGGCTGAAAGGCTTGGCAACACACAATGCATAATAATACTAAAACATTCAGACTGTCCAGATACAAAACCACTTGTAAAAATATTTTGCGGGGCGGCACCCCTGTTTTGATTACGCTTATACGAATGAGATCAAAACGTGTGCCAATATTTCTGGTCGATAGTGAAGAAAAATGTCGACGGGTCCGTTCTAAGAAACCAAAAATATGCAGACACACACGCGCACACACACAATAAACCCCCCGTACGTAAAAACAGTCTCATCACAGCTGTCGCTATCGGGGCTCCTCCTTTTTGTGCAAATCTGTCGGAGGTGTCGGACATAGTTTATGGGTCGGCGGCGGAGGTCCGGGTCCGGAGTTCGCGCGTAAGTGTAGAAGGCCGGGATCTTTGGGGCGAAATTGCTGATGGTGCGCGTATGCGCCGAATAGTTTCGCCCGTTCTTCTTCGGCGCGAATCGCCGCGTCCATTAGCGGATTGTACCTAAGGGGGTCGTACGTTCGGTAGTAGTGTTCCGCGGGCGACGGCGGCCAGTGCGTGGTCGGCGGAGGCGGGTAGGGCGGTAAAACTCGCGAGCGGTCCAGCATGTGAGGCAACGAGTGCTGCAAGGCCGGATGCTGTCGAACGTACGGATGGTAGCGGTCTTCCTCTTTGATACGAGGCTCTTCTTTCACTCGGATGTCGTTAGGGTCCATGGTGCCATTGCGCAAAGGCGATCTATCGCGTAGAATCGACGGTGCCAGCTGCTTGCTGCTTTCTACTAGCCTCTGTTGGTGTAATAAACGCTCACGCTCTTGCTGTCGCTCTAGTTCCCTCCTTTCAAGCTCTCTTCGTTCTTTCTCTCTCCTCTCCCGCTCCCTTTCCCGCTCTTGTTGTTGCTAAAATGGCGAAATGAGTAAAGACCTCAACGTTAATGTTGTGTTACCTGTTGCTCTAATTTTCTTTGCCTCTCCTCCCGTTCCCTTCGCTCTTTCTCTTCGCGCTCTCTCCTCAATCTCTCCCTTTCTCTTTCTGCCCTTTCACGTTCCTCCCTCTCTCGCTGCTCCAGGATGGGATCCGGCTTTAGCGACCACGGCGCCGGCGGAGGCAGCCCGGTTACGCTCGGCGGTAACGCATTTACGCTGGGAGGAAATACGGGAACGGTACGCTGCAGTCCTCTCCAAGGATCGTGCAAGGGACCCAGCGATAAATCTCTGGCGCTCACCAATGGAGAAACGCCAAACGGAGAACTACCCGCTGTATATCCCGCACCGTACCTTGCAAATGGCGAAATTGTACTACCTGCAATTGATACAGATCAGTAAATGTGAAAAAGTCAGTGACACTTGCTTGTGGTTGGCAGCCAAATTTATATAATTTATAACGAGAAATTTTTGTTTAAGTAATTGACTATAAAGTATAGGAAGAAATACAACACAATGTTAAACCAAACCATGAGCTAACCGCCATTAAGAATATTAATTTGTTTCCTATAAATACAGCAAATACAACCCCTATCTCGTGGCCACGTTCTAATTTCTCTTAACTAAATTTTTACGCACAATACATTCCTTGGTTCCTTTAAGAATATTATCATTACGTTAAATAAATACCCACTGCAAAATTCCTAAAGATAACCGACCAATACTTGATACAATTAAAAAAATGAAAGTAACTGACAGAAATCGCTGGAATCGGTGATTTTCTTTAGGTTACAAATGGTCCGGCCCTCCCTTGAAAAAGGCTCCCTCCAAGAAAAATTGACAACTGAATCGCCTTTAAGAAGCCCACTCTCGTACAATTATATGAAGCTTGTACTTACCTCGACCGCATTCAAAACTTGCGTCAAATTCTCAAAGAAATAACGAGAGTTATGAGTATTAGTGCACAGAAATAATAAAAACCCAAACTGCACCTACCCTGCACATGCTAATTGTTCTGCTTATTATTTGAGTGTGTCGTTACGCAAAATGCCACGTTAAATACTATTTACGCCTCTGATTTTCAACTAAAATCGTGTTGCGATGGAGAGTTTGTTTATGGCACCATTTCTTCGCAATGAGGTCACTCAGCGTCTGGTGCATTTGCATGTACACGATCGCAATTTAAAAATGGCTCTTTACTTGTAACGTCAAAGTTAATATTACTTGTACTGATGAGTATGCGTACGTGCTACACTCAAACGGATCGCTTTTATCGGAATTTTAGAACATGGGAGAACTGCGTTACGTTTTTGACTATTCCCACAATTTTTACACAGACGCTTCATATGTATTTCCCTATCCACAAGAATTGGTACGGCGGATTTTATTCTCCAGCACTATTTGACCACGGCGATCTCTGTTAAAACCGCGCGATTGAACTTGGGTTAACTCACTCTTTTCTCTTTCTAATTCTCTATATGTAGTTGCCCACGTAAAAAACCGAAACGGAACTCCGAATGATTCTACGCAACTTCGCTTCTAGCCGCGACTAACGTAATCACGGCAACAGCGCACGCTCGTCTTATCGCTCGTTTATCACTACACCCAACTCGCGTTCACCTTTCGCATAAAGCGGTATATATGTAAACTTTCCTATACTTAAAAGAAATAAAAATTCAAAAAATCATCCGGTCATCCGAATGTACCTTTTTGTATTTTTCCCTGTCTCTTGATCTTTGTTGGCCTTTCGAGGGTGCGTTGCTTGTTACTTTAGAGAAGATTTTTCTCTCGTGCTGTTCATTTGTAAAATCTAATACGCCATTACTTTACTTATTGATTTCATTAAGTGTCGATTACAGTATTAGAGTTACCCAACGTCACAAACGTTAAGATTTTGCTCGCACTTACATGCCACACTACCACTCCCGCTCTTTTATTTTGTGATTTTATCTGATTGCAGATCACTGGCAGAAAGCGCCCTTCTGAGCTCGGAGAGGTTGCGACCCGGTAGTTGAAAGGTAAAATATTTTATGTCGTTGAAACTCCGTGTGCGTAATTGGTTGGCTAAAAAAAGTGACTCGGATATTTTACACAAGAGCGCTACTGTTTAATGGCCACAACGAACTTCTTCCCAGACTTTATATTCCAGAAAATCAATTATGGTTTTTCGTCCAAATTTCTGGGATGGCGATAATAATACAAACCTATGTGGGGTCCTGCCGATCCGAAGAGACCAGGATGCGGCTGCTCGAACGTCGGCGGACGATGCGTGCTCAAACTCGGCGGGAACGATATATCGTGGTGACGCGAGAAAGGAACGCTAGGCGGAAACAGGTGGGAGGGCGTACGGAGAAGATCCGGCTTCACCGAGCTACCCTTCGACTCTTTCTGCTGGTGATGGTAGACCTCCCACGCTACTCGTACATGCATCGCGTTCCATTTTCCTGCTTTCTGTACCAAAACGAAACGTTAGTTTCCACTTATGTCTCGCTAAAGCGGTCGAAAAAAGCTAAAGCAAAAGGCGATACCTACCACAATCTTAGGCTTAGTAGGGTCAGGCGGTGGCGTAGGCTGCGGACAAAGAAACTCAGAATTAGGGAGGAGGCTTAGGTTTAGCGCGCATGCTATGAGTTGATTATAGACATGCCTAGGCATGGTGTTATCGTAACGGGCTCGTGGCGATGATAGTTTACTATTATTGTTGCGATACAATATACCTTTACCTTCGGCTGAAACGGCGGCAGGTGGTTCGGTGGAACGAAAGGCGTCGGGCCCGTTAAGCCTGGATGCAGGAGACTTGACGAGTACGTCGGATATCCGGGCAAGCCGATGTTTTGACGATAAAATGGCGAATCCATGGTGCCCAATTTTGGAATATCCTTAAACTGATCGATGATTTAGCACAATCGATTGTCGGAGGAATGGGGTTACTTACCAATGGTGACGGGAACAGCGTCGATGCCGAGGGGGGAGGCGGCGGTAAAATTGATGTGGTATGCTGGTGCACGTGTGTGTGATGGTGTTGATGTTGGTGCATTTCGGCACGAAGATAAGGCGGAGGACCGATGTTTAAACTTCGATCTTGTGAGGCTAAAAATCTATTATCTAATTCTCGGCGTAGCATGTCTGCTTGATCTGCAATTTGAAAGTAATGAACATTTTTTTAATTAAACGAGGGACGTAAGAACTTACTTGATTGAAAGAGACTTTCGGCCGAGAAGGGATTTGGGTTCGGCGGAGGAGGTGCGATGGTCGAAGTTAACGGACTCGCGCTCGTCACAGGCGGAGGCAATGGTGCCGCGAACATTGGCGAGGGAAACGACGAGTGTAAGGGAGGCGTGGGTCGGGGGGGTGCGGGACTTAACTGTGAATTGGCTCCACTCCAACTTTTGGGTAAAGCCAGACTAGATGAGACTGAAGTGGGCGGCGGACAACTTATTGGTGTTACACTACTTCTACTTAAACTGCTAACGTTACTGCTGTAAACAACATACTTTTTAAAATAAAATAACTTGAAGTTGCGGGCATTATGTTAATCAGAACTAGTACCCTTTTTCACTTCTGCTAAGAACTGCCATTGTGTTGCATTGCAAAAACAATAAATTAGCACCCTTATACCAATATAGTCTTTGTATAAGTGGATTATTACCTTTTTTTAAAGAATAGACTGACAGACAGGCAGAAAAAGGCATAAGTTGATGGACACAATATCGTATCTCAGCATTTAATACCTAGTAAAAAAGAAATAGGCAAATCTAGCATGACTATCACAGATACATCAACTTATTGATTGTTTCGTTGTGTAGATCTACTTTTATGCGATACGATCTACCCGTATAACACAATAGACACCGTGCATCCTGACAGCACACGGCATGCTAGGTTTCATAAGTTTTCTAAATATTGAATGATGAATTTCTCCATTTTTTTGTATATTTTTTATATGTATATTTTATGTTGTCGTGTCGTGCTTGTACGATGAATGGAAGTGTTTTCTTTTATGTGGGGGCGTAAAATATTAGTTCTTGTATTACGATCATCTTCTATTAATTAGTAATTGATGACGCCTTTATTGAAAAATAAGCATACTTGGTTTTCGAAGGCCTTCTGGCCATAGTTACCATTAAAGCGGTTTCAGAACTGACAGAGCATATGAATAAGAATTATTCCCCCTGATTAGGTTTAGTTTCGTGAATGTTTTTTTTCTCAGATCCGACCCCTCTGTGCAAAAATGAAGGTTAGACGAGTTAACCTCGCAAAGAGCTTCAAATGGTCTTTGATTGAGGTCCATAGAATTAACCCTTCGAGATTGATTTGATTTTGCTATTTTAATTGAAAATGATTTGCAGCTGGCTATGGAACTCGTCGCTTGACCCATAAGTCAAGAAAGATTTAATGTTATATTTCCCCCCCCCCCCCCCCCCCTTCTCCACCCTCTTCATGTTCGAGTACATATTATCCGAATATTTTATTATCATATTCTGTGAAGTTTACTATGGCTAAATGCCAAATGTGATTATTTTTCCTGAATATTCGTTATTGGAACACTTATGATGGATCTCGAAATATTATACCCTTGCATTATATAATGAGACAGGTTATGTCCTAGCCAAAAGCAGACGCCTGAGCACAAACCACAAATACAAACCCTAAACACACCCCTATATTGTTCTTATGGTGAGATAAATCAGGTCCTAATGCAAACGCGTTTTATTAAAATTCAATTTGTAAGGAGCATTAACACAATATTTTTTGGTAAGAGTATTTATAGCTGAACGTTTTGAGGGAGAACGTAGTACTGGGGGAGAGGGGGTAGAGAATACCACCCAGGAAAAAACAGAGTCGATCTTCATTACCGTACAACGGTCATAAGATCTTCTTACACTGGGGAGCGAGCTGTGGGGTGTAGATCCCTGATGGGTACTACGTTCTCCCGCAACGTTCAGCTATAGACTTTCCAAAAATTATGAGTGCTCTAAACCTCTTAGAGAAGAGTGTAGAACCGGGGGGCTGCAATACCTCCCAGAGAACAAAGACAGAATCAATCTTCATTCCCCTACAGGCTCATAAGATATTCGTATACCATTCCATACCCCTCAGACCTTCCCGGTGCTAAGTTCTTTCTCGGAACGTTCAGCTATAAAGAATAATGTCGAACCGGGGGGTCTGGGAGGTATGGAATACCTTGTAGGACAACAGAATCAATTTTTATTGCCTTACAACGGTCGTAAGATATTCGTATAAGGGGGGAGGGGGTATTCCATATCTTTCAGACCCCCCGGTTCTACATTCTTTCTTAAGAGGTTTAGAGCACGAACGCAATATTTTTTTTTCGAGAGAGAAAACGTAACACCCGGGGGCTTTGGTGTATGGAACACCCCCCGGCGAATATAAGAATATCTTACGACCATTGTAGGGTAATGAAGATTGATTCTGTCTTTCCCTGGGTGGCATTCCGTACCCCCCAACACTACTTTCTCTCTGGAAACGGCAGCCATAACCATTCTTTTCCAAAAAAACAGAATCAATTTTTATTGCCTTACAACGGTCGTAAGATATTCGTATACTCTGGGGGTATTCCATATCTCCCAGATCCCCCAGTTCGACATTCTTCCCTAAGAGGTTTAGAGCCCTTAGCACTAACGCAATATTTTTTTCGAAAGAGAAAACGTAACATCCGGAGGTCTATGGTGTATGGAATACCCCCCGACGAATATACGAATATCTTACGACCATGTAAGTTAATGAAGATTGATTCTGTCTTTTCCTGGGTGGTATTCCGTACCCCCCAAATACTACTTTCTCTCTGGAAACGGCAGCCATAACCACTTTTTCCAAAAAAAAACAGAATTTTTATTGCCTTACAACGGTCGTAAGATATTCGTATACTGGAGGGTATTCCATATCTCCCAGACCCCCCGGTTCGATATTTTTCCCTAAGAGGTTTAGAGCCCTTAACACTAACGCAATATCTTTTTTTCGAGAGAGAAAACGCAACACCCGGGAGTCCATGGTGTATGGAATACCCCCCGACGAATATACGAATATCTTACGACCATTGTAGGGTAATGACGATTGATTCTGTCTTTTCCTGGGCGGTATTCCGTACTCCCCAATACTAGTTTCTCTATGGAAACGGCAGTCATAACCACTCTTTCCCAAAAAAAAAAAATGTGTTAGTGCTAAGGAATGTATCCCTCTTAGAGAAGAATGTAGAACCGGGGTTCTGGGGGGCAAGGGGGTATGGAATACACCCTGTAACGGTTGGTTGTGATTTTAAAGTGTAGTACGATTATTGGTTTGCTTTGTCTTCGCGAGTTTTCGGAATTTGCACGACTCGAGATCTTTCTGGAGAGGCAAGACGGCGATTTGAAAGTTGTTGCTTGATGGAAATTGGTTAAAATCGGGACATCCGTTTGGTTGGCTTGCAGAAAGCAGTTTGGAGGTTCATCTCACGTGGGGGATGGCTCGAGTGACGTGGAGGGGTCGGACGACCCTAGTCAGAGAGGTAATACAAAAGGCCGAATGTAAGGCCTAAGTACGCGTGGACCCTGTCCACCCTTGTATCGTAATCCCGAATCCAGATTCGCAACTTTGTGGGGCGAGATTTGGAAGCTTCGCGTAAATTGTTATTAGAACCTTACGGGTTGTATCCCTAGTACTCGGTAGATTTGTGTCGAGGTCATAGAAGGGGCGTCATATTAGTTCTGGATATAGAGAAATTAATCAAACTCTTTAGTCTAAGTAATGAAACAAAACATTAATTGAGTGGCTCTAAAAATAAAATTGAAGAATAGTTCCTACCACTCCCAGTTGCTTCTGCAGCAAAGAAACAAGGCTATTTCGATGTACAGTCATTGACAAAAGTAATGATCCCCGAATCGGTAAATCCTGCAGCATATGCAACCAACATTTGATTATATTGTGCAATTAAGGTGCCCGATGCGGTAGGCATGTTGGTTGTATATCTCGTTGTATATGCTGCCGAGTTTACCTATTAGGCGATCATTACTTTTGTCAATGAATGCACATTTCTTTAAATACACCACCTGACTGGAGACGTGCCATGAAAGAGATTTTGCAGCATCTGTCCGTCGATCCCTGACTGAAAGCGTACGTGCTCTACAAGTGCAACAAATATTCTACCCGTCTGTCCGTCGGTAAAGAATATAACAAGACCTCTAGAATGTTTTGCTGTTTTTGCTAGAGCTCAATAAAACAATTTTTTCCTACCATCTCGTATATAAAGAAAATTTGTTAACGCACAAATTGAAACGAAATTGGCTTTTACGCCCAAAAACCCTAATTTAATTCGCGAGCTTCTGAAAGGAAGCGCGCTTAATTACTATTAAAAGATCGTTGAAATGGTAGAAGCATCGATTTTCCAGAATAATGTTTACCAGACGTTCAACTAAGCGAGTAATTATCCAGAGGATTAAGTAACATTAATGGTTGAATAGTTTAACGGCAGCAATTAACAGAAGGGTAGTAGTGCGGGCGGGTGTAGGTGAAAACGTTACCTATAGCTTTCCCTCTCCCTGCTCGGGCTGTGGCCCTTTGGCGAGACGGTTCTGCTGACTATCGCGTCCCTGTGGCTGGTAACGATAGCGGGAACGGTGGTGACGGCGGTCGTTGGCGGTTGTTGGCAGCTAGGAACGGTTGTTGTGCTTGCGGTAACCGCCGGCGATGGTGATTGCGAGCTGTAGGTGTTATGAACTGCGTACGGCGCGTAGAGGGGCTGATACGTTGGATGGTGGTATTGTCCACCGGCGGCGCCGTTCCCGCTTGGTGCAACTGCCGCGTTCGCCGAGGTGGCGACCGCTGGACTTTCGGTTCTTCCATGATTCGTCGTGGACACAAATGCGGGAGGGTGGTGGGCGACCGGTGCTGCAGCGGGCTGGGGCATCGTTACCGGCACGGTGGTGCAGGGTATCGTTACACCACCGCCACTGGGTACGGTACTGACAACTGTCGCTGCAGAGACAGTGGTGGTGGTTCCCGTTCGATGGTTCGAAATTGGGTGTGGCGGTGGCTGTTGTGCGGGTGCGGGCGAAGGAGCGGGAAGGTTTGGTGGCGTTGGCGCCGGTACTGGTGAATTGCTAGTGCCATTGCTAAGCGGCAGACTAGGAGGTAACGCTCCAGGGAATTCGTGCTTTCGTGAAGCTGGAGCTGCACCAAATATCACCGAACTAGCATCGGAACCCTGAAACAAGAAAATGCATTTTACAAACAAGTCGTTTCTTTGTAATACGTCGGGCGTTTAATTATATTTTAATGAATCATTACGAAGCGGTTGGTGGGGTATTAATTGTACACCCGACAGCAAACAACTTAACAAGCTGCGTAATTAGAGCCGAGGGCGCAACCACTGCACCGTATTAACTTCTTTCGACAAAAAATGATCTTCGCCATTTCGCGCCCTTTTGAATTAAACTTCGAGTTTCCACGTTTATTTCGACAAGATTAAAATGTGGGAGCCAAAAGATAAAACGCGAATCTAATTATGCAATTCCACGCAACAAATTACACTTTTTAGATAAAGGTTAATTACGTTTGCTCAATACCTGCATGTTCCGTGGTGTAAACAGCTTTCTACATAGGTATCGACATAGAGTTAATTTTCCTTTAAAATATACATAATGAAGTTATGGCAAAGTTTCTAAACTGGAAAACCTAATTATTCATGTATGCATATAAAGTCGTAAATTTGTGATATGCAAATTTTCTTAAATTATGCGAGCTTGCCGAGAGTTTATTAGGATTTGCCGAAGTTTTTTTTGTTTCGCTGGGGCGTTTTATTTCAGTTCATAAATTCATTCCTAATGTAACTTTTATTTATTTTGGGGTAACCATGCTGAAGTAGGTTCCTATTTTACTAGGTGCCAAATTGGCAGATATTTTGTATGTCTATCTTTAGAAAGAGAGAGACGCAGAGTAGCGTGCGCATGCGCTAGTAAATTAGAGTGCCTACAGTAACACATGGGGAGGTTTTATCTTCCTGTAATCTTCACGGAGTATGCGGGATATTTAAGGCAATATATCATTCGTTTATGCGGTATACATCCTATTTCAAGTAGTTACAGCCCCGAATGGACGCACGGACAGAGAAAGTGAGCGAAATAGCGTTTCCAAAGGTGTTGAAAATGTGTCAAAAGGATTGTATTAAACTTGTCTGTTTAGTTAAACGCTTTTGGAAAAAGAATGGTCTTTCAAAATGTGATCCCTCATCTACAATGAACCTTTAATCGAAATTAATTCGAAGGAAAGTATAAAGACTCAAGCCAAGAAAAATAATAACGTCATACTTTTACATAAATTTACAATAAAATTGTCGAAGACAAGTGTTTTACATTCATTTCTCAACAAAACATCCACGAGAGATCCATAATTTTATTTTTCTTTCTTTGTCTTCTGCCATTCTGTAAAAATCCAATATGGCGTCCATAAAACATAAGCAAGTAGTAGCCTGTAGCTTCTACATCTAGCGTGTTATGAAAATTCTGACGACAGATTCAGGTTCTCCCAAAAAAAGTGCCCACAAAAGGTGCTAAGCGAACCGTCTATTTCTGACTGTTTAAGCTAGAGAAAACAAAAACGAACTTTGACATTTTCAGTTTTTCGGTGATATCTCAAAGATTTTTCAAGACCAAGGACGTATTTTTTCCGTTATCGCGAATGACTATAAAAAACTTTCGTATTAGGTTACTGCATTGCGAGTGCAATAAGGGGATTTGAATTCAGTGTTTTCCACGTCACAGAAAAATATCTCTTTTAATTGAGAGATGGAATGTTCAACCCCCTTATATGCAAAGGTGCATATTGCACGTATTGATCTTTCTCAAATAGGAACGTGGACATTTCAAAAAACGGCTCTCTCATTTTTAAGAATATGGTGTTATAACTAGAAAATCGGGTAATATAGGTATAATCTTGTGTTTTTTCTATATTGTAAAAAATAACATGGAGATATCTTACAAAAACGTCACTATTTGAGATAGATCAAAACCGCTTCCCAATATCCCCAAGGATTGAAGTTTTTTCTATCCGGACGTCGAAATTGGGACACCCTGTACAGTATATCTTGTCAACAATCATGAGACAGATAGAAAGTACATACTTATTTAAAATATTCCTTCTAACTATCAAGACACACATGTTTAACCGTTTTCCCAATTAAATTCGTGAGAAGTTTTTGCTCGGTTTTTTACTAGCAAATGTAACCAGAAAGAGAGCAAGATCAATTTTTCTCGCATTAATCAAAATATATCGGCAGATTTCCAAAAATATCAGATGGTCACCCAACAGTCTCTATCCCTAAGTATTTCGCGTCCAAACGGCAAATCTAAACAAAATCTATCTCATTATTAAGCTAATTAAGCAAAGCTAAATTACCCAGTAAGAGAGCTCCCTAATTATTACCCTAATCAAACTCACCCAATCATCCACCACTACAAAATGTCTATACGCTGCGAACACCAAAGAATTTCTGCACCGTCCACTATCCTAACGAATACTAACAACTTTCACCCCGATAAGTGATAAGAAATTTATTCCACGTTGTGAGTTTGAATGCTCGCCTTGAAATAATGAACGCTTTAAGTTTCGGATTTAAAGTTAACAAACAAACACAAAAGTGGTTCTTACACTTGTTTAGTACTCATCCGTGTCCGCAAAAATGTTCCCTTTGCAACCGTAGCTCTAAATTTGGATTTAGCTACTTGGTTACAACTGTGAATTCGGCATGAGGTCATTTCAGCATCGTGCAAACTATACGACTGAGTACCTTAGCTTTTATTTGATTTGTAAGGCGGAAATTAAGCAACGATTAAAGCTGGCTGTCTGCGTTAATAAGAAGGCATTTTGTAGGCATTTTTAGGTAAAACTGTTAATGATTCCCGGTTAATCACGCAGCCAGACCCGTGCGTCATCGTTAGAGTAAATTAATAGTATATTAAGTAACAAGGGATTAAAAAGAGTTTACGTTCCTGAGAGAATGGTTTAAAGCCCGAGGCTAATCGAGTGTTGCTTATACTATTTTTTCCAATACCCACCGATTTAAATCCATTTTTCCATGAATTGTTCACAAAACAAACAAAAATGAGGGATTAAAAGTTTTTTCATCCCTAAGGACTAAAATTAACTGTTAATGCACAAAAATTAGGAATTAAATTCAATAAAACAATGTAGGTATTGGAAAAAATTAATTAATTCGCGTTTTGATTATTTCGCGTGCCGACCTGAGAACTTCCAATCAACAATGATCCTTACTGGACAACCGACTTTAGAAATGTCAATCCGGTCAATTAATAAAGTGCAATTAACACTATATAAATAAATTTGTTGCATAAACAGTATCCGAACCAGTCGTTAGGCGTCTTCCACGCGGCAGATATAAGTTTAGCGCGGGTAAGGCTCTCACATGTCTCCTGGAAACCCACTTTCCAGACTTTGGGGACAACGTAACATTGGACCCACCAAAAGGAGTTCCCTCTGCGTATTTTGGGAATTTTTTTTTAGCCTTTTCGTAAATTTACTTTGGTTGTACCGTATTCAAATCGCCAATCTTTTGTTTCTTGCAGAGTAATTTCTGCCGCTCCGTTTTATTGCAAAGGAAGCTTTTTGCTACTTCCTGAAACATTCATTATAAGGGGGGCGAGGGATTATTATTTCGCTTTCCTGCATTTGCTTTCCCGTAAACACCGCTAATTAATTTGTGTTTTGTTGCTTTCATTCTCGCTAGGGGGTTTGCCGTAACTTTGTTTTAGTACTTATTTCCGCAGTGAACGCCGCCATTTGCTGAACTCGTCCGAGTTTCCGTTTTGAGTTTATCCGAAACCGTTTCTACCGCCGACCATGACCAGGAACAAGGCCGTGCCCCTTGATGGCGCTGAAGTCCGTCCGTCCGTCCGTTCCGATGACTGCGGCCCCAGTCGTCCGCTCATATGATTTAGTTACTATAATTTGTAAATTTATGTATTTTTCTTTTAAATCAAATTGTAAGCATTATTCCGCTGATTATTTAATTTTTCATGCCATTTGTGCGCGGACTTACTACCGAAGTTCGTCGCATAACAGTTAAAAAATATTACTTATCACTCACATATACACAATTTACAACAGCGCGAACTGTGTAATACTTCGGCGATGAAATTGGAGCTGTCGTCAAACGTAATTAGATTTGCTTATATAGCAAACTCGAATATTCTCGAGTCCTACCGAACGCCATCGAATCTTCTAAAACGTTCTCCAACAAAGACGCCATATTTCCCGGTGCGCTTTCTCCGCTGCTTACTACGTTAAAAAAATTCGAAAATGTTTGAAAACTTCCGGAACCAATTATAAAATTTCGAGTGCTTTAAAATGACGCAGGAAAATCCATGACAGGTCAATTTCGCTGTTTATCTCAAGATGTGTGTTGGCATCAATTTCGCGAGTGTTTAACGACCCACGGGTGGGGGTTGGTGTTACGATCCCGCCGGAAACGACGCATCCCCATCCGTCCATTTATGCAAATTAACATCATCAAATATTCACAAAACAATTTGAAGGTCCAAAATGGAAGCGGCGCTGGAACTTCGAGAATCGAACAAATTTGTTCCCTCTCAAAGCTTTTTTTAATCTTTTAAATAAACAGGAAAATCTCGAATATTTACCAGAACTCCCGAGATCTATCGATATAACTCTTTTTGTGGGGCGCGCAAAAAGGCCGTTTTAATTAACTTTTTTTCTTCCTTGCCCTCCAGACTCCCGTCCAATTTGGAAATCTATGCTAATGAAAAATATTTAGAAATTAAAGCGGATTTTTCTTGCCCGAAGGGTCGGAAATTGTTTGGTAGTGAAAGAACGAAAATACTATTTTAAATCCAATAAAAGGAAAAAGCTTTCGTTTATTTCCAAATCATTTACTTTCGCCATAAAGTTTTATTAAATTGGGAATTCTGTGTCGTCTGACAATTTTCTCAATCTTTTTTTATTCACTTTTCTTTCATCCAATTGGGGTAAATTATGTGTGGGGTAGGCGAGTACACGAAATGAAAATGGGGAACAATCGCCGTTTCGCGAGCAAAAAACGGGAATGAGAGGAGAGAGAAAAAAGCGGCGAGCCGAGCTAATTTCGAGTAACGAGCGACAATTGCGCTGATTTCCAATGACGATGCGTTGAGTGAAGAGACAAAGCGAGAGTATGACGGTTTCAGCAGTGAGACAATAATTGCGTTATCCAATCCAAGCGGAGAGACATTCAAACCGCTTCATTACTTTTCATTAGTGTCGGCGCTACTCTCGTGTTTTATTAAAATCTCGACCGGGATTGCCGGAGTGGGTCGCGTTTACGTCACAAAAACACCCTTACAAACGACCGTACAAAACATCAACACTTTGTAATTCGCGTCGCAATCAACAAGGAGCAATGAAAAGCAACCCAAGCAAGCGGCGAGCATTAGAAAGATTATGCAGATTATTAAGTCGTTGAAGAGCGTTAAGGACTTTGTTGGTGTTTAGGGATGAGGATTAGGGACTAGACAGGAGTAGCAGGAAATGAGTCGGCGCAATTAAAAACTGCGCCGCAATCGATAATCCCTCTACTGCAAGGTGCAGCTGCTGCTGTGCTTCAGGAGAAGCTTACCGCACCTTAACTCGGCGCATCAGGTTGATAATCGTGTCAAGCTGACAGATCGTAAAACCGCCCCTCGTAGATGCTCGCCGGGATATCTATAAAAGTCCCTCGGTAATCGATGAAATTAACTCGAGCATGCAGCTATCGGAAGTAGATAGCAAACATCCGGATAGATGTCGGACAAGTGCGACTCCCCTCGGGCTCACACAGGATCATAAACCGCCGACACAAAGGAGCAAAGTGAGCTGTGTCAGGATTGGGACGGGGTGACGGGGTGAAATCAATACAGAGCTGTTGTACCACCGAGACACATTCTTTCGCCGCTACTTCCGCAAAGGCCATTCAGACAATCGCACTCCCTCCTCCCGTTAATTAACGAGGGCGAAATTAGCTAAATAAACCGAAATCCATTCATCGAATTATTCCCAAACATTTATAAATGATTGATCCCCTTTTGTTTGCGTATCCTAAATAAACCAATAAATCCTGTCCGGAATCATAAACTATCACTTACGCATGTATTGCCTTTCGAGCAAGCTCAAGTGGGATAATAAGCCTTTACGTCGCCGAGTGTCGCGCTATTAATCATCTTCTTTCTTATTTATTTATATCGAATCGAACGTGAAGAGATTCCCTTATTGACAGATTCTCTTCGGAATTCGTCCCGACAAACTCCATAAATTTCAAAAGAAGATATAGAGAGAGATACCATATCCGATGCGGTTTTCGGTTCGTAACTTTTAACACATAAATCGCTCTCGCTGAATTATCAATGGGAGAGTGCGGACAATCTGGCGTTGTCATAATTTTTCCTCGTCATGACAAATTTGTTTAGTGCACGCAGCGCCGTGTGTTACATAAATGATGATGTTCCTTTATCGTTCCGATTTCACCATTTGCATGCTGAGCCGCAAATAGATCCTACAAAATTACACGTTGGTTTTGAGGGTAGGGGGAGGATCATCTTAAACAACTCATGTTTTTGACAACACTTCGATTGTGAGATCTGACATGTTACAATTGAAGAATCGGCCCCCCACTTCCATTTTGAACCATTGGTTAGTTCGGGAAAAATGTTTGCTTTGTCCTCCTCTATCCCGCAATCTTTTCCTGCTGCACATTTGGAAAATTTAAATTAAAGATCAAGAATTGTTTTATGTGCGGCCGTTCGAACGCCGATTGTGTGAGCTGCCCAACGAGAAAAGGCAGTGGGGAATTTTTTTCAGTAAAACAAGAAAGCCGCGAGTGGTACTTTAATTAAATAATCCGTAATTATCAAATGAACTTTGTTGTCGGTATGTTACCTGCGGTTTTGCGGCGAGAATCGGGGTTTAGAGAACGCGTTGCCTTACAAAGCGAGCCGACGGCACCCCCGCCTATTGTACGCGCGTACACGTTAAAGTTAGCGAGCGAAATAAAACTCTCCCCCATTCTAAAGGTGACGATTATTGTTTTAGAAACGGGGCTTTTGTTCGAAAATATAATTTTAATAAAGCCCATCCCGATTAATTGAAGATAAATATTCGAAATAATTAGAGCGGATGGGGGAGCGAAGAGAAGCGGCCGCTCTCTTGGCTGATTTAAATATTCCCTTATTAAAACGAAATGATACAATATTAATAATACGGGAAGTTGAAATTCTAATTTATGTAATTAAGCTCTCCATTTTGTAAATTTAATTCCATACTTTGTTTTAACAATAAATTTTCGGAGTAACTTTTAAGCACGCACATTATACAGTAGCTTTTAACTGTTATTAATAGTACTCATTTATAATCCAGTTAAAACAAAAGGATAAAACAACTTCGACCCGAAATTGGTAAATATAGCGAATGAAGCCCTAATCGACGCCCTAATTGAGTTTTAATGGGATGCCAGGGCGCCTTTCTTTAAACTCTTTTTATTCTGTTGTTTGTTAAGACATAAAATTTAGCATTACAATGATTTAATGGTGCAGTCCAGTTTGTTTGTAAATTGAAAGTCATAGCATAAGCACGTTAGTGAAGAAAATAAAAATTCACCAGTCCCGATACAGGGATTTCCGCGCTTTCGGACATACAGGGAGTACTGAACTATAACGTTACCCGCAAAAGCATAAGTAAATCTGGGGGATTATTTACGAAATAAACCCAGAGCCGATTCGTTTCATTTGAATTTGTATCAGTGTTATTTTCGCTTTTAGAAATTTTGAAAATTCTTCTTTTATCGTTTTTGTTTTATCGCTGTTCAGAGATGATGAAGACGCAGGTATTTCGAAAAACTATTCGATTAATAGGAGTTGTTTGAAAGAGGGAGCTTATTTTATGATGGAAGTGGTGTTTCCTTAAATACTAGAGACGAGTAAACGCGGTGGCTGCTGCGACTGCTAGTTTTAGCGACGGTTGAAAAGAGTGTACATTTGTTTAGGCTAAATTAAAGGGCAGTCAGCCCTATTTGTTTTGTTGAAGACGCAGTTCGGTATTTTTTATAATAAACTAGCAGTACCGGCGAACTTCCGCCTTTGGGAAATCCCGTTTTTTGCCGTTCCCGAGGGTACTTCGGGAAGTTCTTTCTACGTTCTAAATTGCGCTTTTCAGCTGTAAAACAAAATTCATTTTTTCCTGTTCCCATTTCCATGGGAATTTCGTTACTCAGAAACTTTCGAGGGTATACGTTCCACCACTCCCCAAACCGGATTAACGGTTTAGACAGGCATAAGAGACAGACAGACAGATAAACATTCATTTTTGTTTATATAGATAATAGCAGACTCGAATAACGTTGTATTGTCGATGTGGCGAACCTCACATACATGGTTACATTGACTGCCTACATTTCCATATAATGCCATTACAGTGTGCACATTTTAAATCATTTGAGGTTTGGGGTGTTAAGATATGTTGTTTCAGAGCATGGTGGTGATGTGTTTCAAAATCACACTATGCACATTTTAAGTATTTGAAAATATTATGAGAAGCCAATTGGCTAACGTGGTGCAATAATTAATAGAATATTGTATTAATAGAGTATTGTTGTATAACCGTACTGTGAACATTTGAAATCCTCATTAAAAGTTACAAGTTTCAACCGTCCTCAACAGCCACCGAAAATTTGTTCATCTTATTCTTCAAGCCAGTTTTGTCATCTAATTCTGTGTTATACAGCTAAGTGAAGTTCAGACGCTCTCAGCATTTGTGTGACTTTAAGCGCCTAGTATCCCAAAAGATATTATTTTTATTATTAAATTGTCGACTACCTACGCGCGGGGTAATATGTCCAAGCAAGCTTTGTAAGCTATTGCGGGGTTTTGTTATAATTTTGTCGTTTCACTGTGTTTCGGAATTAATGTTGGATATTGTCAAATGTCAACCAATTAATTGTGTGATTATTCGAATCCAAAGTGCGACCCAGAGAGAGTTTTCACGTCAGATTTTTCTTTATTCGCCTCCAAGGTTTACTTCAGGTGTTAATCAAAAGTTGATGAGGACACAGAGTTTTTGAGAAATTTTAAATCAATATCAGGATTTTCCTTCTAGCAGATGCCAGATCTGCACTAGGAGAGATTATAACATTCCAAGTGTCAATTTTATTTGTTTTGAGCTAGCTGGACAGGTGATTTGTGACTGGTGTAGTGACCGCGTACCAATGTACACACCCTATGTTATAGTAAGAAAAATCTATTCTGAATATGTTTGATAGTGCAAAAATCTCGTTATCAGTACCGTTGTCTTGATGAGCAGGAGGAAGTTCTTAAACAGTTTCTATTGTTCTCACGATTGGGAACAAGATATACTGTACAGGGTGTTCCAATTTCCATGTCCCGGCTCGGTGTTCACATTTTCGACTCCTTTTCGAAGAGACTTTTATCACGTTTGGTCGTTTTCCCCGGTCTGAAATAGTAAGGTGGCAACCACGCAGTTTTCTGTTTGCAAGACATCTCACCTATTTCTGAAAACGCAAGAAATATGATTTGGTTATATGTACAGTGTGTCCTATTTTGGTTGAGACTGCAGTGTATCTCAACTCTTTTTAAAGAGAGCGACTTGCGATTTTCGAGACGTTTTTGAAACGTTCAATACCACATTTGCTTCTGAGATACAGGGCAGAAGAAATGTTATCGTATCTTACGATTACGGTAACTAGTGACGTAGTCAAAAACATTTTTGGACCAGTTTTTCAGATTTGACCCAATGTTGGTATTTGTTAAATGCAACACCCTATATATGTTAACGTCATTTATTTTCATTCTTTTTTCTGATTACATTGATGTATCAACCCTATAATTGTCTAATTTTTTTTAAACCATGAAAACCATATTTTTTTATTGTTTTTAAAGAGTAGGCCATGAATTCATGGGGATTTTGTTTTGGTTATTGTATCCATGGTAATGAAGGCAGCTGATACCAATCAATAAAAATGGATGACGATAGAAGCAGGCATATATATGCAAAATATGACATATGATATTGTAATAATATAAAAAATAGAGATTGTAATACATCAATGTAATCAGGGAAAAGAATGCAAACAATTGACGATAAGATTTACAGGGTGTTATATTTAAAAATACAAAATTTCGGTCAAATCTCTGAAACCATCTATAAAAACAGGTGAGATACACTGCAGTCTTTACCAAATTATGACACACTATACAGGTCGTTAGTATGGGGTAACTATAAGTGATAGAAAAAAACTCCGCAGTCTCGATGTATTTTTTTGAGATAAACTGCATCTTGAAAACCAAACAGCCTACAGTCTTTTGTTTTTGAGTTATGGGCAAAAGTGTTCGATCGATTTTTAGGTCGGTAACTTCTTTGTTTATTAAGTTATCGAAAATCTGTTAATCACAAAAAATTCTTTGTAATGATTGTTGCATAATCTGCCGTTTCCAAAATTAGAATACGGGATCAGATAAAAAAGCTATCGGGACAACACTTATTTTTCTAAAGGGAACGCCTTGTATATTTTGATCTAAATAGACACCACATTAAGTTCTCTTTTCAAAAATATAGCACAGCAGGAATGTTTAAAACAGTTTTGAGTGATTTAAAAAAACTCAAAAAAGATTAAAAAAATTTAAATGATCAAAAGATTTCACAGAATTTTTGTTTATTTTTAAAGTTTCCATCTTTCACGCCTGCTTTAGGCTTGGCGCATTTCAATTGTTTTAATGTTATATTTTTAAAAGAGAATTTAATATGCTATCTTTTTAGATTAAAATATACAGGTTGTTCCATTTAAAAAAATGAGATTAGGTTCGACAACTTTTTACCTGACCTCGTATACTTATTTTGAAAACGGTAGATCATGCAACGTTCATTACAAAGAAACTTTTGTAATAAACACATTTCCGATAACTTGATAAACAATAACTTTTGTTCATAACTCAAAAACAAAACTGTACAGTTTGGTTTTCAATATTGAGTTTATCTCAAAAAATACGTTGAGGCTGTTAGATCAATTATTCACTTATGGTTTAAGAGTTAGCCCATAGTAACGACCAAATTTGGCCACTATGTACGTATGGGAATGTTATAGTTTTCAAGTTATAACCAAAAGATGAACAACTGGATCAGTTGTTGACTGATGATGATAGTCTTGATGTTGAAACGCTTCCGATATTTTAATATATTATTGTGGTTTAGTGGTGTATACTGTTTTACTTTTACGTCTTTAGATTTTCCCCATATTTCCCGGTTTTCGAGAGAATCGACGTTTCTTGGAAAAGTAGGGGGACAATCTGAAAACCGGTACGGGTAAAAAAGTTTTTCTACAAGGATCTAGAAATTTACGTACGTAACGTTAGAGGATTTCTGGGACTCTAGGAGGTTTCAAAACATCCGCTATTATTATTAGACAATCGTCGATCTTGATAGGAAAAACTGTAGCTGCGACAAAAATGGCCAGAATTTGCTAGGTACACCCTTTATGCATCCAAAAATAAAACATCCTAACATATTTTGCTTACGACGTTGCTGAGAAGAAAATCAAAAAAGAAATAATCCCAAACCAAGCATTTTGGACCACCTGTTTATTTGAAAAAAATGTATTTTCTTTACATACTTAAGGCTTCTTCATATATGAATGCATTTTAAATATCGTAAAAAATATTTCTAAAAGGTAAAATCCTTTTAAAAGGGAGAAATCTTTTCCTATCTGAAACACCCTCCGCCACTATCTATCGTGCGGATGGTAACGCCATCTGCTTCAAAATTAAAAAAAAACACGTTCAAATTGTGTAGTGACCTGGGTGAAAGGATTTGAAGATTGCGAAAATGCGATTATCTTTTTCCAAAGACTACCATGAAACTAATAAGAGCATAATAAAAGGAATTCTACTTTTTTGAGGGCCTACACTATTAGCTGGGGGTATTTTATACCCACCCCCTCCCCACCGGTGCTTCATTCTTCCTCAAAAACGTTTAGTGTTAGCACTTACGGAAATTTTCGAGAAAATTCCTTCAAAATTACCATCAAGATCCTGTGAAGTATGTAAAAAGGACAGAAAGAATACAACAGTTCTTTCCCCAAAACGTAATATCGGATTTGGAGGGTATGGGATGCGATTACATTTTTCCAAAGACTAGGAGTTATCGAGTTCTACTTTGCTGAGGGTACACTCCACTGACTGGGGGGTTTTCTATACCCCTAGAGCCTTGCTATTCCTCAAAAACGTTTAGTTATACGATAATTTTTGAGAAAATGCCAACTTGACATGGAAAGGGGAGAGACGTCGCTTCAATTATGTACATAAAATAATTATAATAATTGTGTTAGTTCATATGCTTCGTTGTGTATAATTAAAAGGTGAAGAACCCTAATTTTTATAAATGTGAAGTAGCGTAACCGGTTAGCAACCCCTAATTTGGACGCTTCCCGTCTACAAATGAAAGCAGAAGTTAAAGAGACGCTCTTTCGTCATTGGGCCCATCTCATTTTCATTGTAATTTGGTACAAGCGAGCACCAGTAGCAAACTTATTATGTTGCGTTTTCTGGATGCGTTAGGTCAAAGCGCGCCGTTAAATATATGCACCCCTAAAGTTGTTAGATGCCATGTCGCTTTTCAGAAATTTTTTCACATTAACATTTGACGTACTGCTTACTGCCGCTCGTCACGCCACATTAAACCTCAAGCGGATAAAATCCGAGATTCCGGTATAAAAAACGATAAATGCCTGAACGAAAATCTGGAATTGTCTTTTTATGGGGTAGCTACGATTTCCCCGTCATTCGAGTTTATGTATTATATTTTTCTATATTTATGCTTTCGACGTAAAAAAAAGAAGAAAAGTGGAGATCCATAACACAAAGGATAATTATATTTTCGCATACGCGATGTGCGTGACGACAATTAGTCGGGCACGCGTTCGAGTCCGAGGGCAAACAACGTTTTATCCCATCTCCATTAATTACAAAAATAACCCTTTTATTACCAAATCCATTTCCATTAATAACGTAGTTATGTGGTAAATCGAAATTTTATTGTCGACCTAGTTTTCGCTCGACACCAACACACAAACTCGATAATAAATATTAGGTTAATAAATTTCTATTAGTTCTGCCATGTCGGCTTAACTTAATAGTAGCTATAAAATAAATAGTTCGCAATTTGTACTGCGATAGATTTTTTTTTCCTTCATGTTAAAAGTATCTTTATAATATAAAGTTTCGGAAAAAGTTCTGATCTGGACGATTATTTTTATTATCTTGGGACCTTTTTCAATCTGCCTTTTTTTTTCAGATTCCAACTTTATATTCTTTATAAATTCAGGTCCGGTTGGATGCAGCAATTTTGTCGCGTTATTGTATTTGAGGCCAAATTCAACAGGATTTTGCTAGAGAGAATATTCTATCATTCCATCTGCGGAGGATATCCTCCTGAATGATCCAGTACATATGACATTATCATGGATTTACTTATTGGTTTTATTGGACCGCTAAGTATATTGGCAGATATACAGGACGAGTAAAAATAAAATATATAAAAAAAATTTGGGCCCAAAACAAACAGTTTTTTCAAATAAACTGAAGGTTCAAAGTGTTTCTTCGCCCCCAAAGTACCGTAATTGGTAGAATATGTTACAGATTAAGCCTCTGATTAAGTCACGTCAAGATTTTGAGACCGTCTGGGAAGGACGTAATTAATTATATGCGGGGGATATTGTCTCGCAACCTGCAATTGCTTTCCCGTAGGAACCGCTACCGAATCCGATCCGATTCTACACTTCCCATTCCAAAATGGGGGCGCGAAAAATATTTAGGGGTTTTCAACACACAAATAACAAACTTAAAATTTATGATACCGAAAAAAAATTCCAAGTGCCATTTTTGCTCGGAGCTCAAGTGGCCAGAATTTCATGAACTATTTATGTATTTAAGAAACGGTTTATACAACAAAGTTATTCGCATTTTTCCGCGAAATCAATTCGAACACATGCTCGCCTCGTCAAAAAGTGCTCGTCAGTGCGTAAATTGAAGGCAAAGGCAATCCCTTTTTATCATTTTCAAAAACTGAGTTTGATTTTCGTACTTTCTTGACCAAAAACAAACTCAAAAACTTGGCACGAAACCCGAGCTAAATCGGTTAATTTCATGCTGCTTATGTGTTAAGAATAACGAAGAAACGCAGATTATGGAACTGTTAGGGGTGAGAAAACATTTAAAAAAATGTTGTTTTGGTTCCCTTTACCAAGTTTTTTTGACATACTTAATTTTTGCACCGTCCGTAATTATTACTACAATCACAAAAGCAATACAGGCGTCATGCGGTCTATTTGGGCCAAACTTAAAATGGCAAAATCAAAATTTGAGTATTTTCGCTCACTTAAAAGATACGAGGAAAAAATTGCCAAGTTCAGAATGACGCTACACAAAAGTTTCTTTAAATATAATCGGCCGTTCTTCGGTATAACCTCATTTTTGAATGGAACACCCTGTATATTGACATGTAAACTACGCCAGGGGGACGTTTTATTTGATATCAGCATCTACAATAATGTTGGGTCACCCCAGTACCTGTTTATTTTCATTAATTTTTGACGTTAAATGTTGGTCGCTAATTCAGATGAATACAATTTCGATTGCTGATTTTATTTAGAATTATTTAATTAATGATGTGTAATTTTGTTTAAATAACAGCCTTTTAATGTGTTTCTGTTATTGTTCAGTTCGTAAGGTAACTTTCAACGGCAAGGGTAGATAAAGTGCAAGAAATCATTGTGCATTCCAATGACATTCTTACTAAAAATAGGACACGTAGAACAAAATAATATAAAGTTCAGAACATAACACAATATTGTTTTCATGGAAACGATGGGAGAACCTCTAAGCTTACTATTTTGGACGTCCAAATGAAATACCTCGAGAATTTTCAGCAGTTTTATAATGGTTTCTGTTATAAAATAAAGTTTTGTACTATGTACGACGATAAAGAGAAACTAACCATCTCATGAAAGTTAAATCACTCGATGATTAAAACATCCCTTTATCGTCTTGAATAATGAATAACTATTAATAATCGTTTCAATCGCTCGCTTGTTGCGTTGTATTTGTAGTTTAGCCCGGAGTGCCAATTTTTATTTTAGCCTTATCTAATTGATTTTGTCTAATAAATTTGTTTCACCTGTTGTGTTTAAATCGAGCCCAAATTACGACCCAAGACCCTCTAAGAGCTCTCATGGTAAATTTTCTTTTGGTAACCAGGGTTATGCCAAATTATAATCATTTCGTATGAAAGATTTTGTTAGTATGTATTTAATTGAACTGGCAGGACAGGTGCTTGTAAGCGATTTAGTGAAATTAATATTATCTTTCATGGTATTGTGATGGTAGGTCTTAACCAAAGGCACTGCCAACTACCGCCATTCATTCTGACCACTAATCAAAAAAGATGCCGTCATCATGGTTTGGCCTTTGGATGCTTCTGGCTTCTCGGTTTTCGGATGTACTAAAGACAGTCAGTTTGTGTAATTATAACTTTATTGGAGAAAGTTAGGGAATTAAGGTGTTAAATTGAATAGTCGAGTTCGAGTTAAGGAGAAGTTTTGTGTATTCAGAGAAAAGTAGGTATAGCCCATGACGACCATTAATCGGCCAATGTATTCTAACTGTTTAAGTTTAAGTGTTATGAAGTAAAAAAATTGGGTTTCCTGAGAAAAAGTCAGTTTGGTGATTGTGTTTTTTTTGTGCGCGTCTGTTTAATGGAAATAATATTGACATAACAAGATATTTGAGACTTTATTTAACATTCTTTGATCGAGCGCTTGTAGCGTGGTATTTGTCGCTGGCACTGTTGCCACTTTTTATTACAAATTTGTGTTGTGTTCAAATGAATTGTTTTGTGTCAGTTTGATCCCCAATTGAGATTCTGGATTATAAGAGATTCATGTTAACTGTTTTTGTGAGCGACTATACTTAATTGGGCTAGCCGCACAGGTGTCTTGGGGGTGGCTTAGTGACCGGGTCGAAAATAAGTTGGGACCTGACATCCAACATCACGGATACGGATTTTGAATCGTTAATCATTTAATGGAAGAGGAGGATTTAATGTGCCATAAAAGTTCCAATCACTGCAATAGATGATTGATTGACGCATTTCTTAAAAATAAACACACATCATCCCTTAAATCAAGTCAATAACTTAATCAAACATCCCCGGCCTTACCACTTTCCCTTTGTAAGTACCCTCTTCCGACTTTGTGTACTGAAGCATACCATATCCACCGTCATACTTTCTTGAAAATCGCTTTGCAAATTAGAAACGATGCGTTTCACCGTTTTTATAACCAAATTGATATCTAGGCCCAACTGTTGACCATCCCAGGTCGGTCCAAGAGCAAACCTGACGGATAAAGCGGCCATACTAGCATTTTTTTTTACTTTTGGAAATGCGCTAATGGAGACGTCAAGCAGACATTGTGGACGGATATAGAAATGTAATTAGTCCCATTTGCCTACCAAGACATTAATTACACGCCTTTAAAAAACCGACATTGCGACACCCACTTAAATGAAACATGAAATTAATCAAGCGACAGTGGCATTGGTAATTAATCCTCGATATGAATAGCCTTTGTCCATTTCATTGCGGAAAAATTACGACTTGTCCAATTACTCGCTTAGCGTTGAAGGATTGCAATGCGATCGATAACAGTAAAAAAAAAACAAATGGATTATAAAATCGACAACAAATTATCTTGTGGGCGGATATAAATAGGTGAATCAGTTTTGGATCAGCAGACTTTACGCAAGCGGCGGCATGTCGGCTTTGTCGGACACGACCGCGGAATTTCTGGCGTTTCGCCCAAAGCGCGCGGAAGGTTCACGCACACGGGGCGGAACGTTGTACGACAAGGCTATTTCGAAACGCCCGACGTCGCCCGTTATAGAGTTTTGACTTGTTCGCCTGTCAGCGCTAACCATCGATGACGGGATAATTAACCACCGAATTTAAACTAAACACACACTTCAGACTGCGCCCATGCAAACAAAATTAAAACGGCGATTGAGTTTCAGTTAAGCCAATCGTCACAGGGTCGAACGAAAAAAACAAATCACTCTAAAAAGCATTAATGCCGTCGTAAAGTTAATTAGGCTGAATTGAACGTCAATCCGTGCAGCAAATGCCTTTTATGATTACGAGAGGAGTTTAATTAATTCGCTCGTTTTGTCTTAAATTGTTGGGAACATTCCGGAGCTAAATGACCTCCCATTCAAGGTTCGCATTACTTCATTACTCGTTCCTACAGTTATATCAATACCAAAGATCACTTTGCTACGGCTTTTCATGAATGCTGATCCTTTTTTTTTTAACTCGAGATCCAAATTCTTGTCGCACCTCCGCTTACGGCAAAACATCTAGGAGTAAATTGTCTACAAGATCGCATCAGACGTGCCTACCCAAAAGCTCTATCTTGATAAAAGCACTATTGCTAAGAAACAAGATACGATTTTGACACTAGGCTCGCATTCGAAAACACGAATTTTAATCGGACTGTAAACGACCAAAATTGAATCAGTCAATCCCTTGACCATTGTCTACATATTACTGCAAACAGAATTGGAAAATTCGAAACCGTTCGCGAGTTATCATGTACACAGACGGACGGACAGAACGTCCAGATGGCCAAAATTTAATCAGTTAGTCCCTGGACCATTGTTTACCGATTACTGAAATTAGAATTGGAAAATACGAAGATGCTACACAGACCGACGGACGGCCGGACAGAAAATGCGAAATAGTTACTCCGGCGTGTACGCTACAAGAAAATGGACCGTCCTTCCTTGTTACAAATCGTAAAAAGAGTCAACTGATTTCCAATACATGTACCTGGAAAAAAACAGTGTAAAATTTCTCCTCCCATAGAGGGGGAAGAAAAGTGAAGACAATTGGAAAAACGTTAGGGTTAGTATTTTTGGGTTTTATTTGAAGTTTCATATTAGGGATGATAGGATTTTTCCTCTGGCATGTCTGGTTGACGGTATGGTGCGAGATCCTAATTTGGTTAAGTAGGGAATTGTTTTTAGACGATCGTGTCCGACTCTTGAAAGCTTATCCCGAGGGAGATCAAATTCATCAAAAATCCATAATTGCAATGGTTTGGTGTAATTTTGATTGTGTGTTCAATTTAAGAAATGTTGTGTAAACAACATTATGTAGACGTTATTTTGGACTAAACACAAAAAATACTGACTGGACATCCTGTATATGAAAATATTGCAATTTATTAGGTAAATCTGAAGGATTATTTGCGAAATAAATACAAAATTAATTCGTTTGATTTTCAGGTTGTGTTTCAGTGTTTGTTTGTTTGTTGTGAATGCGTGAAATTTTATCGTTTTTGCAATTTATTCAATTTAATTAAGATACTTTAAGTAAGACACGTGCAGCTGGTCATTGCGCGTTTCATGTTGGAGAAGTGGACACGTTTGGGGCGTTCCGTCGTAATTGGCAATTTGTAAATTCTTAAAATTCATTTTATAATGAAAGTGGTCTCTCGTTAAATAATGGAGACGAGAAAAGGAGGCTGCTAGTTTTGCGACGGTTGAAGAGCGTGTACATTTCTTTACGCAAAATTCTATTTATTTTGTTGAAGACACAGTTCGTAATAAATTTGTGCAGAAGCAAGATAATCAAAGTATGAAGTTTAACGCGTGTTGTTCGATTACGGGAAAAATTTCGCCGAGTTGAAAAAACAAGCAGTTGTAGTGTACATCGAGGCCTTTTTGCTAATCGTCTCTTCATACTAAAAGTTTCTACCGTCCGAATAGCCACCGAAAATGTATCATCTATCATCACGCCAGTTTTGTTTGTCCTCTGATTCTGTGTTAGTAATTATCTCTCTTTGAAATTGACACACTGATCTCACAACGTTTAAACACTACAATCGATATAATGGCACGTTCAGCGGATATAATAAAATGAGTTTTAAATATTACACACGAGAGGACGTAAGATGGATCCTTGTGGAACACCATTTATGATAGTTTGTCTAATAAATTTCACAAAAATTGCCCTCGGCCTCGGCACAAAAACAATATACCTACTGTTGGTAGTAGTAAAAAGCAGCAAATTAATGCGGCGTATAGTTATAGTTGATCGTTAAGTAAAACCTCCCGGTCACATTAATGCGCAATCATTTCCTCCATTTTATTCTTCGGTAATAATTTTTTACGACGGATCTTTTATTGCGGTTATTAACGCGAAGGTAAAGTTTTGTTTATAGGTAAAGGTCGTTAAATACGCATATATCCACCGGTTTTAGTGGACGCGGATCGATTACGGTAGTACAACACAACGAGCATTAGCAGATTGGGCTTTGTTCGTCCGAGCTTTGTGCCAGTTAGCCGCATCGAACGGCTAATTTAATTTTCCCTCTCTCGTCATCTTTTTTTTTTCTTTCGGTTTCCCAATAACAATCGCGATATCTTCCATTCGCCATCAGCACGTCCATTGACAAAACCATTTCATTCGTATACAATGGAGAGCTCGACGTATATCGTATCAGGGACTGTGGGGTAGTAAAACTTTTATTCGGTCGTTTCGTGCAGATTGGCTAAGGGTTGAAGTTTTGCGTCGTAGTTTTATTGTGGTCCGTCGGTGGGTTTCGGTAACGAGCTTCACGTTATCTATAACGGAGCTTCAACTATTACGGACTCGGAATTAACGGGTGAGATACACTCTCTTTCGCTAATGGCCGAGTGATGGTCTTGCGGCTTTTTCACTTTAGATTTTCTTATCCGACCGACGTTCCTAATATTATCGTTATGCTACGCTATTTTGCATGTTTTTGATGTCAACTTAATGGTAACTGCTTTCCTTACAGTGCCTCGTTAAATTTTATACACGTTCTCGACGACCTCTTTCGCTTCTTGCCAAGAATCTTAATCTACTTTTTTCGCTTCCAGGGACATTCGGTATTTTCATTAGACGATTACCCAATTACAACTGTATAAAGGACTCGTCCGGTCTTGGTCAGCATTCGAAGCACATAATCGAAAACGGAGAACGTAGCAATTTTAATCCATTCGGCCGAGAGGGAGCTTTGCCGTGTTTATTGGCGCATTTTATAACAAGAAACGTGTTTAAACGCAAATTATTGAGAATTTAAAGGTTTAATATTCAATTGAGTACGTATTCAATAATGTAAACTCGGGATCATTCCAGTTAAACTTATATTAGAAATGCTGCTAATTTACGAACGTATTTACACAAGGCCTTAAATAAATGTTTTACCATATTTTAGTACCCTGTTTATTATTTAAAGGGTTGTGGGACTTCGTTTCGAGCTGTCGCTACGAAAAATATTTGACTGACAATGCCGAAGATGAGAGCGAGCCACCCTGTAGTTGAAAATTTAAGTGCTGTAAATGTAATTTAGGCTTTATGAAAATGTTACATTGATTTAAGTCTTACTGTCAGCCAAATTTAATCACAATTTCGTCGAAAGATTTAATTGCAAGCGTCAAACAACAAAAATGTGAATTTGTAAAAGCTTTAAGTTTTCTGAAAGTGTAGTTTGTCATTAATTGCGTGTCCTTGAACATACCAATATAATCTGGATAGTGCTTAGACAGACAGTACACTTCTTGAAATCTCTTGAATTGGTTTATTCGTTCTGTGAACGGGTTGTGTACAAAAAGGCTCTATGTCACCTTAGAATTTTTATTACAAAGTTTTGTAATTGTGTTTTTTATTGTTTGATAATAAATATTTATAATCTCAAGTTGTCAATGAATTACCTATGTGTCAATTTGAATTCCATTTTAAGATCCAGGTTCAATTCCATTCAATTACTATATTAAATTTTTCCTTTAAGTTTGTTGTACGGGATTTCTGATCTGTTTCAGAATGTATGTAATATTTCTGTCAAGTTTTTTCCTTGTGCCGCAACCCAGTCGTGCCCCCCGTTGTGGCTTTGCATTTATTTGCCCGAAGGTGTGAAGTGTGTATTTTTTTAATTTGTGTATTGACTATGATTTCGTTAAAATTTTGCGAAAGTACGGTCATTGACAAAAGTAATGATTGCCTAATAAACTTCAGCATAAGCAACCATCGGGCTCTGTGGATTTCTTCAAAAAGGAGATATCTTAATTTGTGGGTTCGCATTTCCAAATTGCACAATATTCAATATATTGTTGGTGTATGTTGGTGGCCTATGCTGCAGGATTTAATTATTCGTCGATCGTTACTTTTTCCAAAGACTGTACATCGGCCATAAAGGTTGAGACCGTCAAAAATGTTTCGTTTATATCTGAGTATTAAGCGCAGTGATGTCATACAATGGTTTTTTCAAATAGTCACCCACATTTTTTATTGACGAGAGAAGTTTTCGAGTGTTTACCCATGGAAACACGAGTATTAACAAAGAGCAATGTTGCTTGGCTAGTAATAAACACAAACAACAGTAAAAAAAATCGCGAGTAGGCCTGAAAAATTCCAAGAGACAATGGGCAATGGGTTTTAATTAGAATTAGGAATTAGAATGAAATGCAGTAACAGCACCCGATTAAGCCGTGAGTGGTGTCAAAAGAAGCGCTCTTAATTAATAAAAATTGCTACCTTTTCCCTTAATTTTCCCAATATTTCTAGCATTGCCACAAATTTACATAAAATTTCTCTGAACTAACGTGAAATGAGTAACATTACTTCCCTAGAAACTTTTTATTTCCTCAAAATTTCCTATTTTTCCGTAAGATTTCTTCATTCCTTTGAAATTTCCTCCTCTTTCCCCAAAATTTAGTAATATTTCCTCGGAATTTTCTCTAATTTCACCATTTTCTACACATCCTCCAACTATTTCCTCGAAATTTCCTACGTGGGGGACAAGAATTTCCTTCGTGATCGGTTACGGCTTATTTTAGGGAACAAAAATTCATTGTTTAAAAATTGCTACCATTTCCCTTAATTTTCCCAATATTTCTAGCACTGTCACAAATTTGGACAAAATTTCTCCGAATTAAAGTGAAATGAGAACCATTACTTCCCTAGAAGCCTTTTATTTCCTCAAAATAGGCTCTAGATTTCCTCTTATTTCCTATTTTTTCCTATTTCTTCATTCCTTTGAAATTCCCTCCTCTTTCCCCAAAATTTAGTAATATTTCCTCGGAATTTTCTCTAGTTTCACCATTTTCTACACATCCCCCAACTATTTCCTCGAAATTTCCCTTTGGGGGACAAGAATTTCCTTCGTGATCAACCCCTCGGGGTTGGTTACCACTTATTTTTTCCTATTTCTTCATTCCTTTGAAATTTCCTCCTCTTTCCCCAAAATTTAGTAATATTTCCTCGGAATTTTCTCTAATTTCACCATTTTCTACACATCCCCCAACTATTTCCTCGAAATTTCCCATTGGGGGACAAGAATTTCCTTCGTGATCAACCTCTCGGGGTTGGTTACGGCTTATTTTAGGGAACAAAAATTCATTGTTTAAAAATTGCTACCATTTCCCTCAATTTTCCCAATATTTCTAGCACTGCCACAAATTTGGACAAAATTTCTCTGAATTAACGTGGAATGAGTAAAATTACTTCCCTAGAAGCCTTTTATTTCCTCAAAATAGGCTCTAGATTTCCTCTTATTTCCTACTTTTTCCTATTTCTTCATTCCTTTGAAATTTCCTCCTCTTTCCCCAAAATATAGTAATATTTCCTCAGAATTCCCTCTAAGCTCGTCCATTTCCTACACATTTCCCAACTGTTTCCTCGAAATTTCCTACGCGAGGAACAAGAATTTCCTTCGTGATCAACCCCTCAGGGTTGGTTACGGCTTATTTTAGGGAACAAAGATTCATTGCCTAAAAATTGCTACCAGTTCCCTTAATTTTCCCAACACTTCTATCACTGGCACAAATTTACACAAAATTTCTCTGAACTAACGTGAAATGAGTAACATTACTTCCCTAGAAACCTTTTATTTCCTTAAAATTTCCTATTTTTCCCTGGGATTTCTTCCTTCCTTTAAAATTTCGTCCTTTTTCTACATATAGGTATTCTAACTTCCTCGAAATTTCCTACATGAGGGACAATAATTTCCTTCGTGATCAACCCCTCGGTTTCATCCATGAAGATTTTTAGAATTTAAGTGTTATTTATGGTGAAATGGACAGAATCGTAGCACGGGCTTGCCGTACATCCATTGAGCGATATCCAGACAGATCATAGTATGGAATCATTTTTTTTAATCAAAAAACCATAAATCGACATGTGGGTGGATATCAAAAGAAATGAAACTTCACGTAGAATCCAAAATTGCGATTGGGCCTTCAGAGTATCTCCCGAGTACAAATTTTCAAAAACCTACCTATTTTACTTTCCCAGAAACGTTTAACTATGGCTCCCAAAAAAAAACACCCTGTATAATCTTTTAATCTAAGAATTGGATTTCTTCCAAAAATCTAATAAATAAAATATGCTCGGAAATATGTCTCAAGTCTCGAGGAAAAATTGCACTATTATGTGGGTAGTCGCCAAAACGGTTCATTTTGAATATCTTCATGTATGAAAAATCAAAGCAAAGTTTAAATGTTACAGCGTGCGTCGAATTTGTCATGCATAAGAAGATCCCTCGAAATTTTCACCTAAAATTTGAACAAAAGCTTCAAACAGAATGGTGAATAAACGCTAAAGGGCCATATAGCACAACACTTAAGAATGCGTATACATAAATAATACAAAACACGCTTTACATTATTGAAATGTTAAATACCTGCACGTGCTGGACATCCTCCGTTGGGGATGTGAGAGGTGTATCTACGGTATCCTGTCTACCCTCTTTCGCCTTCCCTTCCGGCGCCTCATGGTCCACATCACCCTTAGCGGTCTCCTGTAGTTTCACTATGATCGCAATTGTGACAACACTATTATTACCACCGCACACTATCCCCTATTAGTCAACAGCTACAACACCACTTTATCCTTTACAAGTGTCCACTCGACCGCGCGCATCGACTTTCAATTATAGAAATTCCGGTTACATCTGAAAGTTACATAAAACCGTGACTCTCCTCCGTTCCACCCCCCTCACTCCTTGACGATTAATCAACAATATAAATCAGCACCTTTTAACAGGTGCATTCAAATAAAACGCAACCGAATAATTCCAACGTCACGTCAACGAGCCGCCGCCGCCGGTGGCTTGTATCGTATACATAATAGCGGCCGCAGATTGACGTTGAAAGAGAAGGGGGTGAAAGACTAAAGTACACTTGTAAGAGTGTTTTATGCTAACTATAACTGCATTTTACGACGACATTAAGCCATAAAGACCGTGTGTTATATCCGCACGCCATTATTTCAACGACGAGACATAAACTTTCATTTCATATAATCAGCGAGGTATTAAACGGCACCGCTATAAACATTCGGTTTAATGATATTGTACGTACTGTATAATTCCCTATAAGATCTTGAGGTTAATTGATTTTTCTTATATCCTTTTAATTGTGGATATCTCGATTTTATTGACGTTAATCGTAAAATTATGACCGCGGAGGAATTAAAAAAATGACCGCACCTTTTTGCTGGCAACAGAATTAACGTTTTCTAATAGAATAAGAGTGGTACAGTTGCCATTTCCATTTTAAGATATCACTGTGCTCCTACTTTGGCAGAAATTTGGAATTTAGTCTCCCCGTTGTTTAACTTCTATGGTACATTGTCTCTTAATGGGTTTCGGAAGCCTCTCGAGACGAAATGCCTGACATTTATATAGCTCAACTCTCTTGGTCAGGAGGAGTTTGTCGGCAGGATTTCGAAAATCAAAGTTTTTGGTTAATTCGCGTCTTAATCGCAGCAGAGCCAATCGTATCCTGTGATTCTTGATAGAATTTAGAAAAGATTCTCGTTTGGAAACCCGCCCTTATTAAAGTTTGAACTAGTTTCGATTTGTAGACAACCGTCACGACTGGTATTTGTGTTTGGGGCGTAAAATATGGCAACGTGAGTTCCGGTAGTCATCGTTAAAAAAAAGAATCTCCTTTAAGTGATTAAATTCTAACGTGTCGGTTTTATACAGTTAGCAAAAATACGGAATACCACAAAAATTAAAAGGGGGTAACAGACAGTTAACGTCGCGTAAGAATCGTTTACGTAAGCAGAAAAAATCTTCAGTAAATCCATCATAGTAAAATTTCATATAGTTTTTTTTGCGAGTTTATTTAGAAATTCAAAATTTTGATTTCGAAAAGGAAAAGAAGCTTTTATTGCAAAAGCCTGTTACAAGGTACAAGAGAATTGCCCTAAATCCGTTTATTTGAGAGAGAATTTTAATTCTAATTTAGCATCTACTAATTATCTTATATTTAATATTTCCAAATTAATAACTCGACAACAAAGGGAACACCGATGCGGCTGGAACTTACACGTAAAAGAAGAACCTTAAATCAATTTATTTATCGGAGAAAATTATTTTCGAGCACTTTCTATATAATTGGTTTCTAAATATAGCATTTCATATTCACTTTTCCGTTAGGACAAGTGATGGGGGTGCAAACTACGTGCAAAGAGAAATGCCAAGTTATTATTAATTAGCCAAATTATTAATAATTAGCTTCCTAAATTAAAAATTTCGTACTCATTATTTCCTTGATGATTTAAAAATTTAAGAAAAACTACCCGGGGCAAGAATCACTTTATTTCCGAAAGAATTTTAATACCAAATCACTTGTACCCCTAAAATTTCATATTCCCTGCTCCGTTAATTAAGGGGGTCTGGGAGTATCGAATACCCCCCAGCGGCCCCAGCAGCAGCCTCGCGGTAATAGCGATAATTCTTTTCTATTTCGTCCAGCACGAAAAGGTAATCCAATCTTCGTACGCTCAAAACCCCCCAGAACTATGTTCTTCCACACAAGTGCTCAATGGATTTTTAGGAAAGTACAGCAGAATCTTTCTTTTCTATGGAGTATAGGGTCGTAGTTCCATGTTCAAAATGGTTTTTTCTTAAAAATTACCTATCAGTAAGTAATACTAAGCGTTTTGGGGATGATCGTTGTACTGGAGGATCTGGGGGGTATATCACGTACTTTGCGACAACCATTTAACAGAATTCGCATGAAAGGAACCGAAAAACAGTACGTGCAAAATTTCCTAAACAAAACTGTAATCGATGCAGAGGAATATGAATGTCCTTCTCTAAAGAAGCTGAATAAAGAATTTGGAAGCAGTATTAGCAGTATTAATGGTATCTTAAGAGTATAATGAAAAATAATTAATTTATTGTATACTACGACGTTTTATATTTTTATAATATAAAATTTATTTAATAAAATGAATTACGTTTATTGTATAGTACTATTTTATAATGCATATAAAATGTATTTAATAAGATGAATTGCGTTTAAGGATTAACAACAAATATAATTAAAAGATTTGTGTGTTGAAGGCTGGAATTAACTTTATTAGCATTGTTACAAAATTGCAAAAAGAGCAATAGACAAATTTTAATAAAAGATTTGAATCGCATCGCGCATCGTTTGTTTTTGGAGAATATTGTAATGTCAACGTATTAACTAAATTCAAAAAAATCTGCAATATTCTGCGGCAAAAGTTGGCACCCAAAAATGCCATCGGATTTACCAAGAAAAAGTAAGCAACGCATTTCTAATCTTACTCGTTATTTTGACTGACAAAGAAAGAATAGCGATCCACTTATACCATTCGCAGCATTCGGACAAACCTCCAGAAAGTCCTAAAAAAATAAGGTGGTGTTTTAAAATTGATGCAGAGATACGTCTTCGGTAAAAAGGCCGTGGTTAGATTTTTACCGGGACGAAAACAGGTAGCAAAAAGATTTACATTTTAATAGTCAAAAATAAAAAAATACAAACATTTCGAGAAAATCAACAAAAACGGAAGAAACAGTTTTTTGACATACTCGTTTGTTGACTCCCCGATACCAACGCACATCATGCACGAATCAGTTTATTGTAATTTAGATGCTGTAAGAAGTCAGATGTTGTTCCTACTTGCTTTCGGTTGTTATAATGCCACCTGATATTGGACTTCGGAGTAGATAATGCAATTTGTTCCCAATGGAAAAAATTCGCGAATTAAATCACTGACTTAAGTAATTCATATGAATTAATCCATACCAAAAGATTACTAAATTTGTTTATTTGCGAAAGAAACACTAAATTACTTTTTATATTAATTTATTGTTATTACTTCAGCCTCCTGCACTTAACATTTCGTATTCATTATGCTCCGTTAATTACATAACAATTTATGCATAATGGTGCAAACAATGTACCAGATGGCCAAATAAGGCTGGCCGTCGGCATATCTCAGAAACTAGCAGGCATACAACTAGAGGGCACAACAGTCATAATCAAAAATAAAATTTTACCTGGTAATTTTACTGTCGTCACTAGAGGGCATTAAATGAAATTTAACTACTCTCTACAGTTCCCGAGATCCCCATGGTGGCCCTCGAGTTTGAATCAGCCTGTATACTATGATTTTTATTGAAAAAATTAAATGATATTTTTTACACGATAAAATATGAGAATTAAATACTCGATATTTCAGTAAAAATCCCAGATCTGTATCTTTTTCAATTTTTATTTTCACAAGATAGGAAAAAAAATGAAACAAAAATGAATGGGGATAGTACCATCGGCTATCTTTGATACCAATTTATTAGATAAAATCATAACTGTAGCGCCCCCTAGTGGCCATTTTACACACTCTAAAATAATTTCCAGCAATTTCTCTTGGCCACACGAAAGCTCTATGTCTTCTAGTTTCTAGTATATGGTCGACGGCCATTCTTATTTGGTCACCCGGTACAAGAGAAGTGCTTTAAATCAATTTATATGAGAGGTAATTTTAGGTGCATTTCTCTCTTTTCTTCTTGTCCCCATGTTCCAATTAATCTCTGAACAATTTAAGGAAAACCTATAGATAAATCATTACAATCCATTAATAACTGTTAAGATTCATTGCTAAATTAATAATTGAACAACAAAGAGAAAACCGATGTAGTGCAACCTACATGAAAGCGAAATGCATTAAATCGATTTATTTCTCGAAGCAGTTTCATTCTAAACTGCTTTCTATTAATTGTTTGGTTTGGAATTAAAAATTTCGTACTCCTTGCTCCATATTACACTTTTTAGTGATTAACCCCAGTATTTATTCTAGGTCACCTTCTGTAACCCTTGCATTTCACATAAACTCCTCCAGTGATAATTTACCAATTTCATAAAAACCGCGGGTGATGCATTAACTTACGGCCTTAAAGCACTAAATCACTTGCTGTCTTAATTGCTTAAGAAATTGGATTAATAAGGGGGCGGTTATGGTGGCACCCCCATCGCATTTCCTTATATTATGATGTAATAATTTATGTTTAAAAAATAATTATGTATATCCACCTGTTTTACGTTGGGGGGGGCACTCTACGTATTCTTTAAGTATTTTTGAAAAAATTTTCCACACCCTGCCCTATCCACCCCTTCGCATTGCTCGATCTAATCGTTGTGCAATTACCTAATTATTTATTTACGAAATGTCAACTGTCCCCCGAGGCACTATTTCGACACCGAAAATTAGCATTCAATGTAAAAAAGCAATAAGAATAAATTAAAACGCGGACACTTACCGTTCCGGCAAACGAGTATGCATATCTAAAAACGGCCCGACTATAAAACCGAACTACCTTGCCGCAAATTCTTCTGTCAAAATAACTAATTTATTTTAATTAAGATTCGATGCGGCCTTAATTGCACCGCGCCTCACTCTCTACCTCTTAAGAACATTGGCGGAAATTAACTAACTAATGTAGGCAATTAAACTGTCCACCAATAAAACATGGGCTAATATTTACAATAATTTCATTATTAAAAAAAACATGTTAACAACGTTGTAATTAAAATCTTTTTCCCCTTTGAAATTATATTAATGACGTTCTTAATTAGTAAAATCGTGTCGAAATTTTTTTTCTAATTTATTCTTACAAAAAAGCTGTAGTGTAATCGTTTTTCGATGACGTGCGACCCGATTAAAAAAAATATCAACAATTTGCCGCATTTGTTACGTATTCAAATTTGGAAATTTTCACACGAACGCAGCTTTTATTATGTAAAGATAAGAATTTGATTTTCTTTCCAGGTCGGGTCACATAAGCGAGCACGCGATTTGATATAAGAACTGAATTAAATTACGTTGATAAAACAAAAGTTGAAATGTAAATAAATTAAGTTAATAAGCGAATGCTGTTTCCTTCATTTTTTATTCATGAGCTTTAAATCACTTTGAAAATAAATGAGGAAGTGCTTTTAACAGATAACTGACATGATTGAGTTGTTAAAATGTTTTTTTTTCGTTCAATATTCTTGTGGGTTGGATGTTAAAGCCCTCCGGTCACTGAGAAACAATCCACTTAAAAAGTTTGCTATTTGGAAACTTTTCTTTGTGTGCTGAACTTATCATGTGTATGCCATTTAAATTTGCATAGGAAGAAAATAAAAAGGATCCATTTATACATTTATTATTTAATGGCACTCTCATTGTCTCTCTCTCTATATGAGCTCATCGCGAAATGAATTGGAAAATTGTCGTTTATCATGGATGGAGGACAACTTATTTTGTACATTCGCTACGTTCTCAAGTGGTGTTTGAATACGAAATATTTTAATTTAATATTGCCATAATAACACTATAGCAGACCACATCAATGGCACTGTAACGAAGCACCCGTCTTCCGCCCTGAAGTTATGACCACACAGTATATTTGTGTAGTCTATCAGCTTTGGTGAACACCCGGTATCTAGAAGCGTTAGATTCACTGAACCAGTTTCCACTCAAAATCAAGAGCAGTGGGTTCCACAAATTTATTTTTTTTTGTTTTTAAAAAGAACATAGCAAATCGCAATACCAATAAAATAGTATCAAAAGCAGAATAAAAATAATAATGTACCTACTAAAACATATAGCATGTTCAATCACCCCACGATAGACACTCTCGTTTGTAAACTCAAAACTGTAATAAAACATACGTGGTCGTCCTTAAAAGGGTACCAATGATACTTAAAATAGAGTCGAGCGTATTGAAGAACATTGGGATAAATAAATCTGTTAAGTGCGTGTTTTTTAAACCGGAATTATCTGAAAGAGATTACAAACAAAACACTTATTGGTAACAACAAGACACTTATTCTTTGATCTGATCATCGATTTCTAGTCACTTAACTAGAGAATCGATCACGTGATAAAAATTAACTGATTCATTTTAACGTACGCAAAAAATGCGTTTTAAGCGACGGACGTTGACAGGATCGGTGCCCGTCAGCAAACGGGTTATTGTGAAAGCAAGAGGAACCCAATTAAACGTCAAATAAAACACTTTCCATCGCATATAATGAAATCGTAAACGAACAACAGAGCTATATTGTTAGAACTGATGTGTAAACGTTTATGGCCGTAAGCTTGCAGAAAGGTTTGAACTGAATTTCATCATCGCAAAAATTCGGATTCCCGCATTTGAAAAACTAAATAAGAAGCTATAAAGGGCACCTTTTTACATATTGAAGCATTCTACTACTCGTGATAGTATAACAGAGTTTCAAATTTTTTGTCGTTAACTCGTTAACGCCAAAGAATGATATTAATTAAAATTGTGGGTTGCTTGTAACTTTTAAACTGCAAAAAATACACCAGGAAAGACAGCGTTCCTAGAGATATTGAATTAATTGAGAATTCAGTAAAGAAGGTTTTCGGTGGGCTGGGGAGTTTCCAATTTGCATGATCCGTCACTTAGTGTTCATTGCAAGAACAGCGGTCGTATATGAGGTCCCCTTGTATATAACAAGATACGATGAATCGCATACGATCTTTAGTAGGATAATTTTTGCCACTAAGCTCGCATTGAACTAGACTTTTAATGGGGCTCATATCCTTTAACTCGGTAGAAATCGATCGGCGAAGGTTTGATATCGCTGTTTCTTTTTGTTCTCGACGATCTCGATTATCAACAAAATAAAAATGTTCACTGTATTACGAAATTTACAACCCCCGCACTCTAAGTATGCTGTAAGTGATGGTTTGGATAACTTGAAAAATTGAGCAAGCTTAAATCATACGGAAATTTATTATGGAAGGACAGTTTAAGGGTTGAATACATTATTTAAACATAACCTATCAACTAAATAAAAATGTTCACTGTATTACGAAATGTACAACCCCCGCACTGTAAGTATGCTGTTAGAGATTGTTTTAATAACTTGAAAAATTGAGCAAGCATAAAGTATACGGAAATTTATTATTGAAGGGCAGTTTAAGGGTTGTTTATACATTATTTAAACAGAACCTATCAACGAAATAAAAATGTTCACTGTATTACGAAATTTACAACCCCCACACTCTAAGTATGCTGTTAGAGATTGTTTTAATAACTTGAAAAATTGAGCAAGCGCAAGCCTATAGCATACGGAAATTTATTATTGAAAGGCAGTTTAAGGGTTGTTTATACATTATTTAAACATAATCTATCAACGAAATAAAAATGTTCACTGTATTACGAAATTTACAACCCCCGCACAAAGTATGCTGTTAGAGATTGTTTTAATAACTTGAGCAAGCATAAAGCATACGGAAATTTATTATGGAAGGACAGTTTAAGGGTTGTTTATACATTATTTAAACATAGCCTATCAACGAAATAAAAATGTTCACTGTATTACGAAATTTACAACCCCCGCACTGTAAGTATGCTGTAAGAGATTGTTATAATAACTTTAAAAATTGAGCAAGCATAAAGCATACGGAAATTTATTATTGAAGGACAGTTTAAGGGTTGTTTATACATTATTTAAACATAATCTATCAACGAAATAAAAATGTTCACTGGATTACGAAATTTACAACCCCCGCACTTTAAGTATGCTGTTAGAGATTGTTTTAATAACTTGAAAAATTGAGCAAGCATAAAGCATACGGAAATTTATTATTGAAGGGCAGTTTAAGGGTTGTTAGTACATTATTTAAACATAACCTATCAACGAAATAAAAATGTTTATTGTATTACGAAATTTACAATCCCCGCACTCTAAGTATGCTGTAAGAGATTGTTTTAATAACTTGAAAAATTGAGCAAGCCTATAGCATACGGAAATTTATTATTGAAGGGCAGTTTAAGGGTTGTTTATACATTATTGAAACATAATCTATCAACGAAATAAAAATGTTCACTGTATTACGAAATTTACAACCCCCGCACTTTAAGTATGCTGTAAGAGATTGTTATAATAACTTTAAAAATTGAGCAAGCCTATAGCATACGGAAATTTATTATTGAAGGGCAGTTTAAGGGTTGTTTATACATTATTGAAACATAATCTATCTACGAAATAAAAATGTTCACTAGAACTGCCTTCGCTTCGGAAGTCAAGTGAGATTGAATTCCACGCCTTCCACCCCTCTTTTATGCTCGAGTACAAATTATTTACCTGGATTTTGCTTACTACCCACGCAGTAATCTCCGATAATTCATTTGTATTGTTTAGCTACGTTTCGTATCCTTCATATTAGTACTGTTGCTTTGTAAGTCAGTTTTTGAAGTCACCGAGTCGTTGATTGAAGCCGATATTTACAAGTCTTAGTCACGTTGTTTTACTCCGAAGTATTGGCTCATACTATCTTGGTTATGTTTTGAATTAATTGCACCAATAGAAATTTAGTTATTTGTGCATCGTAAAGTACTTTTCTTGAATTCAACGTCACGTGTATGCATTTATACTCCGCCGATTGTAAGGATAATAAGTGGCCAATAAAAATTTTGCTTTTCCTCATTCGAATTATTGATCCTTATTGAGTATTAATTACAGTTTTTATATCCGATTGCGTCCGTGCCAGACGTTACCATGCTTACGCAATATTTTATGTGCCGCGCTATTCACTACCCCTTTTATCCGTTTGTTTCTGTCGTTGTGTTACAGATTGGCAGAAAGCGACTTGTAGTTCAGAAGGTAATTTTTTTATTTCGTCGACTCCTTGATTAACGTTTCATTACATACTGGTTTCAATACAATCGAATTGTAATTATTACATTTGCTTGATATTCGCTTAACGATTATAGCTCCTTTGTTTTCTGCGGAAGCCCGTTTTGTTATTAATCGACTGGACCTGGGTTATTACAGGTCTTCAATACATCAATTTTCTATAAACCTTAGAAACCCACAATTTTGAAAAATAAAAGAAGTTCAGTCCCTTTTATTGCAGAAGCCTATTGCAGTTGTTATACAAACATTTTATAATCCAATAAATCCGCCCATTTAATTAAAATAAAATTAAAAAGGATAATGCCAGTTAAAGAACCGGATATTTGCATATTTATTGATACGTTTGTAATTTATGCATAATATAAACTTTCATTTATGGATTATTAACTGTTTGCAGTCAACAATCATAAAACATAAATTCCAATGGCGAAATAAACACGAGGATTATTTTTAATTTATTAAAATTCGGTGGCGATAAACTTTTTTGCAACAACTTTCACACGCGTGGTAGTTTTTGAAACATTTTGAACAAGGGAAAAAGTACACGCTACTTTACGGTGTTGATATCTGTGGCTTGGAGTATGGACAATAAAATATGGTTAAATAATTCAAGGCATGAGGACTACGGGGTATAGATTGAGGACATATATCGTGTTTCAGTGGTGACCATTCTCTCTTTCGGTATTTGTGTCACCACCGAATTTATTATACCCGCCGACTGAAAGAAGGCACCTGTTCAGGTCGGCAATATTAATAACTTCTGCACTGTCACCGCAATAAAGGTGGTTACATTTTTACAGTAGGTATACAATCTGCTTGCCCTGTAAGGTACTAATTGTAAGGATTGATGTTACGCCCTAACGATAACGAAAAATCACAATCGATACGAAGGGCAAGACAAAAGTTATGCCAAGTTAAGAAAATTTCATTTTACGTAAATCGAATTTAGAATGAAGGTAAGACGTGCACGAACTGCCAAGCGAACAGAAGCTGGTAATCGGTTTAAGTCTGATTAGTCCCTCGTAATCTTGTAATAAAGTGTTATTAGGTACGAATTGTAATGCGGTCATGTCGATCACGCCACGCGAACGCGCCCCAAAAAAAAGCGAACACAAAGATGGCGGGCGAGCTTTCGAATAAAATATTTAAGCGGGCAGCTCGGAAGTTGCCTTTTCCATCATACTTTTTTTTTGTGTGGTGGGAGAAGGCATAAAAGGCGCTTAATTTCGTAGTTGCGAGCTACTACAATTATCCTGACGTTTTATTAACTTTTTATTATGTTGGTATTTGAGAAACGGCGGAACAAATTACGTACCCGCGCTATTAAAACGCATAGCTTCACAATGGCTTTCCTAGCTACTACTTTCATGCCGTTTAATAATTTAAATTCTCGTGTCGAAACAATGAAACAATGGCGGTTTCTGGCAGCGTTTCAAAATTTATTAGATAATAAAAATTAACAAGCTCATATTGCACTTCGCTAAAAAGGCAGATTTTACTTCCACATATAAATAGTTGAACAATAGCTTCCATTGTTCCTTCTAGATATACAACGTTTAATAGATCTAAAAATTTCGTTCTTTTCTCGGTTCTTTTCTAGGCATTTTTTATGATGCACTCAGTGTAATTGCGTTTATTATTTTACACAATTTTTTAAAACGCAAACCGCTCCCTAATTAAAGTTAACTAATGTCATTAGAACGCGGAATGATTACCAATATCGCAGTCGCATTACACCCGTTAACGTTCGAGTTAACATTGACTCAAAAGTAACTGGGTAGATGTGTCGATGATCAAGGTTTCTACATTTATTAGTGTGTTTATAAGCTGGAGTGTTAAAATTACTTAGCCGTATTCATCTCGAAATACAACTTCAGTCTAAGGTTACCGTATCCAGGACCTCCAGATACCTTCTGGATTGGAAAAGGTCCCGCTAATTAACAAAGTATTTCATTTACTTTAAGTAAGAGAATGTTATTTTTCACAAATGGAAAAGGAGTGAAGTTGCTTTTAGATGTTTAGATATTTTTACGTAGAATCCAGTAGCGTAGTTAGAGTTTTTGGACCATCGTTTCTGAAAGTTGGTATTTATTAAATGCAACATCCTGCATATCTTAACGTCAACTTTTTGTATTATTTTTCCCTCGATTTTTCCTAATTATATTGATGTATCACAGCTTATATTTTTAATATAATTATACAGGGTGTCAATTTTAAAACTTGCAGTCGGCTATATTTGCGGTTTTGCGCGATTTTCAATATTTTCTTTAGTTTGGAAAATATGGCCGACTGCGAGTTTTAAAATTGACACCCCGTATATTATATTACATCAGATTTTTTCAATATATGTACATATTTGATCTCGTATTTGATTGATTGGCTGCCTTTTTAAACCATGGATACAATAAACGAGTGTATCTCGGGGTTAATGTTATACGGACCCCGAGCAACGATCATGAAATTAATAAAAATGGTTAGATGGTGCCTTAATTAAGAGTCTTCAACAAAAAAACTTTGCGGGAAAAGCCCGAAATTTTCCACGATCTTAATAAAAAGTTCGCTTACTTTCATCGAACTGTAAGGTTCAGATTTCCTACAAATTAATAACGATTCATTATTCTTAAGTTGGAAAAACTGAAAACCGTAATTTTCAGAAGTGGTAGCTTAATTTTGTTGTAACTTCTTTCTCTACTAAATTGAAATATGTTGGGTTTAACGTGTATATTAACAGTTAATGTAATACACAATACAATTTTAGGTTTAGTTCGACTTATACACAAAATAAGTGACACTTCCATGTGGATACACTTTAATAAAACCACTTTTGAAAACGCACACAGTCGAGACTTGAACGCCTTAGAGAAGAACGTCGTAGAGAGGGTCACATGCGCCATGCGCCGACTTATTCGTATCGACCGCCTTGAACAACCGAGAGGGGAAGAGCACCTCTCGCATCTTCAACGGGTCGCCTTTTCCGCAAATTTTTTTGTGTGAACCGCCGTAGTTTTTATTAATTCCATGTTCGTAGCTCGCCATGTCACCCAATAAACAAAACAAAATCAATCGCCTACTATTTAAAAACAGTAAAAAATAGAGTTGCATTTCAAAAATACCAACTTTGGGTGAAATCTCAGAAAAGGCCAAAAAAATTTCATTAGGTTCTATGTAAAAATGTCTAAAGTAGGCAGATTTTACCTTCTTTTCTATCTTAGATAAGTAGTAAGATCCACCCTGTATCTCAGATCCAGAGTAGTTAGATTGATTCTGTTTCTGGTATTTAAAAATTCACAAAAAAGGGTCGAGAAAGTCACGATCTTCCAAAGCAGCTGAGGTATACTGCAGTCTCAACCTCATTCTACGCACCAAAATTAATAAGAAAAAGTGTTTTCCCGAGAAATTTTGGTGCAGTCGATTTTTGGTAAAAAGGAAGGTAATACACTGCCTTTTTTTGAGCCCCGAAAAAAAAATTGTCTCAGATCGACCCGGAAAAAAGATTTTCCGAGAGATTTTCTTATAGAATGTGGCCTGTAGAATCCATAATTTCAAACAGTTCCAAGATTGGGCTACTAGTTCAAAAGTTACAGCCCTTTGAAATTTCTTTCGAAATTGGTTTCTAGTCCATAACTTTTGATTGAGAAGTCCGATCGAAAAAGTACGAATTGTTTTGGATTCTACGCACCAAAATTAATAAGAAAAAGTGTTTTCCCGAGAAATTTTGGTGCAGTCGATTTTTGGTAAAAAAGGAAGGTTATACACTGCCTTTTTTTGAGCCCGAAAAAAAAATTGTCTCAGATCGACCCGAAAAAAAAATTTCTTATAGAATGTGGCCTGTAGAATCCATAATTTCAAACAGTTCCAAGATTGGGCTACTAGTTCAAAAGTTACAGCCCTTTGAATTTTTTTCCGAAATTGGTTTCTAGTCTATAACTTTTGATTGAGAAGTCTGATCGAAAAAGTACGAATTGTTTTGGATTCTACGCACCAAAATTAATAAGAAAAAGTGTTTTCCCGAGAAATTTTGGTGCAGTCGATTTTTGGTAAAAAAGGAAGGTTGTACACTGCCTTTTTTTGAGGCCGAAAAAAAATTGTCTCAGATCGACCCGGAAAAAAATTTTCTTATAGAATGTGGCCTGTAGAATCCATAATTTCAAACAGTTCCAAGATTGGGCTACTAGTTCAAAAGTTACAGCCCTTTGAATTTTCTTTCGAAATTGGTTTCTAGTCTATAACTTTTGATTGAGAAGTCTGATCGAAAAAGTACGAATTGTTTTGGATTCTACGCACCAAAATGAATAAGAAAAAGTATTTTCCCGAGAAATTTTGGTGCAGTCGATTTTTAGTATAAAAGGAAGGTTGTACACTGCCTTTTTTTGAGCCCCGAAGAAAAAATTGTCTCAGGTTGACCCGGAAAAAAAAGTTTCTTATAGAATGTGGCCTGTAGAATCCATAATTTCGAACAGTTCCAAGATTGGGCTATTAGTTCAAAAGTTACAGCCCTTTAAATTTTCTTTCGAAATTGGTTTCTAGTCCGTAACTTTTGATTGAGAAGTCTGGTCGAAAAAGTACGAATTGTTTTGGATCCTAGTCAACCAAATCAGGACACACGGTATAATGAAGAAACGTTGATTTGCGTAAAGCGTGTCACAATCAAATATTATTCCGCATGTGAATGTGGTAATTGTAAACATCATCATTATCAAGATAAAGCGTTTTACACGTTTTCCCAACAAAACGAGTGTCAAAATGCACGTGGTCATTGCCAATGTATGAAATTCAACGTTTTCACGTTTTTCGAACGAAATCGAATTCTGATTCCTCAAAATGTTCCACCAAGAAGAAAGCAAAATAGAAATATGCCAATGAGGATTTTGCAAAAAGCTTGTGACGGCAGTTCAAGTACGTTTTCTTCGCTTTCCGATGCTATTTAATTCTTTGAAATAAAAGTGTTCACTTTGCAAATGTGTAAATTCCAGCAAAATATTGGCATATTCCCTACTTTTATTAAGCAATTTCACCCTCTCAATTTTAAATGAAAAATTCTCTAGCTTTGTCTAATTAAATTAAAGGAAAAAGTTGTCGCGATTATCTCGAAGAACAAAAAAATCAATATTTTTAATTTGCGCTAAATTACGCAATTAAGAATTCCATTACGTGTAATTACGACTGCATTAAATCTGGTCGTTTTTAATTAAGGCCTCACGAGCCAAAAGTCACACCTACAATTACGTCCTATTTATGGCGGTCATAAGGTGGAAGAATTTTGTCAGCGCGAGGGAGAATGAAAATCTCTTCGCGGGGGCGATTAATATGTCGACGTTAAATAAAAATGAAACGGCGCGGCGCGTCTGAAAGGCGTTCAAAAAGGTTATTGTTATTTAATAACGGCCGCAGGAAAATTTACTCCAAATTTTTATTACATCCCCAAAGCGCGCGGCGTATACGATTTCATCAATTTTATTACACTTCACGCTTGAGAACCATAAATTTTTATGGTTACCACAATTGGAAACAAAATGTTCTTCGAGGGATAATTTATGATAATTAACAACTTCTGTTTAAAATACCCCGGGCTAACCTTCATCGGGTTTATATCCAAAAAAGTAATCGCGCACTGGGCACACACACAGTAACGTAATAAACGCGGTCAGTATTCGACGACGCGACGACACAGATCTACAGACATTCGACCTCATACTGTGCAACCGCGGACTGCCGCGAACGCTGCAGGACGCCGACGCGCATCGCACATGCGCTACCATAACCCCGGAAAAAAGGAGGCCCGGACACAGTAGCACCTTCGGAATACAAATGTTACAAGACAACATTACAATATTAATACAACCGCCAGGAAACCCCATCACCGTCCCATACCTCGATCGCATCATCCGTTTGACGTCACGACGGCGACGCTCCGATTTTACACCCACAAGCCTAAAAAAATTATTTATAACATTTCTTTTAACCGTTGCCAAGTCGTACGACATGAATTGTTCAGTTATTTTGTACACATGTCGGATCGTATATCAAGTTGGGTAAACTTTTAAACGTGTCACGTGCGCAAAACAAACACTTTTCATAATTTATTGGTCAATATATCACCTTGCACAACTTCACCTTAACGCAAGATTCTTCTTACCTTTCATTCACCTTCACTATTTCTCACCTTAAAAAACAGAAGCTCATGCTATAAATGCGGGATGCACGGGCAGATCGAAATGGCATGATATTGTCTACAGCGCTTTTTAATAATTGGCATTTAAATTATAACCATCTTATAATAGCCCGGCAATTTTCTAACGATACGCGGTTGCTAGAATTAAATGTGCCAATTACGCGCAATTATAGAAAGCAAAAGTTCCATGGATAAACACTTCACGATCAGATCAACCATTAGTAGGTACGATGCACGCTCAATTACCTCACGCTTTGTTTTTAAAAGAAACTCCTTTGACATAAGGAATAGCAATTTCAAAAAAATGGTACCAAATTGTGGCACTTTTTCTTATAAAAAGGACACATTAGTCCAAAATGGAATACTTAATTTCAATTATTGAACAAATTTCACTATACGCAAATCTACCCAAAATCTTGTGCTTGGAAAAACTTCCGAGCTTTTGATTACAATGGTAATTTTCCGGAAAAATGAGTACAAAATGGCACGTTAAGGGTTCATATGTGAAGATCGATCACAATATTTGATAGAATTACCATTCAACCACCACTAAATTACCCTCTGTTCCCATTACGTTCCCTAACCCAAACGATTAAATTTTAAAGTTATCCCCAAAAAAAGTCCTCATGTGAAATCGAAGGGATTTCAGCGCATTTTTGTGTTCTATTCGTTAGTTTTCACTGGGGACAATCACATTCCCTTTGTCAGTACCCACTTCCGACGTCCCGTTCACTCGCAATTGGCATTTCACTAAAAATCCTCCACAAATAAGTACAATTTTTAGGGTATTTCTTATAATAGCTCGCGCTTCTATTGGAGACACGAGAAAGAGAGACCGCGATTCTGCCCCTAAGAAACTTTGGGCGCCCAAAGTCGCCTACGAAGACGCGCCCCTTGCCAAAGATGGTTATTTTCGCCCCTTGAAAAAAAAACATTCCGTCACGCAATTCGGCGCGTTTACAAACTCTTTCCTACGACACCAATTTGAAAACAATCGGACCAACACTGTAGAAGAAAAAACTCCACGTTAGCAAACCACGCTCGGAGATGACGCCCAAATGTCGCCGACCCCACACCATGTACTCCCATTCCTAAAGTCTTTCTACAAGTGTTCTTCTACCGACCTTCATTCGCTGCCATCCAGACAGCCAGCCAACCGGTCAAAGTGACATCACAAGCTACCTTTTTAAAAAATAAATTTGCAAAAATGCGCTAAAAATGGTCTTATTTAATGTTTCATAAATGCATAGTTAATATCAAACACAATATTTGATAGGTGGGTGATTTATCCACCCCTTAATTAGACTTGGACATCTCCATTACGTTTACCTGTGATAATCAATCACAACATTTGATAAAATGACCTAGTTTCCAAACACTTCTATATGAATGGAATATTCGCTGATCGTTTTCAGACCGCAATTGTCATATTGACGTTGGGGAAAAGGTAATCTCTGTTCTGGGGGGTATTACTACGTTCTCCCCCCCAACAATTAGCATGCTTATGATTATTTTCTACGAAGTGCCATAAAATGTTCCTTTACTGTAAGATATTTTACACAAAAGTTGTAAGCCAATACCCCCCAGTATATTCTGACCGTTTTCAGAACGCAATTGTCATAGGGGTTTTGAGGAAAATGTAATCTCTGTACTGGGGGATATTCCATACCCCCAGAGCTATGCTTATGATTATTTTCTAGGAAGTGCCCTCAAATGTTCGTTTCTTGAGAGACATTTCTTATACACAAAAGTGCTAAAGGCTTAACGTTTTGGGGGAGCACGTAGCATCGTCACCGGGGCGTCTGGGGGGGTGTGGAATATTTGCAGACCGTTTTCAGAACGCTATTGTTATAGTGGTTTTGGGGAAAAGGCAATCTCTGTACTGGGGGGGTATTTACTGTGCTATGATCTCCCCCAAAATGTTTAGAGCAATTAGCATGCTTATGATTATTGGTTAAGTGACGCTAATAAGCCCCCCAGGTACGATTATGAAATTAATAAAAATAATTAAGCGTGCTCAATAAAAAAATTTGCAGAAGAAGCCCTAAATTTTCCACACTCTTAATTAAAATTTCAATTCATTTCGTCGAAAGTGAGGTTATATTACTCCAAATTTCATGATTGTTTTTCAGTTGGTAGTGGTGTTTTTTAACATTCCTGAGTGCCAACTTAAATTTCTTAAGAGGTTGTTATTTTTCTGCGATTTAATTAACGTTAAACAATGATATACATCTATTATACATGTTTTTGGCGATATGAATTATTTGTATAAGATAGTTAATAATAATAAAATAAATTTTTATACAAAGTTTTATTATATCAACTATATTATATACATATCCCAGTGGCGCAGGAGCGGGGGGTGGGGGGCATATGTTATATAAATGACATCTTACCCCTCCTCCAAACCATTTAGTCGTATTTTCTTTAATTTATATGGAAAATTGTATAATATTGTAGCCCATTTTTTAATAATTTTCTCAATTCTCGAACCCAGAGTAAATTTGAATCTGCCTGCTCACGCCACCACTAATATTTTACAAATATAAAATTTGTACTGTTCATAAGGCTATTTACTGACAGTACTGAGGTGAGGATATGCCAAAGAGTAAATTATTTTGGATTAACTGTTCAAATTATTGGTCGTGCTGCTTGAAATTGAATTGAATGGAATTTTTCCCTGAGTGTGTATTAGTTTTTACCTCGAAGACGGTGAATCACTATTTTAAAAACTTTTCTATCAAAAGACAGTTAGTTCAAAATAAACGTATTTTGTGCTAATTTTCCAATATTGGCAATATTGGCGTTCAAACTTAATCGGCGGTCGATACGAACGAATTGGTGTATGAAATCGCCAACTTAAGAATGGCGAAATATAAGTAAAATGACACCAGATTTCGAGGAAATGAAATGATCTTTTAATTAAGATTGTGGAAAATTTAGGACTCCTCCCGCAAATTTTTTTTATTGAAAACGTTTAATTAAGGTGTCCTCTAGCCATTTTTTAATGTCCCCTGGGGGGGCTTATTAGCGTCATGCACCCCGATTATTTTCCAAGAATTTCCCTCTCCTGCGAGATATTTCATACAAAAAAGTTCAAGGGCTGAACGTTTTGGGGGGAGAACATAGCACCGGGAGGGCTGGGAATATAGAAACCCCCACCAAGAACAGAATATTAGATGACCGTTTTCAGAACGCAATTGTCATAGTGACTTAGAGGAAAAGGTAATCTCTGTGGAGGGTATTCCATCCCCCCCCCCGCAGACCCCCCGGTGCTCTCCTCAAAATAATTAGAATAATAAGCATACTTATGATTATTTTCTAGATAGGACCATCAAATTTTCCTTTCCGCACAGATATTTCATACACAATAGTTATAAGGGCCGAACGGAATATTTGCTGACCGTTTTCAGAACCCAATTGTCATAGTGGCTTTGGGGAAAGGGTATTTGAATTCCGTTTAAGGAACTTTTTTATTCTTACTCCTGATATCCTTAGTCTTACGCCATCTAGGGATTTGCTTTGTAATTCACTACTTTAAATTTACCTAATTATTCGTATAGTCGTGTAGACACTCTTTCAAAAGCGGAATTTGTGGTTTGAGGAAGCTGTTCTGCCAAGAATTTGGCACATTTTTTTAAGATCAAAGCGACATTTGTGCAACAATAGGCTTAAATCTCGACTTAAATTAAACGGTTTTCGTATTATTTGTACAGGATACTCAGGAATTAATGTCAAATTTTGTCTTTAATATTTCTACACTGGGAAATATCAAGTAAGAGCAATTTGTAATTGCATTTTTACTGCTACAATGAACACATATGTTTGGATTTCGCAAAATAAAGTCGTGTAACAAAATTGGTGCATATGATTTTTGTGGTATGCAATTTTTTGGGATTGCGAACTGCCGAATTAAATCAAAAACTTTCTCAGAAAAAATTCGATTACTGACAAAATAATGCAGTGAACTAATCCTTCTACTGCTTATATGCTAAACAGAATCCTCAAAAACCTTTCAATTTTATTGGGAGATGTGCCTGACACGAAGATTTAATTTACTAATTTGCACCATTTACTAATAAAGCACCTTACCCACCCACCATTAACCCTGCGTCGTTTCGCAGCTTTACATTAAATTATTATTTGCGACTTCATTGATCGAACCCATTTCCATTCCCACAACTCCGTTTTAGGTTTAAACTTTTTTCTTTATTTCCCACATTATTGATTGGTAGTGCCATTACAAGCCGCCCCCCTATTAATGGGTCATTTAATTTTAATGTCCGCCGTAGTAAAACGTTGCCCAGTACATGTAATACCCCTTTAGGATTTGTATTACGTTTTATAATTCGCTCGTAAATATCCTTCGGTATATTATGATGTACCGGACAAGTTTATGACGTCTCCCTATACGCAATAAAATGTTTTTAATAAACTCGCCGCGTCCTTATTAATGTCATTAAGCGATTAATTCATTTGCGGCAATCAAATTACCTATAATAATCTTGTTTTACTTGACAATTATTAAAACCTTTTTACATCTCCACGTTAATGACAGGAGATTAGCTTTAAGGTTATGTTACCAAATTATTTATTTATTCTGTCTATTTAACTAGCCGCGTTAATTTGACTATCTCAACCTTTTATTACGAGATTAACTGTCTGAAAATAAGAAAAACGGTTAATTCAATAGAAGTTCTCATGTAGGCAATGTACACCGCGCTTCATAATAATATGATATTGTTCATAAAAGTCTTATTATTTTTTATTATGTCTTTTAGATACTCGATGTTATTTGATACCTTTTTTGTTCCATCTTTGGGGGACCATAAATTTTTATTATCCGAGTAAGCTCTTTATATAAATCTAAAAAAAAATAAAATTTAATGATATGTTACCGAGATTAGGCGACCAATTTTATGATTTGGCAACCAAGATCTCCAGATGTTTGTAAGTGCCTTACGCTGGGAATATTTTATTGTCGTACTTACGCGTATAATTTTAATTCTCGGTGACTATATTCGTGTAATTTAACTAATTTTTATCTCCGGTTTTATTGCGCTATTAAGATTGTTCGAACGAAAAACTTTACATAAAAATTCCTTGCTCAATGTTTCGAATAATGGAGCGACTTCCATGGAATGATCTGTTGCAAACACTCGCATAAATTGATACAACCACCCGGTATTGCAAAATTATGGTGCTTGAGTTGAGCCGTATTAACCTAAACTTTTTTGCTTACATTTTTACTATTCTTTCGATTCTGCTGTGCGTTTTACCGTCACTTTCTCGGCGAAAGGGGGCATTTATGGTGCGGGTAATTCAAATCTGGCTCCCAGCCAAAAAACAGCAAGTAAAATTTTAAAATAAGAGTAGACGTCATCCGACGTCATCAGTTCTGTTTTTGGGGAATATTGAACCAACGTACTAAAAAACTTAAACAAATCATTTTAAACCACAATAAACGTTGAAATTACGTTGTGCGTTATTTGAAAAATAAATCCAAAAATCTCTAGTGAAAAGTTTTGTTTTCAGATTGTCCGTCAATCGAAATGATGATGCTATGTAAACATGATGCTATGTAAACATACTTAGTAATCACTCATTATACACCAATAACATGCGCGGAAACTAAGAAAAAATCCTACTATAGTACATTTTGCGTTGGCGTTACGACAGTTTTCATAGTTTTCGGAGCAGATGGGCTTGACACTCCCGAGTTTTCCTAAAGATAAAAGTCTCAATGGTGGTAGCTTCACTTACAGAACAATCACATTTTTGGAATTTGTTTTTAAAACATGATTTTCTATTATTTAAGACCAAATTTTTCAAAAAATTAGGTACGTACTTTGGAGACGAAGGGACGTTGTTCGAAATTACCCAAAAAAAGATCTATTTTTACGAAATTTTGAAAAAACTATTTTGGCGTTCAGCGTTTATGGCTGATGCACCGAAAAACATCCCATTTGTTTTTTTGCCACAGTTACAGAGCATTTTTGTCTTGTTATTGTTGACCTTTGATAAGATAAAGATGGAGTGGAGTGTTTTTGAAGCGCACTCGAAATAAATTAGGAAGGCGCAGTAATACTTACGTGGGTGTATTTTAATTTCGAGAAATCATTGTCAAGTGTTTTGTTTTCATATTGGTTGTGGATGTTATCGGTGACCTTCTTGTACTTTGCATTATCGGGTATTAACTCACTTCTATCGAAGATTTTATTATAGAACTGATATAATTCAGGAAGAAACACAACAATAACTTTAAGTGTGAGCTCAGTATTCACTGAATTTGGAAATATAAGATGTTTTCAATGGTATTTTCAAAAATTTGAGTTTTGTATGGGTTTTGACTCGAACACAAGCTGATAGCATGCGTATAGTAGGTAAACACTTGGCATTAAATTTGATAGATCATCTTACCGTGGTAAATAACGGAAAATGGTCAACTAAGACTAACACCAAGACTTAATTTTGAACGTCCATCTACTTTTGACTGTCTCAGCCTTGGTAGGCGAATAGCCCCATTTGAAATATTTTTTTTTAGTACAAAATTTCAAATGTGGACCAGCTGGCCATTGGAAATGCAACGTTGCTTAATTTTTTGTTTAAAAGGAGTGACTGAAACTAAATAATTGATCCCTGTGGATCACCATCAGAACGTGCAGTGTTAATGCATGTATGGGCGCAATTGGATGCATGTAGGCGTTAATTAAATATAAAAGAAGGCGTGACCGTGTCGAAGTTACGGCACTTCTTTAACAAAAAAATATGTAAAGTGGGTTCGAAATGTGTAAAGTGAAAAGTACAACATATAAATTAGCGCTACTTTAAAATTATTGTTAGTAATGCACGTCTTAATGCCAAAGAGCTTATGGGTTAAAGCGTAATCAACATCAAAATATGGCATAAAAGAGACTGAAAAACATGTTATGTAAAACGCAAGAAATATTGTACATGCATATTTTACATAAAGGCTTTGAGTTGTACAAGATAAAGCGGCGTCACAGTTCGATAAATATCCTCGAGAAAATATTCGCGCTTTAAATGCGTTATTAAAGCATATTAATGCAAATGAGACAATTTCATTTACATATTTGCGGTGGTGAGACTACTTCGTCGTGCTTCGCCATTACCCCACGATATTTTCACATTTTTAACTTTTTCCCCCCGTGATGTAAAGCATAATTAATTAAACGATATTTTGTAACCAATTAGAACATTTTCCCAAAGACACAAAGACTAATTAATTATAATCTAAATTTAATGACCTTTGGTAGTTACTCTTTATTACACCATAGAAAAGAGAGTAATTGCTATACATACTACTCTTGTATCCTTTAATTATCACGTACTCATTGATGGTTGTAATGTACAATCTTTATATTGTAATGAAATTGCAATCACATAACCGCCCGTTCGCCCTGAGAGTTAAGATCTCATCAGCATTGAGACCGCCCAGAACTCGACCTTCTTTTTTAGCCGCTGGAAGGACGACAAAGATGACCACAAAGGTGGCCCTCTCGCAGAGCTGGGCAGAATACTTTCAAAAAGTATTTGAATACTAAATAGTAAATACTTTACACAAATCAAAGGTATTTGAATACTAAATACTTTTACGTCCAGCACAAGCGAATACAAGATACAGATACATTGAAAAGTATTCAAATACTTTAAAAAATAAATATTCAAATACTTTAGAATGTATTCGAATACTTTCAAAAGTATTCTAATACTATCAAAGGTATTCGAATACTATAAAAAGTATTCGAATACTTTGAAAAGTATTTCATTATCTTACTTTGAAAAGTATTCGAATACAGTAAAAAGTATTTAAATACTTGTCACTCAAATACATTAAAAATTTAAAATAGTATACTAGATAAAAGGCTTAATACTACTTAAAAAATCAAGTTATACTTTGTATGGGGTTAGCTTTTTTTATATTTCTATTGTCTTTCTGAAATTAATCCTAGCGATTTTGGAACAGATCCATTTTTGACCATCCGTTTGTCCGTGTGCATGATAACTTGTTTAGAAACGTGCGATCGCTTTGAAAATTGGTACACATGGTCTTAAGGATATAAGAAAGGTCTCTATATTGTTTTTAAGTTACGTAGACTATCGAGTTCGGTATTGATCAGATGTATCGGATTTTTATATTTGATTTTCCCTAAACATTTCTAAATTGTTCTCAAATATTTGAATAACTTAAAAGTACTGCCTTTTTTTGAGGTCGGAAAAAAATTGTCTGAGATCGACCGGCAAAAAACATTTTCTTATAGAATTTGGCCCGTAGAATCCATAATTTCAAACAGTTCCAAGATTGGGCTACTAGTTCAAAAGTTACAGCCCTTTGAATTTTCTTTCGAAATTGGTTTTCTAGTCTATAACTTTTGATTGAGAAGTCTGATCGAAAAAGTACGAATTGTTTTGGATTCTACGCACCAAAATTAATAAGAAAAAGTGTTTTCCCGAGAAATTTTTGTGCAGTCGATTTTTGGTAAAAAAGGAAGGTTATACACTGCCTTTTTTTGAGCCCCGAAAAAAAATTGTCTCAGATCGATCCGAAAAAAAATTTTTTTGATAGAATGTGGCCTGTAGAATCCACAATTTCAAACAGTTCCAAGATTGGGCTACTAGTTCAAAAGTTACAGCCCTTTGAATTTTCTTTCGAAATTGGTTTCTAGTCTATAACTTTTGATTGAGAAGTCTGATCGAAAAAGTACGAATTGTTTTGAATTCTACCCACCAAAATTAATAAGAAAAAGTGTTTACCCGAGAAATTTTGGTGCAGTCGATTTTTGGTAAAAAAGGAAGGTTATACACTGCCTTTTTTTGAGGCTCGCAAAAAAATTGTCTCAGATCGACCCGGAAAAAAAAATTTCTTATAGAATGTGGCCTGTAGAATCCACAATTTCAAACAGTTCCAAGATTGGGCTACTAGTCAAAAGTTACAGCCCTTTGAATTTTCTTTCGAAATTGGTTTCTAGTCTATAACTTTTGATTGAGAAGTCTGATCGAAAAAGTACAAATTGTTTTGGATTCTACGCACCAAAATTAATAAGAAAAAGTGTTTTCCCGAGAAATTTTGGTGCAGTCGATTTTTGGTAAAAAGGAAGGTTATACACTGCCTTTTTTTTGATGCCCGCAAAAAAAATTGTCTCAGATCGACCCGAAAAAAAATTGTCTTATAGAATGTGGCCTGTAGAATCCATAATTTCAAACAGTTCCAAGATTGGGCTACTAGTTCCAAAGTTACAGCCCTTTGAATTCTTTTTCGAAATTTGTTTCTAGTCTATAACTTTTGATTGAGAAGTCTGATCGAAAAAGTACGAATTGTTTTGGATTCTACGCACCAAAATTAATAAGAAAAAGTGTTTTCCGAGAAATTTTGGAGTAGTCGATTTTTGGTAAAAAAGGAAGGTTAAGTACTTATACAAATACCTTGCGAAGTATTCGAATACTAAATATTTGTGAAAGTATTTGAGTTACAAATACAAATACTGCTTCCATAAAAGTATCTAACTACAAAGTATTTGAATACTTTAAAGGATTTGAATACTAAAAAGTATTTACAAAATCGAATACTGCCCAGCTCTGCCCCCTCGAACTACATAATTACTGAATGAGTGATTGAATCCACAAATAATAAATATAATTCAAACGTAATTGTGTAAAATGTAAAACGACTTATTGAAGGGCAATTAAGAGTACCGCAGGAAGACGTGAATTAGATGACTATTTCACTAAAATTGAATTACCTTTTTAAGTGTAATTATATGAAAATTCAACCTAAACGTCCATTAAATAATTCCATGTAACTACTCATTAGTATTGTGAACAAACAATAGCATTACCGCGACAATTTTCTTAGTCGCCGTTAACGCGTCAATTAATTATGGATTAATTTGAATGTAAAGGTACCATTGTGTTGCTAACAACATTCGATAATATTATAAATTAATCGTACTTAAGGGCTGAACCGTAATTATCGGCACGCAGTATTTACCAATATAGGTATCATTAATTTTAACGTAATTTAGATGGCATTTTTTGTATGCCTAAAGAAAGACTTTTGTTTCATTTTCAAATTGTAAATGCTAATTAATTTAATTAATTACACTATCAATGTTTGCTAATTTTTGTGATTATAAATGACTTAAAAAGCATGTCGCCTTTTTTAATACAAAAAATGTTTGCGTTTCGTTCGTCCGTCTGTTCAGACCCATTTCTGTGGTTTTGAACTACTTTTAGGGGAATTGTCCATGAATCTTAGATTTGTTTGCAATAGGTCAGACGACCATCAAATTTCGCTGTCTTAAAGGAGAGAGGGGGGAGTCCATAACTTTTACAAGCGACAACCAATTGGTCTCTCAGAAAGGAATGAAAATTTCGATGATATCGGTTTGTCGGTCCGTCTGTACTCTCATTGCCGGCTAAACGGCTGAACCATCAAATTTGGTACTAATATTCTTAGACATAAAAGGGCAGAATCGCTAGAATGCGCTAGCCACAGCAAATTTTTCGGATTGCTTCATGCAACGGCGTTGAATTTGTAGGTAGTACTCCTTAATGATCGTTTGAAGCCGTTTGTACGGCATGTATTTCCCCGTTCATGAACCAATCAGAATTGGATTTGATAGAAAAATCAGTTTTCCAAACTCATGAGTTCATTATAATTATTTACAAAATTGTGCCGTATTGGCATTAAGTTAGGGGCAAGTCACAAAGACCGTGGTCACGAAAATTGATCTAGTTAGGTTGAATTTACTAGTGAAAATCAAAGTTACTTTGATTTTATACCAAAGAAAAACGGGCCAGCCCCCTTTATATTATTCAAACCCGTTACATAATGACGCGGTACAACAACTAACCGGAGTTGGTTCCCGGTGTATCGCCAAAAAGTACAAATCTCCAATGGATTTAACACGAGCACGATATAATGGTCTTGTCTCCCAACTTACTCTATTCGCATCCATTTTGTCTAATTTTTTATTTATTCACTAATTCCTCCATCGATTAAGGAAGCAAGTGCAAATAACTAATTAAAGAACGTTCGCAGCAAACATTTTTTTTACTTAACAATAATAAAACGATTTGGTAAGAATGTCGTAAAAAATTTCCGCATCGAAAAAATCCAATCTTTATCTAAATGGCATTTCTAAGACCCTTGCCAAATGGAGCGTTCATAAAAAAATCTGTTCACATTTTTCAACTTTTAACATATTGGAGATTGTTGTTGGGACTCGAAGGCTTTTTTTCCTCTCTCGCCCACTCCCTCGGCATCGAGCAAACAAAAGATGGCGTTTTGGGCGGATTTTTTTTTTGTTCTGCCAAGCCGGAAAGGCGAAGGGACGACATAAATGAAGTTCGCAGGAATGAGGATGAAAGGCGTGAAAATGAGGATAGGTGCGATAAGAGTGAAGGATAAAAGTATCGATTTTAAATTCGAAAGAGAGTTGCGGTAGTGGAACAATAAAACCGACAAAGACGACGTCTGCAAAGATTGAACCGCTTACGGGCGCCGCATTCGAATTGCTCTTAAATAAATTATCACCCCGGAATGATAATAGTGTAATGTAAGCGAGAATAGAGCAAACGAACGGAGACTCTAGAGCCTTCCACTCTTTACGATCCACTCTGAACGAGTCCAAGTTAATTTCAGTCGCTTGGAAACATCGGTAAATTGATATTAGCACTAAGTAATGGTAACAATAAGCGATTTGTTCCATTAGTTCGCGGGAATTTCCGCATCATTTGTCGCTATCAGAGACCGTTTCCGAAAAAATCCAATAACCGTCCCTTTGTTTGCTCGGTTATTACAAAGCACTTTGGCTAAGATCTAAATTAGGATCTCTGTGCTACGAGCTACGACAGATAACGGTTTTTACGGTCTAGCAAGAAACTGCGAACAACGAACGACGGGCTGTTATGTGATGAAAAGAGCTTAGTTACTGATCGCCATTCAGATAGAGTCTTTCTAAACTTAACCGCTACAAATAACTATAGAGATATCCACCCACAAATGAAGCGTGACGTCCACTTTTTTTTGCACGATAGAGCTCCGTGCGCCCATAAATCTCTCCCTTAAAATCGAAGCATGTGGAGCGCTCTACCGAGCGACACATGTTTCATTTGCAACTCTTATGATTAATAGAATTTTCTGCCAAATGGAACAACGCTCTTGTCGTTTTATATCGTGTTACCATTTCCCATTTGCGTCGGGAAAACTGCGGAAAACGTTCCTTCGTGCTTAAATTTATTAATCTCATACATCCTCTTCTTTGTGCACTGTTTTCCGATGAGATCTCATCATCGGGTCCGATAATGGAGAGGGCCAATACTTTCCCAATTTCCAGAAGATCAAAGTTTCTTTTAGAATCCGGGTACTGACCGTTTGAAAAATGCCAAAAACGCAACAAGAATTTCACTTTGAATCATCATCAAAATTGCTATGATATAATCTAGAATTAATTACCTCATTTTTTATCATACCAAAATCACGTTAATTTTTGTACTACATTAAAAAGCGCTCAGGTGTGTTTGAAAAAATGATGTAATGACAGATACGAATGTGTTTTAACTGCTGTTATTTATAATGTAATCTAGTTTTTTCCTTACATGAATAAATTAAGTTGTTCTTTCCGCGTAACTTTTGATAGGGGACCTTATAAAAACTAGTATTTGTTTCTTTTTCTTGTTGAGTGTGTGTGTGTGGAAAAAACTGGTATTAACGGTTGGTATTGTTGGTGAAATATTGCTGCCTTTTTTTCGGAATTTATTTACGGTTGGTTGAGGTACGTGAAACAGTAGTGATGGATGAATGGGAAACGGTCATTCTTACCAATAACATTTATTTTATTTCTTTTTACTAGCGCGTTTGTTGCCATTATACTTTGCTTGGTCCTGTTTTGGTTACTTTTTAAGTCAATCTGAATTTGGGCGCCTACTTTTCAAAATTGATGCGAAACTGCGCTCAGGAAGACCAATTACCATTAGTGAGGCAAAAAATTGGTTCAAGAAGACAATTTAAATTAACGTGAGCTATTGTCAAGTACCTACCTGCGACATACCAAAGTAGTTTTACTGAGCCTCTTTCGCATAATTAGAATCGAATCTCTTCTGCCACTAATTACATCCGGAAAAGCCAATTACGACTGTGCATCAAATTGAAAATGAGATTTTGATTCAAAATTAGAGCACTCACTAGGCCTATTCTACCAAGAGGGTGTACAACAAGTGTTACCATCACTCTCAAAGTAGAAGTCAAATTATTGGAATTATTGGAAAGGGCTTGCTGTGCACATTCAAAGAAAGTTTTTGACCCAAAATTAGAACACAAACTGCGCCCCTTTTTACCATCGGTTATACCAAATAGTCACAAACTCACAATCAGTGGTTGTGAACGCTACCTCTAAATTTGGATTTACTTTTTCGAATTTTACAGAAAAGGTTCGAACAGTTTAGGCATTACATATCATAGAAAATCTACAGGGTGTCATCTTGCACTCTGGGAGTACAGCGAGCTTGGTTGACTTAATTATTAGACGTCATATGAAAAAAGACATTAATTAATTATTGAAAAAATAGGAAGGGGTTGGTCCGGGAAGTTTGTGAAGGCATTCGGTCCTAGTTCCTGTTTTTTTTCGGGGATTGATTTCAGGGACTAATTTCTCGCGAGCTGAAATTAAGCGTGTACACTTGCAGGGGTTTAATACCTTGCCATCTTAAAATGAAATTTAATTTCTAGGGCACTGGTAAAAATTTTACTATAACAATTCATTGTTTGTAATGAAATTACCGCAGCTATAGCTCAGTACTGAATAAATGTTGGTTCTTTATCTTTATCTCCTCTTATGATCTGAAACTGAAGAACCTGTTGCTTATATAAATTAAATTGGTTCCCGCTCCAGTTGTCCTTACATTGGTTTGATTAAAAAAAATTAAATACTTCATGTTATAAATACAAATTAAAATTTTTAATACCTATATCGTGATGACTTTTTCACCATATCAGGATTTTTTTAATATTCGTAATTAATCAAACACTTTTTACAAATTTCCATTCGAAAGAAATTTGCACACCTCCCAAATGCTGAATAAACAATTCAAAACCCACAACTGGAAATTCTAATTTTACGATTAATGAGAAGAAAAGCCACCAAATTTGTTTACGGGATAAACCCATGAAAGTCGTCCTGTTCAGGAATATAAACAAGTTAAAAAGTAATCGTAAACGATTTACATAAAGCGCATTTCCACTTGCATTCATTTCCCATTTGTAAGATGCAACTTCTGTTAAAATCGTAAAAATCCGACCACAAATATGAAAGATAGCGTTGCACATGGGCAATCCACTTTTGACGTGCTACTTCAATTTCAGTTTATGAGAAGAATTTCATTTCAATGCTTTTCTAAATAAGAAAGTTGGAACTGCGCATGCGCAAACTTAAATTTTGAAACTAATGTTAGATTTTCCTTTGTTCCAAGCGCCTAAGTATCCAATTTCACTTAAATGCTTCCATAAATAAAAAAGTTGGCACTGCGCATGCGCAAAACCAAATTTTGAAATTGGCGTTTGATTTTCCTTTATCCCAAGTCCCTATGTATCAAATTTCGTGTAAATTCTTCCGCAAATAAAAAAGTTGGCACTGCGCATGCGCAAAACCAAATTTTGAAATTGGCGTTTGATTTTCCTTTATTCCAAGTGCCTATGTATCAAAATTCATTCAAATACTTTTATAAGTAAAAAAGTTTGCAATTCGGTTTATAAATGGTCGAGATGCGAAAAGGGCACTGTGAATTTGGAATCGATTCGATTCAACTTTTGGCATTGCGTATTATATGGCTAAATCTATGCCCATATTGAATTTCATGCAATTCAGTTCATAACTCACGGAGATGTAAAGCGATCGAACATTTCTAAACAAAGTTATCGTTCACACGGACAGATAGATGGACAGACAGACAAAGGAACAGACGGACAGACCAGCATGCAGACGACAGATAGCAATGCAAAATTATAAACGATCTCTAGGATCGTTAATAAACGGCAAAAGTGTAAAATTATACAACATGTAAAAAAACGGTTTTTTGTTTTTTTTACAATAACTTTTTTTGTAAGCGGTACAGAAAAAATTCCTTCCTTGGTACAAGACTCAACACCATAACGGACCAAATAGCGAAAAAAGTAGAACAATAGCTCTTAAGATAATGAACTAGTAGCGTCGCAAAACGAGCGGACGGACGGACGGACGGACGAAAGGACAAAGTGGCCACAATAGCGCATTTTTTTTTTATTTTTGTGGAAATGCGCTAAAAATGACTTCCTGAAAAGTCTGTAAATTCTTAGAAAGATCTACATATCCTTGCAATTCCCAGACGAACGTATAAGTTTTCAGTTCTACTGCATTCAGGACTGCTTCCTCTACTTCAGGAGTCCTAACCATTCTGTTTGTTGTGGCTAAACGAGTGGATTTCTTGAACGATCCATTTTCACGTAGTCGATTATGTACATTTGCGAATGTCGGTGGATCAGGAAGTGTGCGATTTGGATACCTTTCTGCATACAGTCGCCTGGCTTCATAGCAATTTCCATCAGTCCATAAATAAAATGCATCTCTGCTTACTCTAAGTTTGTAAATTTAACCTTCATTATCAATGACCATAAATAGAAGTCCCAATCTACTATTTTTTCCTGATATTTCGAAATTTCGCCTACACATACCTATAAGTTCCATCTATGGCCATTTTTTGCAAATAAATCAAAAACCGAGATGAGAATAGTGCAAGAAACCAGAAAGCTAAACAAAGGAACAGAGAGCGTTCAAATGTCGTGCCGAAATTCATACAGGATGCTCTAAAAAAGTTCTGAAAGATACAATTGTCGCGGATTCAAGAAAATGTAACACTCTGTATACCTACTGCAACCAACTATTTTGATACTTTATTGTAGAGATGATTGATGTATCAAATTTGAAACAATTATCACAGAACATATAACAGAGAAAACGCAAAATGCGAGAAAAAAATTGAAACTTTGTCACCCTGTATAAACGTCGCCCTTTACACCGTTCATATATTTGCATTGCAGTACTATCGCACCCTGAAATATCTTCATGACATTAATTAATACTCTGTATACATGAAATCAGAAGAATGATGTTAGCTTTTGAAGTACTTTAAAAAAATGTGGTATGAAACTATTGAGCTCAATTTTGAGACAAAATCCTATGTATGGCACAAAAAAACAAAAGTTGGTTTCAACAGAATGGTGCACCCGCGCACAACGCCCCAATCGTGCGAGAATACCTATCGGGCTTATTTTCTGTTTTCCTGGAAATTTGTTCGATAGGTATTCTTGCACCACTGTGCGTGAGTGCACCATCCTGTTGAAACCAACTTTTGTTTTTTGTGCCGTACATCGTTGTATTTGTAATAAAAAATGCTACTCGATACAGTATGTACCTTTATCCGGGACATATAAAAAAATAAAGTTGATGATGATTTCTCCGAAACGGGACGTTTTGTAGAGCTCAAATAGTGAGAATGAGAAAGTGTTTTCTATTTTTTCGTATCTGTTCAACTAACATAAGAAAACAACGAAAAGGAAATCGGCAAATTTCGAGTTTTCTGGCATATCTTCGAAAGTAATAGGAATTTTGTGGTTTTCTTTAAAGCATGATCATATAATTAAAGAATTGCGCATATTTTATCTAATTTGATCGTCGTATTTTCTATGGAGACAACGAAATTTGATGACCATCTGACACACCTTCAAGGTATAGGTTACGTATTGCAAACAATCCAGGACTCTAGGACCATTCCCCTAAAAGTAGTTCAAAACCGCAGAAATGAGTCTGCATGGACAGACGGATGGACAAAACGCAAACAATAGTCCATTTTTTATTATTAAAAGTGTGCTTTGAAAAACAAATGAATGTGGTATTTGAACTGACAGTATAACGCCCCAAATTCCTTTGTTTGCGCGTCTACCCTTTTACTGCTGATTCCCAATAGAAAATTCTATACTGTCTCTCAGTTTTCAAATTTGACGTTTTTTTCTAGTAATGGGGTGCGGATGTTTACACCCCACATACCCTCGTTTGCGCCCGCGGAGTTTTTCAGTTATTCCATATTGTCCCCCAGCTTCCCTTCAAATGGACGAACATAATTTTGTCGTCTTTGAAGTTTGAAGTTCAATTTTATCAGGATGAACCGGAGGAACAGTATGGAATTTAGCATTCAGAATAACTGTAATGATATTAAGCACGTTATTCGTGTAAGAAAATGCAAAAAAATTATAATATATTGCTGTGTGCAAGGCTAGCTATCCCAAAAAATTGAAACATTTGCTACAAAGAAAAATTCCACCATTAATGATTTGGGAGACTCGATAGACTTCCGAAGATTCTAAAGAATTAACCTAGACACATTTTGATACACCTGACACAATTCTTGGACATGAGAAGAAAAATCTGACATGAAAACTCTATCCGGGTCGCACAAGGGATTCGAATAAACACACAATTAAGTGATTTGACAATGAAAAAATTTATTCCGAAACACATGAAATGTAAAAATTAAAACAAAGTTCCTAAGAGAAAAAAACACGTACAAAGCTTGTTTGGATTAACTATACCCCGCACGCAGGCGCCGATAAACGAAATAAGAAAATCTTGTAATTACGTACAGTTTTTTTTCTCTTTTAATTATCTGGCCGTACAAAGGTTTTCAATAACAAGGCGCACTTAACTTCACACACAAACGCTGACAGCTTCTGAACTTTACTTTTATTTAACACACCAACCTTGATGACAAACAACATTAATTTGAAGAGCAAAATAATGTATTGCCGGAGGCTGTTCAGACGGTACAAACTTTTAATTTTAATAACAAGAGAAGGCCTGACTGCTTGCTTTTTCAACTTGACTTTAAAAAAAACGGACAAACCGCTTTAAACTTCGTTTGTTAATTTGCTTCTGCATATACCTAGTTATTATAATAATGACCAACTACGTCTTCAACTAATGAAATCGGGCGGACAACTCGAATAAAAAATACCACAAAGAAACGTGCACGATTTTCAACCGTCGCGAACGGACGGAGAAATACAAAATATGGGGGTCACTAAATTACATCGATCAGCATCGGAAATGTTGCACCCTGACTTTAGAAAAAACATGTATAAGGAAATGAGGTACTTGAAAGCGTAGGTTAAAAAAACGATTAATTCGAGGCGCACCAAATATTATTTAACGAAACAGCACATCGAAACACCTTATTACTTCTAACACGTGTGTTAATTAAATTTCGTCCGATAAGACTCCTTATCACAAAGGACACGATAAAACCTTTTATAAAGTACACAAACTTGACCAGATGTGTTTAATTTAAAGCATCATATCTAAATTGTATAAATAAAAAAAACCGCAATATACAATACGCAATTGCAAACAATTCTAAAAGGAAAAATAACACTGAGCTACAAATTCAAGTAACTTAGTGCCTATTTGTAAATAATCCACCAGATTTATACTTAATGAATTGAAAACAAGGGCTTATCCCTCAGGTTTATTTCAAGTCGACTAAAAATGATCGACGGTTTTGTGAAAATACTTGCAGGTAATATTTCCTTTAGTTACGAATATGTGACACCGCCTTCTATAGCTAGGAGCAATTTTCTAATAATTAAAGAGCTACATATATCAATCGTCCATTACGTCGTGCATAAACCAGTGAAATGGAAGGATACGCTCAAACTGGCGTATAATATACTACTGTATGAGCATTTCAAATGCAAAGTGCTTAGTAATTTCAACGAACATACATACGGTAATTTAATTGCAGCCCTACCTTTTCCTGATAATAAACATAATTAAGTTAAGATTATGTGAAGCCTGACACCATGTGCGGTATATCTCCTGTCGCCATTGAACTATCTAATTATATTAAATTTTTTCAATTTTAATTAATACTCAAGATCGATGGATACCTACGTTAACCTAATTGCTTGATGAAGTGGTTGTATTGTAATCGAAACTTTTAGTTATGCTTTACATGAATGAGACCACAACCAGAGGGTAATTCAACGTAATACTCTTTAAATCCAACTGGCAACTGCTATTATTATGTTAGGTTAAGAGAGAAATACAAAATATGGGGGTCACTAAATTACATCGATCAGCATCAGAAATGTTGCACCCTGACCCTGATGTATAAGGAAATGAGGTACTTGAAAACGTAGGTTATAAAAACGGTTAATTCGAGGCGCACCAAATATGGTGTATGGTGTATATGGTATATCGGCAGCATGGGTGCCTGAATAAATTAAGTTGGGTTACAGCCCTTTGAATTTTCTTTCGAAATTGGTTTCTAGTCTATAACTTTTTATTGAGTAGTCTGATCGAAAAAGTACGAATTGTTTTGGATTCTACGCACCAAAATTAATAAGAAAAAGTGTTTTCCCGAGAAATTTTGGTGCAGTCGATTTTTGGAAAAAAGGAAGGTTACACACTGCCTTTTTTTGCCCCAAAAAAAAACTTGTCTCAGATCGACCCGGAAAAAAAATTTTTCTTATAGAACATGGCCTGTAGAATCCATAATTTCAATCAGTTCCAAGATTGGGCTACTAGTTCAAAAGTTACAGCCCTTTGAATTTTCTTTCGAAATTGGTTTCGTCTATAACCTTTGATTGAGAAGTCTGATCGCAAAAGTACGAATTGTTTTGGATTCTACCCACCAAATTTAATAAGAAAAAGTGTTTTCCCGAGAAATTTTGGCGTAGTCGATTTTTGGCAAAAAAGGAAGTGTATACACTGCCTTTTTTTGAGGACCGAAAAAAAAATTGTCTCAGATCGACCCGGAAAAAAAATTTTCTTATAGAACGTGGCCTGTAGAACCCATAATTTCAAACAGTTCCAACACTGGGCTACTAGTTCAAAAGTTACAGCCCTTTGAATTTTCTTTCGAAATTGGTTTCTAGTCTATAACTTTTGATTGAGAAGTTTGATCGAAAAAGTACGAATTGTTTTGCATTCTACGTAGAATCCATAATTTCAAACAGTTCCAAGATTGGGCTACTAGTTCAAAAGTTACAGGCGTTGGGTTAATCTCATAGAAGCTGGCATGGGAATGGGTATAAAAAAATGCGGAAAATTTGTTACGTGATTTGCAAGCGGCCAGAATGCGTTCATTTGATCTTATCCGTCTACTTTATGGGTACATATTTCTTTAACTCGTGACAAATTCACGTTGAATTATTTATTGCTTCCTGATGTATAATTACAACCACTAAAATGTCGTACCTTGCATACGAAGCTGCCAACTCTAATTTTTATTAATTTCTACTACACGACTTGTTCACGTTACAAGCTTACATTTAGCTTTGAATTTTTTGTTCCATTATATTTAAGGATTTCATTTACGCCTTTCGCTCTCTTTTTTCCCGTATGATATCGGCAAACAACTCTATTTATGCGATTATAAAATACCCGTATTCCAAATATGGAGGTGACACTTTTCATTCACCTGGAGTCGATCTAATCTACGGTCTCGTTACATTAAGTTGTTTGTTTGGGTTTAAGCAAACATGCTTCCACCTACTTTTGAAAAATGTGTTCAGACCAAATACGTGGGTCGTACGATGTTCTCATTCGGGATACTTTATGAGCCAATAAACGTAATATAAATAATACAGATTCGCTTTTATTAGCGAGAAAATTTAATTTGCCCATTCAGAGACGGGGCATTTAAATTCATTTTAATTGCCCACACAAAATATATGTGGCAAATATTCCTCGTGGATATGTATTTCTTTTAATCACTTTTTTCAGTACAAAGTTTAATTTTATTTAATAATTTCCCACGATACACGGCAATGAGCCACCTACTATGATGGCCCCCCCCGGTGGGAAGATATACAGGGAAAATCGCAATTTTTTAGTTCTGTTCACAAATATGAGTGATAATCGAGCCAAGAGCTGAAAATTAGTATCTTATCAAGCAAATATGAAGCACCAAGGAAGAACTAATGAAAGTGTGCATATAAGGTAGTCAGGCATACTTGACATCGATAAATCTCACCCCCGTTTGAATGTACAACTGTACAGGGTGTCTCATTTTTACACTTTATAGAGTATCTTCGTCATTGTTTGTGATATCAAAAAAGAAATGAGTATATGCTGTCTTTGGTTCAAACTATAAGTGGGAATGATTCTCTTAGTTAAAAAAGATACCAAAAATGTTTATTACAAAACTTTCTTTATAATGATGGATAACCTGCCGTTCGCAAAGGATACCTAATTTTTATTAAATTTGAGAAAACTCAGCAGTCTTGACAAACTTCACAATTCCAAAGAATTATATGAATTTTAAATTAAACACCTGGCATAACCGTGCGCATCAGCAGATAAATTATAATTTACAATAGAGCGAAGAATTACAATTAAAACTAAGTACATTACCTTTCGTTACAGTTAGCACCAAATTTACACCAAATTGACTTTTATAATTAATATTAAATACAACTGTACTCGCTGAAGGGAAATGCAAAAGTGATGCTACAATTTACTATGAACCTGTATGAACCTTAAACTGCATTGTTTAAAAGTCGCTGAAATACAATTCTTGAAAAGTGACTGCAATGTGTTTAAAGGTTAACGTATCGTTAGCCTGTCAAGCGGTGTCTATTTTAGCCAACGCACACTACCGCCAAAATTCGAAACTTTAGAGAAACGATTTGCAATTTCATACCTGGGGGTTTTTGGGGGTCACTCATTACGAATTCGATGTCAGAATTACGAAATTCAAAATGGCTTCCTGCTTCGACTTTTGCGAAAAATTTGAATTTTTAATGAAATCGTTTGCAATTTTGTACTAGGGGGTTTTTGGGGCCGCTGATTGCTAATCTGTTTTCAAAATTGCAAAATTTAAAATGGCGGATTATGCAAAAAACTTGAAAGTTTCGTACCAGTGGGTTTTTGGGGTCGCTCATTCTAAATTCGATGTCAGAATTACGAAATTCAAAATGGCGGACTCAATATGGCGTCGTCTTTTACGAAAAGTTTGAATGTTTAAAGAAATCATTTGCAATTTCGGGCCCGCTCATTACAAATCTGCTGTCAAAATTGTAAAATTCATAATGGCGGATCCAATATGGGGGGGATTATGCAAAAAATTTGAAAGTTTTTCTACATTCCAAAACTTTGTAATTACAAGAAAATTTAGTACTAATAAATAAATGTGTGAAAACAACAAACGTTTTTGAAGTTGTTACAAAAATTTTATTAGTTAAAGTTTTGGGTGATATACGAAACAGGAGTCTCGGACTGTACAAGTAAACACATTAACTGCTCAATAAAATTTAAAATTCAATAATTATACAGAGTGTTCCTAAATATGATATAAATAAGGCCCTAATTATTTGGCTTATTTTATGACTAAAAGTTCATATATACCCGCAAACGCTTCGTTACCGGTCTACAGGGTGTTATAGTTCTACGGTAAACTGTACATTGTACAATTCAAGAAACCCAAACATTTTAAAAAGATTTTTAAACTTTTAAAAATGTTTTGGAATCAATATTAGATTGTTTGTATTTTTTCAGTGTTATACTTTTGAAAAGAGGACTTAATATGCTATCTTATTAGATTTAAATATACAGGGTGTTCCATTTAAAAAAATGAGGTTCGGTCCGATAACTTTTTTGCCCGGTGTGGTATACTTACTTGAAAACGGCAAATTATTTAACGATCACTATAAAGAAACTTGTAATACACTTTTGTCCATGTTTCTTCTATAATAACTCATAAAATACCTGTTCATTATGATTTTGATAATTTTTTTGATTTTCCCCCCGTATCTTTTAAGCGAGCAAAAATTTTCAAATTTTGATTTTACCAAAAAAGCGCATGGCGCCTATATTACTTCTTTGATAGCACTAATAATTACCTATAAAAGTATCAAAAACCCGACACTTTGCGCTAATATCAAAATAAAGTTCTTACGCTGCAAGTGCCTTCGTTCTTCAATATAAGAACGGTTTATGAACTTAACTGTGCTCCATAATGAATCAAGTTTGCCGTATCACTTAGCGTAGAGTTCGGCACTGCAGTTCACTGGTTTAAACCCGGATTTTGGCATTGATTTTTGTAAGTGTATAGTGACTGGGTTGGTGAAGCAGCCTTCGCTTAACTCAAACTTTTTGCCCCCTCCACCAACAAATATAAGTTAATAATTAACTAAGTAAAAAGCTATTGGGCATTCCTCACGACTTAATTGGATACTGCAACACGTATTTAACACTGTTAATTGCACTTACTTGGCCGGATTGTAATTTCTAAAGTCGGTAGTCCAGTTAATTGCAATTTCTTAGGTCGGTATAAAGGTCTCTTATTAACCTGAAAGATGGCGCAAACTGTACGGCCTTGCAGTTTTAATGCTCGTTTTAAATAGGAAACACCGGAAACCAAAATAATCTGAACTGAAATTCTAAAATATTCATATTTAATTGACATGAGCTTTCAGACGCAACAAGGCCAATTGAAATGTCTTGAATGGAACGGTTGCAAACGGCGAATAAACTGCAGCTTTTGTTTAAGGTAGCGGTGGCGGAAACACAACTCTAGAAATTAAATCGAATAAATAATAATAATAATATATTAGATTAAAAGGAGACACACCAATTAATCAAGTCAGTCATAGAGCTTGCAATGAATAACATATTCTTCTAGTGAATAAGGGGTACAATCAATGAGCAAACGTCTCACAGCTTTTTTAAATAAATGATACGATGTAATCGTTTTGATGTTAGAGGGTAAAACATTGAATAAAGTAGTACCTTTATATAGAACACCTTTTTGATATAAGGCACTACTATGTTTTTGAACCTTAAGTAAACAGTTTCGTAAAGGGTATTTATGATTTGCAACGTCGGTTACCTTTACCTTCTATCTTCAACTCCTAAATACTTTCGGCACGACACTTTTCTTAACGAACTTAAAACGCTTCTAGATACCGGGTGTTCTACAGAGTGATGACTAAAACTTCAAGACGGAAATCGGATGCGTCGTTACATACTTTTTGATTTTTTGACTCTATTAAAAGGAGACCACTAAAATCCGAAAAAAACAGCAATTTCTTGCGAGTAGTGATCTCTATAAGTGCTGAAGCATGAGCTTCCTTTTTTCCAAGAAGAAAGCAAACTTCTAGTTTGAGGTTAGTGTGAAAGTGAGCAAATAAATACAGTCTAGGAAGATTTTTCTTGGAATATTCATACGTTAATGAATAAAGTGGAAAGTGAGTATGGAAACCAAATACCAAAAAAAGACAACCGACAACAGGAAAACCAAATGGGAACCTCAAAATTTGAAATATAGGGATTTAAAAGGGCGACCATGTTTCCTCCAAATGTATTATTGAGCTGATTCGTTTAACCGAATTCGTAGATTTTGCTATGGTTGCAATAATATTTTAGAATTGTTTTTAGTAAGGTATCTGCATCACATTGGTTCCCAGGTTGATTTCTACCAATACGGTGTATCTGGAAAAAACATGGCACAGCCAATAGAAAACATGACGCAGCAAGTTAAAAACGTGGTCACTTGCCTCCGATGAAACCGCTTTTTTCAGATACTATGTAAACATATCTAATTCGGATGTACTACACCGATGACGGAAATCCTACTATACATAATAATAATAATATTATAATAATAATAATTTATTGCCATAAGTTTTACATTCCCTGATGAAAGTAAGGCCGCAAGATTTCGCTTTAAATAGGGGTTGTGGATTCTAAGAACAACCATCTTTACATAATACATTGTTAACACGTACCCTTAAAGAAACAACTAAAAATACAAGGCATAGAAAATGTATACCCACGCTTCGCAAATTGGCGTACTACAGCGATAAAAGAACTGAAAAAAGGGCGACATGATAAACATAAATGCGTAACGAAGCAGCGTCCGCGCAATAATTACACGTTTACATTCTTGGTCATGTACAAAAATCTGTTGCGAAATTTAATGAGCGTTGTAATATTTTGTAAAAGAACTGTATAATTTTTACCACAAAAAAAAACATTAATTAAACTCCATTTATCCCTATTTCGGCGCGTTTTTATTATTTATGTATACGGGGCAATATTAAAAGTCGTTCTCACCTCGTTGGGAGTTTCGAGGTTTGAAAAGAAGGGGCTACTAAAAATAGAGCCCATGTTTCTTTTCGTTTTGCAACCGACACATTTATAATTGGTCACGGTATATCGAGATAGGAAAAAAAGTAGAGGCGTAAAGCGTTAGAAGCGATTTTAATGAGCTACATCAAATCTTTTAATTACGCCATCTCACTATACGCTCCATTCAGAAAGGCGACACCGACGTGCCGGATTTTTGTCACTAATAATTATTCATTAAATAGAAATGATTTGTGATTCTAATTTTATTAATCGCCCTCGCTTGTCTCGATCATAAATTTTGTCAACGCCACCTACAAACTCGCGTCACACAAAGACGAACTATACAATTATATTAACCGGCCGCTTTTTAACAAGAACTGAAAAGGAAGAGGAGGAAAAAAACGACTCTATTAAATTGTTGAAAAATGGCATCCTTAAATAGCGGTGCGGTTACTTTTCTTCTCGAAGGGCAAAAAGATGAAAAGAATTTCATATTTCATTCCGTCCATCCTTACATCCCACAGGAATTTGTTACTTTCTATGTCATAGGAGGGGTGTCAACACATAAATCCTATGAAAGGGCAGCTCCGAAAAAAACGATACGTATAAGATGGTTAATATAAACTGACAAAGTGAAATTCATGATGCTTGTTCTTGTATTTTTGGCGGCCTTCGTTTTATTTATTCCAAGCGCCTATGTAAGATGATTTTTTGAATCCATTAATAACATGGGGAACGTTATTGAGGGGGCCATTTGTAAGTTTCAAGTGAAACGTGTACAAATTGACCGTAATACTATCCCGAGTACCCTGACTGCAATCTCTCATTCATCTTCAGAAACTTACATAACCGAATAGCTTTAATAATAGGTAAGGGTAGAACTGCTGTTTCCTATACTTGTATATTGAAGTCTACCTAAATTTCTTCATTTTACGATATTTAGACTTATAAACTAGCCGAAGTTTGCACTTCAATGCGATTTAGATAGAATAGGTAATTTGTGTGACAGGCGTTGCTAATTCTACATTTCATGTGGTAAACATACCATCGTGCAAGTAACTCGATCTACCGTAGTTGCACTTATTAGGGTTTCCGTAACAGGATTAACGTGAATTATTGCCACAACCCCGTCATAGGTAGTTATAGGCACTTGCACTTGTTTGTTACTTCGACACGTTCACATTTTTTTTTAATTGAGAAATTCATGCATTTACACTTTCCTTTGAAGTATTTTATTACAACGCAGTTACCAATTTTACTGTCTAAATCAGATTTTAGGTTTTGCTCGCGAATTATATTGAATTTAAAAAAAAAGTAGATCGTACGAATAGATTTCTTAAATTAATCGTAGCAACAATGTAATATTCGATATACCTACTCTTGAAACTTGAAACTTGAAACTTGGACATATGCCTGGCGTCGCCGCCTCTCCCAGGATTTAGTCAACTGTCGTGAGGATGCGTCCCTGGTAGACACTATCAGGGACGTTTCTCCACTACTTTGTTGCCATCGCGCTGGGCCGCGACATATGCCAAACAATGTGGTGGATTTTGTGGATTGGGGGGGTTGTGGGGGGGCGGCTAACTGGGTGTTATCCGACCCGAACGGGTACGGCCACAGCTTCGCCACTGGTATTCTGCCTTAGAGGGAACTCTGCTTTCTAGTGATAGCTTCTTCTCCGGGAGTTCATTGGCTTCCGATGTTCCCTTCCCTGTTTTCCCTCGTGTTAGGCTCTCTTTATTGTTGTCCTCTCCCCGCATTACTTCTGTCCCCTTTTCCTCCTCCCCTTGGCTACTTGTCTTTGTGGCTGATTCTTCCTCCACCTCCAGTATTCTTCTGCTTTCTTTCTTCCTTTGATGTTTGTCTCTGCTATTCTCTTCCCATCTTTCCATGGTAATCCCCGAGACCTCTACCGTTTGGTTTATGGTGGTGTTCCATGTTTGGGCAGGGTCGGCCTACCTTCCATTCCGAGGCACATAAAATCTTGGCAGCCCGAATGATATGGTCTTTGTTCCTCCTGTTGGTATGTCCCCAGTATCTCATCTGCCTCATCTTCAGTCTCCTGGCGAACGTCTTTTCCTCTAATAGTTCTCTTCTCTGCTTTCTTGTGAGGTTGCTGTTTTCTTTAGTATCCTGAGTGCCTTCCACTCCGCCCTCCTCAATGTTCGTCTGTTGCTCTTTGTTGGCGCTGAAGTGTTAATTCCGTATAAGATTGTCGGTGCTACGATCGTGTTGTAAATCATCATTTCAAGCTGTCCGGTACTTTCTTCGCTCGTATGAAGTTCCAGATTCCGTGTGTGATTCTGAATGCGTTGGTTATTCTGCCTTTCACTGCGTTGTGCCTGCTGAGGGTGCTGCTTAGTGCTTATGTACATACGTTCCCGTATATTTGATCTTGTGCTTCATGGTTATCTCCTTCCCGGCTATGGTCTTCTCTCCTTCTTTGTACTGGGGGTGTTGTTTGCTGGCACTCTTGTCATCATGTAGCTCTTTTCGTTGTATATTTGTAGATCCACCATTTCCTGGTGTACCTGGTATCCCGATGGCCTGGACGAAGTCCTCAGTGTCTTATAAATTATCCGCGGTTACGAGTAGATCGTCCGCGTACGCCAGTAATGTCGGTAGTTGTAATTGGTCGCCTATGCTAAGGTTCCTCACCACCATCCTTGTTTGTTCTATAGCGTGGTCTAGTGCTATCGCGAAGAGCCTTGGGGAAACGGACATCCTTGTTTGATCCCCCTGGTTTTCTTTTGGTGTTCGGTTTTCTTCCAGAACCATTGTATATTGGTATATATTTTCTGTTTCCCCCTTGTTTCCTCTTTTTATATTTTCTGATGTGCCTATACCATTACATTTCCGTATTCCTCTCCATTGGTCTGAGTTTGGTGATCTCCGCGAACTCGGCGAATTCCTTGATTTCGTGTTGCTCATAGGCTCTGTTTTCTTCTTCCTTGGTTTCCCTTAGCTTCTTCTTTGTTTCAGGTTAGTGTGGGTTTTGGCCCGCTTTCTGTTCGGTCACATGGGCGGTTTGTGTTTCCCTAGTGTTTTCCTTGTTGCTTCTTTGATCGTTTCGCCGATCTTTTTCCATATGGTATCCCATCCCCTTTTTACTTCTAATCTTTTACCACTGCTTTCGGTACTCCTTTCTTTTCTTCTCCCCTGACAGAAGTTTCACCTTCCGCCCATCGGTTTCCCCGTTGTGCTCCTTGTCCTTTCCTTCCTGTTCTCTTCTTCCCCTCCCCCCTCTTTACTTTCCCCTTTACCATTTTGTGGTCCGATCCTACTGTTTTTGCCCATATGCCTGCTGTGTTCGTGACGCTTATTTCCTTTGATTACATGTTACCATTTTGGACTTGCCGAATATGTTTTCTACCCTCAGTCCATGTAGGTGTACCATGTTCGTAAAGGTCGCTGCCGTTCCCTTCCTCCTATTCACTTCCCTCCAGTCGCCTAGTATGATACCTCGGTTCTTTTCGCACTTTTTGTTGTTGTTTCACTTCGATTTCTGAGTTCCGCCTGCCCTTTTTTGTCCGAGGGGATGTGGCATCCTATGATTGTTAGTCTTCTTATTTTCATCTTGATTTGGGCCATGGATATACTCTTGCTTTTCCTTCAAATGTCTCCGCCTCAATGCATCGGTGCTTCTTGATTACGATTTCCGCAACCCTGCTGGTTCTCTCCTTCTTCCCTCGACGTATCCGTCTACGTCTCCTATCAATTGTGGGTAGAAATCTTCCAGGTTTTCCCTGATGTATGCGTTGATTTCTTTTTTAATCATTTGGTTAATTTCCTGTGAGGCTCTGATGTCACTGGCAGTCGCCTCAGTTGGTGCGCAATCGCTCCAAACAGGCAGTCCCCATCCTTATTTATACTGATGCATTCTAGGATGTATTCTTTTGATCGCACTTCTATTTGATCGCTGTTACGAGTGCTTGTCTTTAAGGTCTTAATCCTGGTTTGGGTGGTTGGTGCTGTTTATTGATCGCTAAAAGAGATACCTAGGAGAGATAATTTAGTTAAGTTAATTGTTAAGTCACCGAGACGTGCCCCTTCAGTCTATCTTTGACCGCCCCATATATTCTATTGTGCCTGGGAGACTCTAAACTAAAGGTACTAACGAAAGTAAAAAGCGCAAAAAAACAGGAAAAAAAAGCCGCTGTAATTTGGTAAGAAAGGTTTCCTTTTTTGTCAATCATGCCTATTAGACCGAAATTTGAGAGCTTAAATATTGTAATTTATGGCTTAGTTTCTTTATGTCTCCGGTTGACAAGTTTATATTTCCTTTCCCAAGGGTCAATTTGTTCCACCCCGATTCGAAGTAGGTATATTCAATGTAGCTCCCAGTGACTTGCGCCTCTCTATTCTATCTTTTCCCCTTTGTTCACTTTTAAATTAAATTTAGCCTTAATTCTAAGTAAGTGAGTAAGTAAGCAAGTAAGCACTTATCTTAGCTTTACGTTCTTTGGTTCTTTTTTGTCCTGTTGATTGGATGTTCCTGCCCTGTCTTCTCACGATTTAATTAGTCTCGCGCGTTATGAATCTTGAGATTAAACTTAAAACTGTAAAAATTCGTAAAATCTCATCCACTGGACCGATTTCGATGAAATAAGCACTAAACAATTGCAAATTTTGTACGCTACCGACATACATTTTTAACTTATACAAACACAAAAAACCACTAAAAAAGGCCGGAGCTCGCTCAAAACACGTCCGTTCGCCATGAAAGACGAACTTCTCCTCAATATTCGATATACCTACTCTTGATCTAAAATTTAAGTGAAACAATTCACAACGTATACGCAGCAAAATCATAGATTTCCATGACAAAATTAGAGTTATTATATCACTAATTGCAAATTTGAAAAAAATTAATGAAAATCTTTTGCCTAGCAGTGGTTGCTAAAGGAAACAGATTTGAATTTAAACACTCAATTTACAAACCTCGAGTGTAATTCGGCACGACAATTTAACGAAGAAATTCACCCAACCAATCAATTATTGACAAAGGCCAGAACTGGGCAGTATTCGATTTTGTAAATACTTTTTAGTATTCAAATACTTTAAAGTTTAGTATTCGAATACTTCGCATAGTATTTGAATACTTTTAAGTTATTCAAATATTTGAGAACTATTTAGATATGTTTAGAGGAAGTTTCCATTATCTTATATCCTTAAGATCATGTGTACCAATTTTCAAAGCGATCGCACGTTTCTGAACACGTTATCATGCACACGGACAGACGGACGGACAAAAAAGGATCTGTTTCAAAATCGCTAGGATTAATTTCAGAAAGGTGGACGTGTCATGTGCACGACGTACGATCGCTTTTAAAACTGGTACACGTATTCTTAAGGATATAACTGATATAAGAAAGATCCTTACCTCATACAGGGTGTCCATTTTTCGAGTGCCACTATGGGGATCTCGCTTACCTTAAGAGATAGAAAGTTGGTTAAATGGGGGCAAAGTTGCGAATTTCCCTGCTTAATAACCATCTGAAAAGAAATTTAAAATATCATCAATAGTTCTGAAAATATCGCAAAAAAACGAAACTTTCTGATTTTCGTTTTTAATTTTTTCATGATAAACTAGTCGTACTAGACATTTCTAATTAACACATTATTCGAACACTTTTCAATGGAGATTTCGATATACGAGGTGCGGCTATTAAATAACGAGACTGGTTACGAAAAAGGTCTTTATTATAAACATTACAGATCTAACGAATGCTCCCCTTCAATATACTCCCCTTCCCTCTGCACACACCGAATAATTCGTTTTTTCCACTGTTGGAAGCAGTGCTGAAAGTCTTCTTTTGTAAGCGCTTTAAGTAGCTCCGTCGTTTTTTGCTTCACCTTCTCCATTGACCCAAAACGCGTTCCATTTAGGGCAGACTTGATCTTGGGAAATAGACAGAAGTCGCAGGGCGCTAAATCGGGCGAATACGGCGCATGTTCAACCACTGCGATGCTTTTATCGGTTAAAAAACGTTTTACAGACAGCGCGTTATGAACAGGTGCGTTGCCTTGATGCAAGATCCACGACTTGTCTTTCCATAACTGCGGCCGTCTCCTACGAACTCGCTCTCGCAGTGTTACCAGGACTTGCAAATAATAAGTTCGGTTCACAGTTTGACCCTCTGGAACCCATTGAGTCATCACGACGCCGTTAATGTCGAAGAAAACAATGAGCATTGCTTTGAATTTGGATTTCGACATCCTTGCTTTTTTCATTCTCGGAGTTTCAACATCATACTGGAAAATCCAAGTTTCCTCGCATGTGATGACCTTTGCAACAATCCAGGCTCTTCCACTAACCTTTCAAGAACATCTGAACAGATCTGGTGGCGCACAAGTGTTTGTTCTGGGGTCAAGTTTTGCGGTACGACGCGAGAAAAAAACACGCTGGCTTCAAAACGCAATAGCATAAATACTACTCAACGCACAAAAACGTCTTTTTGGACTGGAATAGGTGACACTTCAAGGTTTCCTACGATGTGTTCGTTTCCCCCTCTACACTTCTGATACGCGTTCTGCGCGCGCAGTCTCGTTATATAATAGCCGGACCTCGTATCACACATGGTGGTTCAGTATCACATTTTTTCTACAATACAATTTTTAATTTTTTGGGAAGAGTGCTTTGGAAAAACAAAACGTTCTTTTATTGTGAACAAAAGTTTGACAGTTTGACATCAGGAACTAGATGTGTTGAGAAAATTCGATTTTCATATGAACAGAATTGAACCTTCGTTTTGAAAGAAAATTATAATTCAAATTAGAACAAAATACATAAGAATAAATAATATTTTAGCAATAAAACTAGCACAAACGTAAATGACACTGGTTGAAATAGGTCAACATTTTGTTCACAACAAAACGTTGTTTTGTTTTTGCATAGCACTCTTCGCGGAAAATGAAAATTGTATTTTTAGAAAAAATGTGATACTGAACCACCATGTGTGATATATCGTTGTAAAGAGAGAAAAAAACCTAATCTCAAAATGTCAAAATCCAAAACGGCGCCCATAAAAAAAACTAATTAGAAATGTCTAGTACAATTAGTTTACCATGAAAAAGTTAAAAGTGAAAATCAGAAATTTTCGATTTTTTGCCATATTTTCAAAACGATTGAAGATATTATACATTTATTTTTAGATTATTATTCAGCACGAAAATTCGCAACTTTGCCCTAATTTAACCAAGTTTCTATCTCTTAAGATAAGCGAGATCCCCATAGTGGCACTCGAAAAATGGACACCGTGTATACAGAGTGGCCCAACGAGAATTATACAGAGGGTTTTCATTGTATTAAATTTAGAAATTTTGAAAAATCCTCGAACACGTCAATTTTGTATTCGAGGGGGACAACTTTTGGAATACAAATCACGAACCCTTCACCCCTCTACGTAGGGAGCTTAACCCCTAAAATTTTAAATGGAATCCTATGGCAAATGGCACATTATTTGAAAGCCAATTTAATCGTGATTACTAATCTGCTTTGCTTTTTAAATTCTATTGATTCGTTTCGAAGAACTGACAGGTTTACTTAAGTTTAACAAACAAATTGAAGCGTCAAAATAAAATTTTAATACAAGGTGACTTAGATCGCATTTGTTTTTGTTTAGAAAAAACCATTTCAAATGCGAATTATCTCCGAAACGAATCAATAGAATTTAAAAAGCAGAACAGATTAGTAATCACGATTAAATTGGCTTTCAAATAATGTGCCATTTGCCATAGGATTCCATTTAAAATTTTAGGGGTTAAGTTCTAAGACTTGGGTTCGTGATTTATATTCCAAAAGTTGTCCCCCTCGAATACAAAATTGACTTCATTAAATAACTTCAAAATGTAATTGGCATTAGTCGATTATTCAGGCTCGGTACATGTGCTCACAAGAGGAACCCCATGGAATTTTTCCTCAAAAAGACCGACCGCGCCCCCTTGAATATTTGCTACTTGAGAAACCTTCTCCGGTTGGAATTTTCCTGATCTTCGTTTTCCTCGATTTGGGTATCTATGGGCGGGGGTGTACCAAGCTTACTACAAATTTAAGGGCTAATTAGTGTTAAAAAGTCACCCCAAGTTCATTCGCCTTAGACTGGCAATGGTGCGGAATTTTTCGAAAAATTCCCTTATGTTATGGACAGTGATGTCACACCTTCGCCAATCGATTTTTCCGAGTTCAAGGATCATTGCTATTGAATATGAGCCGGATTAAAAGTGATGGTTTCTCAATACAAGCTGAGTGGCAAAAAATTCCCTTATTCAAAATTGTATGCCATTCCTCTTGTATTCTTTTGTAGCTATTTCTATTCTTTCAAAATCAAAAATATTAACATGTAACGCTTCTATTAAACGGTGGATTACAAAAAACTTTCTCAACATCTACAGGTCAAATATACAAAAAGAAAACAAAATTCGACACTCACTCTCGAAACCAGAAATGTTTTCATCGGGCCCAATTAGTCAATTAACCAAATACCAATTCAAAATTTCCATCGTTACTACTTTCTTTGGTGCGCTTAATTTTTGGGGGTTGAATTTATGCTTTTGAAACATTGAACTAAGCAGTTTGGTATTTCCTAAATTATGCTCCATATACGAACCAGAATTATTTATTAGAATTGGTTAATCTTTAATTTTAAGGGGATGGGATATGTGAGGCGAAATTCAGTCTTCCTTCAATTTAACATTGGACGCTATTTTTCGGAAGCTGGTGTGGTAAAGGGTGCAAATTTTTGTAGCACCGCTACCTGTGAACATGGTAATTGGCTCCAATATTCAAAATAGTTTGGGAAGTTTTTGATTTGTATTTGTATTGAACGGAATTAAATGCGATAACGTAATGGCACGTCTCTGGCGATAACGCTTGATAAGCGGGTTCAATTAATTGAACGTGTGTCAAAAGCGGTTTCGCCAGGTATGGTTTTGACTGGTAAGAGTGGGGAATTTGAGTTAATTTTACGGTGCGTCGTATCAGTATCGCGAAAGTGTTGGTGTTTGTGGGCATTTGTTATTTTGAAATAATAATAATTACAGACTCCTCGTTAAAATATAGTGGCCTTCCGTTAGGACGTCAGAGCAAGTTTTGAAAAAGGACAAAGAAAATAAGGTAGGAGTTTGAAATTTTCGTTTTTGCAAACCGTTTTCTGCTTTGAAGATGAACTTCTAGTCCAGTTAGTCAATCTAGACTGTGCGCGACGAATAAACCAGATGTCTTTTTCAATCTTTCTTATCTAATTTTATGCAAAAGTTTTTCTATCAATAAGACAGTTGATGAGTCGTGTTCTTTAGTCTAGTCTAGATTATACACTACAGAATTACCACTTCAATTTCATTGATTCGGAAAGATTTTCTGTACTGATGAAATCGGTAGAAAATATTTAATAAAGCGCAAATAGCGTTTCATATCATGAAAAGTCCAGTGTTTTCACGTTATTAAATTTACGGTTTAATTTAAGACGACCTTTTAGAAAGTAGCCACTGTGAACTTGTGATGCCTTTAGTGTTAATGATTAAAAACGAGCTTCCCATGATACTTTTCAGGAATAGCTTGTTACGCGGCTCCACTTCAAAGATGTACCTACTATACGTACGTATTCGAATCAATTTTGGCCTCTAAAGGGCAATGTATGTTGCATCTATTCAAATGACCTGCCACATACAACAAACATATTGCCTTTCAGGGCTCGATAACGTAAAGGAAAATGTGTATCGTTTTTTCGTCTACCTTATAATAAAAAAAACCACCCGTTTCATTGTACGAAATCTAGCCAAATATTGCGATGCGTGCGATAAACTGGATCCGGAAATCGCGTCTCGTCCAGTCAAAATTATAAGAGTTCCGCACCAAAAATCCAGATACAATCCTCGTAAGCTTGACACCTGCACCAAGTTTGTTGGGCATGTTGCGTTGGGGTTTGGTGCTGCATTGAAGCCAAGCTAAACTTATAAGTGCCAAACATTTTCCTATAAAAATTAATCTTTAAATCATGAAGTATAAAACTAAATTTTCAATTTCTAGTTTAGTGAGGGTGGCAAATTTGTTTTCATGTACATACATATTAAGTATTACGGGAGTTGCTATTATAAAATCCAAAGTCCAAGTGAGCACGATGTTCAAAAATATTAGCGCATTTTAAATACAGGACATCCTATCTCAAATGTGTACTCTGTTATGGATCACACATTCCCAAGTGCTATTGAAAGTCTTTTTTGTAAACTGGGGGAGGTGCAAAATTTTAGTTGAGACTGTAACCATGGAAACTGATTCCAACATTTCGAATACTTTGGAAAATCCTTTTATTTGTATTGAATAAAGCACGTAACGCGATAATGCTTGATAAGCACTTGCAGTGTAACAGGTGTCAAAAGTGGTTTCGCTAGGAACAATTTGTGAAAGTAAGAGTGGGGTTTAAATTCATTTTGTAGTTTTTCGTATAAGTATCGCGAAAGTGTGGGTGTTTGTAATTCAATTATAACATTAATAGTTGTTTTAAACGGGGGCTTATTGAAAAGTACGAGGACGCGCAGCGTCCGAGTATCTCTTTAATGCCTCCAAGTCAGGTGGACCCACTTTCATGATGTATAAAATTACCTGAAACCGCAACATTTAGATAACTTTTCCTAAATAAATTATTCATATGTGTGAAATTTTGATATCTAATCACGCATGCTAAAATCACTTTATTTAATTGTTTCCATAGATATTTCAAAATAATTAAAACAATCAGTGTCATTTTTAATGCAGTTTGCAGTTTATGCTTTGTACTATTCAACTATACAGTCTTTATAACTAGGTACAAAAGCAGGTATCAGTGAAGAAGAGTACCTACGCGAGACGTTACAATGTAGCCGAAGCTGCGGTCGCCGTAGTGCAATATTCCTGCCCACAAAGTCAAGAAAAAGGTACGAAAAGGCGTACAAACCTTTTAAAGACTGGCGCAAAACTAAAGGAATAATTACTTCCACACATATTCCATTAATTGTTAGTGATTAAAAAACCATTATCCTTTGTGTAGGTATATTAATATTTAAAAATATCCACATAGTCTGCATTATAATTATCCAATCGTTAATTGAATAATTTATTCAATGAACGATCTAATTGTTATTTTGCATGTAAGGACTGTAATGGGAGTCAGGCAAAAATATTACAGTACTAGTCAGGTAAAGATCAACTTTCTAGAAAATAGCCCTGAAATTTAGATTTTCTTGACGGTTTCAGGTGAAATTATAAACTATTTCGCTAAATAAATCTCGTGATCCTTTTCCACAACAATTGTGTGAATGGACTTTTTCTAAACAATCTGTCCGTAAATAGGGATAACGTAGGCTATTATAATAACACGGGTAGCGGATCTGCATACAGCATCTATCGACACCAAGATTGAAACGGGTGTATTGGCAAACTATTGAAGTGAATTCCCTCGAGTGGAATGTATTGAAACGCAAAATCAAAATCGTATAGGGACGTCCAAATAAATTAATACTACTATAGCAGAGTAAATTGCAAACTTAATTGTAATGTAGGTAATTAATACACATTTGCATAAGTTTTGCTGGTTTTGTTAGTGACGTACTGCGTCGATATTCAGAATGGTCTATAATTGGGTTTACAATTATGCACTAATGTTATATCAATTGATCTCAATTCTTTGGTCGCATACTGTAGAAATTTAAGAAAAATGATATTTTGCATATTATAGAATATTTTAAAGTTCCAGTTTGCATATTCATAACGCATACGCTATTACTTGTTAAGAAACTGATTTTTTTGGTTTAATTATCCCAACAACTATTTCTCTTTCGAATTCTGTACTCGATAATTGTAAATTCCAAAAATGTCTCGATAAGATAACCATCGCCGGTACGGCTACGTTAATTAGAATCGAGAATATCACATAATTAATACGAGGTGTAGGTATTATTCAGATCAGGGGCGTTACGGGCGCGACGTATGTAATTAGGTTCTGTTGATGTTAATTCACCTCATTGATACGCCATGACTGAAATGCAAGCGTGATTCTCTCCAAAGGGTAATGAGATAGATACTTTTATTTATGCTCGGCGGATTGAGTTTATTAACTTTCTGGGTGGTTGCCAATTTCGTAATTAAGGCGATTAGTGAACGGATTTAGTTAAGATTCAATTCTCATTTGACAAACAGCGGGTAGAAACGAAGTTTCTAAGAAAAGTGCGAAATGAAAAACTTGTAAAAAGTTTGCGGTGAACCGGTGAAGAACAAAACGATTACTGTAGCAACAGGATGATTTCTTTTTTCATCGATATTATAATTAATAAATTCTCGATTTAAGATTGTAATAATGTCTACAGGTTGAGGTTTCTCCTATATAAGTATAGCAAGTAATGTGCCATTTTTCTGTAGGTAAATAATTTACCGAAAGCGTCACGTGCGTATTGCAAAATATATCAGATTAAAAGATGATTTATTGCGTTGACGAAATATGGGAGTGTGACTTTCGACTTATGACTTATGAAAAAAGAAATATACAGGTATACAGAATGCCATATTCATGCCATTTGACCTCCCAATATCCATATGTCGACAAATATGGAAAATACCCCATAGGGCATCCTGCAATGGTTCATATTGGGAAAGGTGTGAGAAATTAAATCTTGAAACCACCGGTGGACTTACTAAATGTAAAATAATACCACCAAATTTGTCGTTTCACCCAATCCTACCTCTGAAAATAAGTAATGAGGATAGTTGATACTAGTTTATACTTTATATCGAATTATTGTCATAAGGAGAACATTGTAAACTTCAAGGCATTCAATATTGACTACCAAATGAAATACTAAGTGTTTAGTATCACTGGCTTTGTATCGACTGACGTATAAATCCAATATGGCGTCCATAAGAAAGTTGGTGTGATTTATGTGAAACTCATAAGTCATAAAAAATGTATTTTAGTACCATCAGAAAACCGAGAAAAAAATTACTAACGGTTTACTAAAATTATTTGTAATATCTTTGACAAACGCCAGCACCTTTAACGAAAATGCCTTTTTTCGAATTTTTGTCTTTGACTTCGTTAATTGTAGTTATTTAGTTATTTGTACACTGTAACTGGTTGAAATTGATTTTCGCTTAATATGTGTCAGAACCTCAATTGTAATTTAATTTGAATTTCCCCTCTATCAAATATGTAGGTCCAGGTATGCGCATAAGGTGATATGATACCGTCGCGTTGTTTACTTCAATGTAAACAATTTTATAGTGCATATTGTTACTAATAAAAATAATTGAAATGTAAATTTCTATCATTGACAGGTTATGGGCCGCAATGTTTTCACTGCTACTTAATTAAATACTGAAAACAACGTCTACGAATATGAGCAATCAATTATTAATAACCGAGAAGTTGGAGGGCTCCTCAAACTATAATAATTGGAGTTTTTCCATGAAATTACTTCTTATTCACAAAGGATTGTGGGAACACGTCACCAAAGAGGATGTCAAACCTGATGAGAAGGCAGCGAATGAACGTGCCATGGCAAAGATTGGGCTACTTGTTAAATCTTCTCTGTACCCATATATCCAACCTTGCAATAATACCAAGGAAGCTTGGGATGTCCTGGCTCAGTGTGATGCGTCAGTTATTTCGAATAACACTGGAGGGTCGCACTCTTGATGAGTATGTAGCACTAGTTCTATCGCTCACGCTACAGCTATCTGCAATGGGCAAACCACTTGACGATGAATTCGTAGCAGTCATTCTACTAAATGGTTTAACTGAAGAATTTGATCCAATGGTAATGGCTCTCGAAAGTTCTTCTGCAAAAATCACTACCGACATAGTGAAGAACAAGGTACTACAAGAAGCGTCTCGCCGCAGTGCATCGAAGTCATGAAAGCCCGGATGGTACGGCATTTTCCACGCGATATGACCAACGCCGCTGTGATATCTGCCACCGTACGAGCCACAGCACTCAGTAACACCGAGGCAAGCGAAAAGGGAAGAAGAATACAGCACAAGCCACGTCAGGGACGTCGTCTGTGCCAGCCAGTTCATCTCCCCGGTATAATCACCCCAACCAGACCAACCAGTCCAATCAGAAGAAGAAGTCAGCCAACAAAGTCGGCAATAGTAACACGCACGTGAGCTTCTTTACTGTTATGGCTGCTAATGTTACTACTACTGATTTTATCTTTGATACTGGCGCTAACATTCATGTTGTATCTAAAAAACATTTATTTACAAATTTTGAATCTCGTACTATGCTAAACATTACTTTGCCTAATAATGAAATAGTCAAATGTCCTGGTAAGGGTGATGTCACTATTCCCATGGGTCCTAATTCTAGTATCACGGTCCATGATGCATATTTTGCTCCTAGTTTCTCAGCTAATCTCATTTCGGTTAGCCAACTTGTAGCAAAAGGACACACTGCCACGTTCACAAGTGATGGCTGCCAGATTCATTCACCAGAAGGTATTGTAGTCGCCACCGCCACTCTTAGAGATGGAATCTACGTACTGGATCGTCCTTCTACTAAGCACATGATACGTCAGGCTACAAATGAGCAGCAATCACAACCTACTGAGACTATACATGCTATTTCAAAGCCTCAGCAGTCAAATGCTCGTGCCAATGCTGTCCAACATTCTCATGATATTTGGCATTCACGCCTAGCTCACCTCAATCATCGTAGTATGAGATTGCTACGCAACGGTCTCGCTACAGGAGTTAACTACCCTAATACTCCACACGACCCTTGTATTCCTTGTATTGAGGGAAAGCAAAAGAGAGTACCTATACATCGCGAGAAAGGTACTAGGGCAACAGAATTACTCGAACTTGTACACACTGATATTGCTATTGTGAATGTGAGTTCACTCAACGGCGCGACGAGCGCAATCCTGTTTGTCGATGATTATAGCCGAAAAACCTTCATTTATTTTATGAAGAAGAAGTCAGAAGCTTTTGCTAAATTCTGCGAATTTCAGGCATTCGTCGAGAACCAAACCGGAAAGCGGATCAAAACTCTTCGCTCCGACAATGGGGCTGAGTACTTCGCCCATGACTTCCAGGATTATCTGAAACAGCATGGAATCAAGCATCAATCCAGTGTGAAGTATCATCCAGAACAGAATGGAGTCGCCGAGGCATGTTGTCGTTTAATTTTTACAAAGGCACGCTGCATGTTGCTTCATGCAAATCTACCAAATGCCTATTGGGCGGAAGCCGCCAGCACGGCTGTGTATATTAAGAACCGCAGTCCGTCGGGAGCTGTTCCGAACAATACACCAGATGGCGTATGGTCTGATACTGTTGTAGATTTATCTCATCTCCGTGTATTCGGATGCCTTGCTTATGAGAGGAAGGATATTAATCGGAAGAAGCTAGAATCCCGATCACAGAAATTGATTTTCGTCGGATATTCTGAGACACAGAAGGGAGGTTATCGCTTAATTGACCCCATCGTCCTAAATCGTTAACTGTAGGCAGAAATGTCGTATTTCTGGAAGACCACTTCTTTCACGCCATTCCAGAGACCGCACCAGTCAACGAAGATCGCAAGAGTCTCGTGTGTGTTCCTCTGACGTCGCCGCCTACCGTTCAGACGCGAAAGGGGGGACATCAAGCTCAGCCCACGCAGACACAGCTGCAGTCACCTGAGCATCGCCCGAGCAACAGTCGAGCAGTTACGCTGCCTGTACGTTCGGAAGCGTCATCAGAATTCGAGGACGAGCAAGAATCGCCCGTCACAATTGCCCTAAGGAAAGCATGTTCTTCAGATAGTCCACTAATCGACTCAAGTGAGTACCTGCCATCTGATGAAGATTCAGAAGACTCAGATGTAGCTGACAAAGATTCTCCTTACAAAACCAGAGGCAACGTCAACCTAGTGACTGAAAGCATCGTGATGGCCTCTATGCTGAATGAGAATGAACCAACCACAGTGAGGAACGCACTCAACCGCCGAGATAGACATCAATGGTATGAATCCATGAAAGCAGAAATCAACGCAATGAATGAAAATGAAGTGTGGAGTCTTGTGGAAAAGCCCAAGGATCAGCAAGTTCTTGGATGTAGATGGGTGTTTAAAATAAAAAGACACTCAGATGGTACCATTGAGAGGTACAAATCACGGCTAGTAGCGCAAGGCTATAATCAGGATACGACATCAATGGAAACCTACTCCCCCGTGATGCGATATAGTACACTCAAACTATTATTCGCTTTGGCCATTGAAAATAATCTGAGCCTGAGTCACTGGGATGTCACCTGTGCTTTCCTACACGGGGAACTGGAATCGCCTGTCTACATGCGGCAACCCGAAACTTTCGAATACGGAACCGATCGAGTGCTTAAATTGCACAAAGCTCTCTACGGTTTGAAGAACGCAGGGCGTCGGTGGTACCAGAAACTTACAGATTTTCTCCTATCAGTAGATTTTAAATCCTCTGATATTGACCCCTGTGTGTTTACTCTTAAGAAAGGAAATAGCTTAGTAGTAATTGGAATTTGGGTTGATGACCTTGTTGTATTAAGTAATGACCAACTTCTTGAAAAATTTGTTAGAATTGAAATAACTAATAAGTTCAAGACAAAGGATCTTGGAAGTGTCAGTCACATTTTAGGTCTAAACGTACAACGGGAAAACAATCAACTTAAAGTAGACCAAGCTCACTACATCCATTCCCTACTTGTAAAATTTCAAATGCAAGACTGCAAGAACATCGCTACACCAATGGAATGTGGCATCAAATTTGAAGAAACCACACCTGATAAGGTTGCTAATGTACCTTACAGACAACTCATTGGATCGCTCATCTGGCTCGCGACATGTACTCGACCAGATATTTCGTTCGCAGTCAACAAGCTTGCAGCCTATAGCAGCAAACCATCCGAAACCCACTGGAAACACGCCAAACGCATCCTGAGATACCTCAAATCTACTATTAACTTGGGACTTATCTTCAGCAAGTCTAAAGACGGCATAATTACAGGCTACGTTGATAGTGACTGGGGTGGTGACTGCTCAGACCGCAAGTCAACTACAGGATTCGTCTTGATGCTCGCCAACACTTCCATTGCTTGGGAATCAAGAAAACAGAAGACTGTGGCATTGTCATCATGTGAAGCCGAATATATGGCAATGGCAGAGATGTCAAAGGAGTGCAAATTTCTTGCCTCTCTCTATGCTTCAATCGTAGGCCAAGTCCCCGTAGTTAAAGTATTCACAGACAGTCAGTCTGCCCTAAAGCTGTCTACCAATCCTATTGTTACCAATCGTTCCAAGCACATTGACATAAAGCATCATTTTGTGAGAGATTGTATACTGAGTGACTTGTACAAATTGGATTATGTACCCTCAGACCAAAATATTGCTGATATTCTTACCAAATCTCTTCCCTCACCCGCACATCTTAAATTGTCATCTGGTTTAGGCTTACACAAATGTATTGTGGTGAATGATGATATGATCAGCTTGGATTCGATCTAGATCTGACCACTGTTGAACACGTTAAGATTTTGTGCATTTTTATTATTATTATTTTTTTTTTGCTTAACTGATCGGTGATTAAAATTAAGAGGGGGTGTCAGAACCCTAAATTGTAATTTGAATTTCCCCTCTATCAAATATATGTAGATCCAGGTATGCGCACAAGGTGATATGATACCGTCACGTTGTTTACTTCAATGTGAACAATTTAATAGTGCACATTGTTCATTAAATAAAAATAATTGAAATGTAAATTTCTATCATTGACAATCTCTAGTCTCTGCTGGTCCTCAATCCAATTTCTCAGCGTTTCATCTTCACGTTGGTAGCACGCACTAATTATTGTTTGAAGTTTTTGTTCACTGATTGTCATTAACTGTTCAAATTTCTCACACTGAAATATGCACTTTTTTTATGTTCACTTCACACAATGTGTTTTTATTTTCGAAATTATTGTAATATAAAGTAATTTCGGAAATAAAGAAAACCCGTTCCTGAAAAAACAAATGCTGAAAAAAAGTTAATATTGTAACTGTGAAAATTACTACTAACCAAAACTTTTGGTTTGATATTAGTAGTTATTTGCACAATTACACATTGGGATATGTGGGATGGGGACATTTAAGTAAGGGTATTGGAGTAAATGGTAAACTTTTTAACTCTAAATTTTGACGCTATCTTGTATATCTTTCTAGGATTTATTCAAAAATCATATTTTGACATCAAAATTGTAATCTCCACCCAAAAAAACCTATAAAAAGACGTATCGCGCTTGTTATAATTATTATCTTTTTATTAAAATCATCGCGTTTTATTTTATTTTCGGGCCGTCTGTCGGCGTCGTTCTACTTGTTTAACATTGAATAACTTGCTGTGTACTTCCACTTTGATATGACGACACGTTAATATTGAAACAATATTAAAACCATAAAAACCACCCACTTAAAAACACCCCCCACTCCTCCAAAACGCCCCCAAAAATATTTTTAACTAAAAATTTAAATTCAGAAAACCCTAAAATCGATGGGCTACATGTCCATATTTTTAAAAAATTTAATTTTTATATTTTTTGCAGATATTTTTGACGCCATCTTGAATTTCTCAAAATGCTCAAGGGTGACAGAGTGGCACCAATCGGATTCTTAAAATAGACCTACTTAGTGACCTAAAACCGCAAAAACATTTTCACCGTACCTTACTTCCAGCTTTTTCGTCTGGCTTCCAGACTAATAGTAAAATTCTTTGTTTCACGATTTGCCGTTAGGAACCTTTACAATGCGCTTTACTGAATTTTTGACCCGAACTATTGTATTCGTTATTTTTGTATGTGTAATTTGTTTTCTAAAAAAAGTATTGTTATTTCTTGCAGGGTTTAAAAAATAATTCTATTTTTTCTGTAAATAATTAAATTAATGTATATTTGTGACTTTTTATTTTAATAATTTAATTTGAATCAACACTAAGTTAGATGCTAATAGTATTTCTTTTGAAGCATCTGTTATCACTCACAATAATGACCCCATTAAAGAAAATAAAGTTAATTTTCAATGGTCGGAAAATGAAAAAGAATCAACCGAAGGAATAAAATTAAAATGCAGCTATACAGGGTGGCCATTTGAAAACGAAACAGAGCCTATTTTGGGGGCCTCAAAACATCTACGAAAAAATACTCGGACCCGTCAATTTTTTATTCAAGAGGGAACAATTTTTTCGTTAGTTTCGCCCCCCTGAGGGCAAAGCCCTAGCGGGGGTGACAAGCGCCCCCAAAATTTTAAATCGAATGGGTGGTCGAGTGTTACCTGATTTTGAAGGTATTTTTATGTGGATTATAACCCTTAAGTTTTAAATCGCTACTAATTTGCCTAGCCCATACAGGGGCTAATAAAAGTTACAAAAATGTGTCAACATTTTTTATGAAAAAATATTCTTGTAAATGAATTAGTTAAATAACAAAAATAAAAACAACAGTAAATACAAAAAATGTTGTTCTCCTACATTCTGAGCCGTACTTTTTGTTGTTTTTTTTTCTGTTTAATACTCGTAAGTACATATGCCTTTTCTGCAACGCAAATCTTGGTTATTGTTGAGAGCATTACTAAAGCATCATTTTGAAGTTTAATAGTGATTGTCAATTACTGTTGTCAGAACGAGAGAGGGATAATAACATAAATAAATAAATAATGGTTTATTCACTTGCTGAATAATTTATCTTTTTTTGCAAACAATGAAAATGCTAATAGAACTGCCCAGCTCTTTAATCGACAACACCAGAATCGACAGGTCCATCGTATGTTTGGGCTGCCATTTTTGGTAACCGTATCGTAGGCCCCTTCTTTTTACCTGGAACTTTAACAGGAGAGATGTACCTGGAGTTATTAGAAAAGACGATTCGTCCAGTATTAGTGGAGATACTAGAAAATAACAACGACTACTTGGAAATAGTCTAGTATTTCAGCAAGATGGTGTGCCACCCCACTATGCTGCAAGGGTTCGTCAATATTTGGACCATACGTTTCCAGGAGAATGGATTGGAAGAAAAGGTGCTATTGAATGGCCTCCTCATTCCCCGGACTTAAGTGCGTTAGATTTTTCTTATGGGGCCATTTAAAAACTAAAATTTATACTAGTCAGCCTACATCTTTAGACAACTTGCGACAAAAAATAATTGACGAATGTCGTCAAATCGCCCCAGAAGTTTTTCAAAATGTACGGGAAATGTTTGAACAAAACCTGTATTATTCTATGGAAGTCGAAGGCCAACATTTTCAACATTTACTTAATTTAAAACTTAAGGGTTATAATCCACATAAAAATACCTTCCAAATAAGGTATCACTCGACCCCCCCCCATTCGATTTAAAATTTTGGGGGCGCTTGCCACCCCCGCTATGGCTTTGGCATCAGGGGGGCGAATATAGCAAAAAATGGTTCCCCCTTGAATCAAAAATTGACGGGTCCGAGGATTTTTTCGTAAATGTTTTGAGGTCCCCAAAATAGGCTCTGTTTCGTTTTCAAATGGCCACCCTGTATAAAAGGGGAAACTGAAATTGGGAACTGAATTATTCCAGGGTATCAAGAAACCTATGTGTGCTTTATGCAATGTCAATATCGAGAAATATGATAATTTAATGCTCAAAAGTTTACACCAATTACAGGACACAATATGAATAATAAAAAAAAAAAAAATATAAGCTTATAAAGTATATAGACGCATTTGGATTAGCTTAGTAGATATCTAATAAAGTGAATCTAAAGCAAATTCAATACTGCGAAAAGGGCCATAAAGAATGAATGAATGAATTTTATTAATAGGTGAATTGCGAGAAATATTTAACCTAGCTTTTTTACAATAAAAAGTGTTGTGTTGTCTATTCACATGAGGTACATAAAAGTTCAAACGTTTTAACAAAGAAGGAGAATCGTCATACGTCGTGATACGTGATTAGATAGTAATTATGGAAAAATATGTAGCGAATGTAAAAAATAACGGTGTACGTTCAATTCTAGCCAATAGGCAAGAAGAAAACTGGAGTGCATTGGTTTCGAAGAAGAGAAAGAGAGTAACGAAGCCAAAAATTTTATGACAATTTGCTCCAAGAGATGAAACTATCAAAGAAAACATACAACCAAAGTAGTGATACCGGGTGCAAATCCGGAAAAGTTTCTAAATACATCGACAAGAATGCTGCAACATTTGACAAACTGTCTAAGGCAACTGGGAAAAGTGCCTATTATAAAAAATGCAAGTTGTGATAAACTGCGTATTTATTTATATAGTTGTATAATATTAAAATGTTTAATCAGATTTTGTTATAATGTATTTGTTTATGTTTTAGATTAATGTACTACTATGTTGCAGGGTATCCAGTTTGAAAAAAAATTGTACACTTTTACAAACACATGCCCTTTGGACTGTTTTATACAACTATTGGTTGTTGCTGGTCATGATAGTCCATTTGCAGTAGAAGACCGACACTCCCCCCCACCACTTTCTGTGACGTCACGGAGACCTTGGGTTTTTCCCAAGGTCGTGGCCTTGGGTTTTTCCCTGACCTTGGGTTTTCCCAAGGTCGTGGCCTTGGGTTTTTCCCAAGGTCGTGGCTTTGGGTTTTTCCCAAGGTCGTGGCCTTGGGTTTTCCCCAAGGTCGTGGCTTTGGGTTTTCCCAAGGTCGTGGCCTTGGGTTTTTCCCAAGCTCGTGGTTTTGGGTTTTTCCCAATGTCGTGGCTTTGGGTTTTCCCAAGGTCGTGGTCTTGGGGTTTTTCCCAAGATCATGGTTTTGAGGTTTTTCCAAGATCGTGACTTTGGTACAGGATCATGGTCTTGGATCCTGGGGCAGGGTTGTGATCTCGGTTGTGATTATGGATTCTGGATCAAGGTCGTGGTCTTGGATGCTGAGTTGAGATTGTGTGATTTGGATTCTGGGATTTGAGTTGGACTAAAATTGTGCTCTGGGATTTTCCTAGCGAATTTAAAAGAGAGAAGTGTAGAGAAAAATAAGAGATGTTGTATTACAAACCTAATCTAAGTACATACTCTTAGAAAATGGTAATCCATACATTTCAAATTTTAAAAAGAAGAAGAAGAGGAAAAAGCAAAGCGAGAAGCAAGCAAAACAAGAAAATATTTGTGTACTTACTTTTTCTTAGTTTTTGTTTGAAAATCCTTGTTTTTTTCCAAGTTTATCCACACACACACACACACACCCTAACATATAAGAAAGAGAGATGCACAGATTAGCACTGTATAATTACGTAAACTGCAGTAGATTATGCGAGGCTAATAAAACTTGTAACAATACGTTAGGTGATGTTAACGAGTCGGTAGTCAAATACTAACTGAAATTAGAGCGTACATTTCTTATTTGGGTATTTCCCGAGGCCATTGCAATGGGTTTCCTCAAGTGATGGCCTTGGACTATGAACTTGTCGTAGCATTGGGTTTTTCCCAAGGTCATGGTCTTGGACTTTGACCTCCCCAAGGTCATGGTCTTGGACTTTGACCTCGAGTTTTTCCAAGGTCGTGGTCTATTTTATTCAGTTTGCTTGCATACTTCGACGAATTTACAATGGAGAATAAGATTTATCACCCCTTTAGTGCAATCGTAAGTGGACCAAGCGGATCTGGAAAGAGTTATTTTGTTGTAAATTTTCTTTAAAATGTAGGAAACATCTGCAACGTAGTGTTTGAAAGAATAGTATGGCATTACGCTGAATGGCAGGAATTGTACGACGATTTAAAGGGTATTGAGTTTCATCAGGGACTATCTGACATGTCTAATTTCGATGGTTTAAAACCAACACTGGTGATCATAGATGATCTAATGCGTGAATCAAATGGGTCCATGGTAGACATTTTTACAAAAGGTTGTCATCACCGAAATCTTAGTGTATTTTTCTTAACCCAAAACATATTCCATCAAGGAAAAGGCCAGAGAGATATTTCTTTAAACGCTCATTACATAATTCTATTTAAAAATCCTCGTGATCGTGCACAAATTAAGCATTTAACTCGACAAATTTTACCTGAAAATTCAAAGTTTTTAGAGGAAGCATATAATGATGCCACATCTAAACCACATGGGTATTTATTATTCGATTTAAAACAAAGTACACCGGATGTATTCCGATAGAGAACGTCGATTTTCGAAGAAGACGGCGCGTGTGTAGTATATACCCCAAAAAAGGGTATTAAAGGTTTAAATCTTGATAAATTAGGCATTATTAATTTATAATGTCTGCAAAGCTGACTAAACACGCAGAGTTGCTGCGTGCTCTCGCTAAATTGGGGCCTAAGGAGCGTCAAGCCTTAATAAAATGTTTGGATGATGATCAAATTCATTGCATATGTGAATGCATTTACAATACTTTAAAAGGTAAAGCTGAACTGACTGATAATCAGAAACGAAGACTCAGTCGTCATAAGACTATCTTGAGACGTATGGTAAAGCCTCACGAAACAATAAGAAAGAAAAAACAGATCTTGGTGCAAAGCGGAGGAGCGTTCCTGCCATTTATATTAGGACCATTACTTGGTGGTATACTCGGAAGTTTGTTTAAATAATAATAATTATGGAGCACGGAAAGAAAATGTTACTCGTGCCTCAAGAAGTTATACAGCGGCTTAAAGCAAATGAGAATAGGAAAGAAGATGTTTTATCACGGATAGATGATGAAATGATGCAAATCTTAAAGTCGAATTTGTCTGATCATGATAAGTGGCAGCAGTATAATCAAGTTCTACAGAAATATTTACATTTTGCTGACCAGATGCGGAAGCCAGTAAGCATCTCAATTGATTCAAGGCCAGAGGGTATATCGGAGGTTGACATATTAACCACAATACCGCAACTTTTAAGAAGAAAGCCGAAGGATTTTTACGGATGCTCACGGCCTCAAGTAACATCGGCTGGGATAACAAAGGAATTGTCACAATAAAAGGTGAGGTTATTCCTTCGTCGAATATTATCGATCTGGTCCATGATACAATAAGACCGAGGAAGACATCAAACCCCGAAGGTTGGGAGAAGTTTGCGGCTTATGTTAAAGAAATCAATGTACCTCAAGAATTCGTGGGCAACGTGAGAAGACGGAATACCCCGCCTCACCGCACCAGCACGGTAAAACTTAATATAAATCGAGATAGAAGCTTTACCGATTACGATGCCGATTCCGAATTAATTTTACCACAACAACAACCACCCCAAAAACGCCGAAAAAGAACTAAACCTCTCAATATCTCTGAATCTCTGTGGGAAGCATTTGAACTTTAAGGATGGATGTTTAAATCAGAAATTGGTGTCGCCACCTAATAACACATATGCGTATCGTGCATATATTGAAACTTTGCTAAATTATGGTTTGGAAGCCAAAACATCACATCTGGGGTGTTCATTGTGGCACAACGATACACCAAAAAAAAATGGACACATTAACAGCAGATAACGTAGGTTTCACTATACGTCAAGCCGCAGCAGCCGAGAGTAACATGATAGAGATGATTGGACATGTCCATGCCGATTTGTTTAACCAAGAAAAATTTCTCATAAACGGTGTTGAAATGAAAGTTCAATTTGTGAGATCCAGAGATTCGTTTAGCTTAATGGCTGGTGCAGGTGCAACTTATAAAGTAAAAATTGTCGATGCCAATTTGCTGGTACGAAGAATGAAGATAAATCCTACAATTCTTCTCGCTCACACTAAAGCATTAGAAACGTCCGCCGCAAAATATCCTATTACTCGAACCGATGTAAAAGTGTTAACAATACCAACCGGAATACAGCGTAAATCTTTAGATAACGTCTTCCTTGGACAGCTGCCAAAACGTTGCATAATCGGTTTTGTATCCAATAAAGCGTTTAATGGCGATTACGCGTCTAACCCTTTCAATTTCCAAAACTACAAGATTAATTACATGTCCCTGTACATCGACGGACAGCAAATTCCTTCAAAGCCGTTGCAACCTGATTTCACACGGGAAGGATTATACGTACGGGCATATCATACTTTATTTTCGGGGACGGGTATTCATTTTTTGAATGAAGGAAATAACATATCGCGTTTAGATTACCCTCACGGCTACTGTTTAACTTCCTTTGACCTGACACCTGATTTATCCGCTAACGCCACAACACATTGGAATTTAGTTAGGAATGGTTCATTGCGCATCGAAGTTGGATTTCAAGATGCGTTAACTGAAACAGTAAACTGCTTGGTATATGCGGAGTTCGACAATGTCATTGAAATCGATAAACACCGAAATGTTAACGCAGATTTCAACAGTTAAAAGAGAAATCTCAAAATTGCGTACATTGCATAGTCTTACGCACATCAATAAGTTCGAAAAGCAGAAAAATAAATTAAGCTGATATCCTACGTATGATTTCACTAATAATAATAAATAAAAGATCAGTTTATACGAGTCCTTAGCCAGTTTAAATGTTTTCTGCAATGGATGCATACGTCGATATGCAAGGTTTCCGAGGTGCTCTTAATGAGTTTATACCCAAAGAAATTTCGATTGTTTCCTCGGAGGGTCCGAAATGCACGACTCTATTAATAAAACCCCCTCAAAATTATAGTATTACTGCAACTATGAAAAAAGAGATTCGATATTTAGAGGATTATTATCATGGCTTAAAGTGGACCTCCGGTCACAGTCGATATGAAAATTTTGAAGAGGAACTACGTACCCTGCTACAGCCATTTAGCAAGATCTATGTTAAAGGACTAGAGAAGCAGTACATTCTAAATTTCCTAAACAAACCTATAATAAGTGCAGAGGATTGCGGATGCCCTTCTTTAAAGAAGCTGAAGAAAGAATTTGGAGGCATTAGGTGCTTGAATCATAACAGTGAAACTTTAATGTGCTCGCAAGAAAACGCTTTAATGCTATACGAATGGACCCAAATTAGCTCCACCGATGAATTCCCTAGAACTTCAACGAGCCCTGAATCACATACAGGATTCTGTAAGGCCTGGTGTTTTTGCAGCTGATAAATTACCAAAATTTATTCGTCGTCCATATGGACTTATAGTCAATACAGATGTTTCCACCAGACCTGGTCAACATTGGAACGCTATCTACATCGATAAAGATGGAATTGGCGAATTCTTTGATTCCTTCGGAAGGTCTCCATGTGGCCTTCATTTAAAATTTTTGAAAGCCAACTCTAGACGTTTTACATGTAACTATAAAATGTTACAACATCCCCTTTCGACTTTTTGCGGCCAATATTGCTTGATGTACTTAGTTTTTAAAATGAATAATGTTGCCACTAGCGATTTTGTAAACATGTTTAATGATAACTTAAAGTCTAACGACGACATCATCCGTTTATTGTATACTGCTACGTTTTGTAATATAAATTTGTTTACATTTAAGGGTTGATACTAATAAAGACAAGTTAAAATCGTTTAAAGATCGGTTGATTTTTTATAAAAAAGTATCCCTTTTGAGTGAGGTTCATAAATATGGTTTAAAGCATAGCGGTCGACTACGTGACCACGACCCTGGAAAAACTCGAGGTCAAAGTCCAAGACCACGACCTTGGAAAAACTCGAGGTCAAAGTCCAAGACCATGACCTTGGGGAGGTCAAAGTCCAAGACCATGACCTTGGGAAAAACCCAATGCTACGACAAGTTCATAGTCCAAGGCCATGACTTGAGGAAACCCATTGCAATGGCCTCGGGAAATACCCAAATAAGAAATGTACGCTCTAATTTCAGTTAGTATTTGACTACCGACTCATTAACATCACCTAACGTATTGTTACAAGTTTTATTAGCCTCGCATAATCTACTGCAGTTTACGTAATTATACAGTGCTAATCTGTGCATCTCTCTCTTTCTTATGTGTTAGGGTGTGTGTGTGTGTGTGTGTGTGTGGATAAACTTGGAAAAAACAAGGATTTTCAAACAAAAACTAAGAAAAAGTAAGTACACAAATATTTTCTTGTTTTGCTTGCTTCTCGCTTTGCTTTTTCCTCTTCTTCTTCGTTGTAAAATTTGAAATGTATGGATTACCATTTTCTAAGAGTATGTACTTAGATTAGGTTTGTAATACAACATCTCTTATTTTTCTCTACACCTCTCTCTTTTAAATTCGCTAGGAAAATCCCAGAGCACAATTTTAGTCCAACTCAAATCGCAGAATCCAAATCACACAATCTCAACTCAGCATCCAAGACCACGACCTTGCTCCAGAATCCATAATCACAACCCTGCCCCAGGATCCAAGACCATGATCCTGTACCAAAGTCACGATCTTGGGAAAAACCCCAAGACCACGACCTTGGGAAAACCCAAAGCCACGACATTGGGAAAAACCCAAAACCACGACCTTGGGACAACCCAAAGCCATGACCTTGGGAAAAACCCAAGGCCACGACCTTGGGGAAAACCCAAAGCCACGACCTTGGGAAAAACCCAAAGCCACGACCTTGGGAAAAACCCAAGGTCAGGGAAAAACCCAAGGCCACGACCTTGGGAAAAACCCAAGGTCTCCGTGACGTCACAGAAAGTGGTGGGGGGGAGTGTCGGTCTTCTACTATTTGCATTGAACATTTTGAACATATATGAAGAATGAACCTTACTCCATAATATCCCTGGAACGAATGTTTTATAATTCTTACATAAAAATCTAGGTGCCGGGAAAACTACTCCTATATTTGCCCGATACCTTCATATTTATCCTCAACCCGTTTTGTATCGTTTCCTGTGATCCGAATTCATTAATTAATTCATGCCATGCAAGTGCAGCTTGATTGTGTACGTAATTCATCACTAATCATGAACTGATTGATGTAATTATTCAAATTCTATAAATAACGATCAGATACGAATATCACCACTGTTTTATGTAAGACAGTTCTTTGTACTAATTGAACACAACATCCATTAGTCATTAATTCATCTAATTTATTATTTGTTCAAATACGTTTTTGGAACTAGACGCGCTTACTCAACATGTTCAGTTTCTTGCTAGTTGTTCTGTACGCAAGAGGTAAGTATAATTCTTACTAGGTATTCACAAATACATTCCTTCTACTTTTGCAAGGATTTGTAGCTGAAAATGGGCCATTTGTCCTGACTTCTTTAGGTCCAATAAGAGGATTCTATAAGTCATCATTTCATGGTCGTAAATTTTCGGCATTTGAGGGAATTCCATATGCAAAACCCCCGGTCGGCGATTTACGATTTGAGGTCAGTTTTTGGTACATCCATACAATGTAAAATGTCTCTTTAATAAACAGCCGCCTCAAAATGCGTCGCCTTGGAATGGTGTATTAAACGCTAATAAACAGTACATCTGCATGCAATTGGAAAACGCAATGATTACCGATGATGCTACCATAGGTAGGGGTCTACATTTTTTTGATTTTTTCTATTATCTGGTTACAGGCACCGAGGATTGTCTGTACTTAAATGTTTACGTACCTAAAACACAAATTTCGACCGATGACAATTATGATGTAATAGTTAATATTCATGGAGGAGCGTTTATGTTTGGATCCAGTACATCATACGCAGGTCCCTGTCCGTTAATGGACCGCGAAATAATTTATGTGAACATAAATTATCGCGTAGGTATTCTAGGTATGTTTTGAATCTACCCCCTGTTCAGCAGTAACACTATAACGTACTTCAGGGTTTTTAAGCACAGAAGATAATGTCGTACCTGGAAACAATGGATTGAAGGACCAGCAACAAGCCCTTAAATGGGTACAAACGCATATAAAGCAATTTGGTGGTAATCCAAAATCAGTAACTCTCATGGGGGCGTCAGCTGGTGGAGCTGCGGTCCATTTGCATTATTTCTCCCCGAAATCTAAAGGTTTGTTCCATAGAGGTATATCTCAAAGTGGAACTGCCCTAATGTCGTGGGCCATTCAGGACGGTGCCGCGCAGAAAGCAAGAAAGCTGGCAACGATTTTGAACTGCGAAGATTCGAATACACAAACTTTCATTAAGTGCCTGAAAGGCGTACCTGCAGATAAACTCGTGAAACAAACGAAATTGTTTTACCAGGTTGCGCGATTGCCAGTTTCGCCCTTTGCGCCCGTTGTAGAAGTAGAGTCGGAGTCATCTTTTCTAACAAAACATCCGTACAAGCAGCTGGAAGACAGTGAGGTGAACGATATCCCTTGGTTGACATGGGTTACAAAGGACGAAGGAAATTTAGTATCTATTAGTAATGTGCAGCTTATTAGTATCATATTAAAAATGCTAATTTATAGTTCTGAACAAAAATCTAAATGAAGTGGAAACACACTGGGCAGCATGGGCTGAACATTTATTTGATTATGAATACGTTTGCTTGGAAACGAAAAAGCATGACGTGTCTGAACGGATTAAATCGTTTTATTTTCAAAATGAACAAATGCCTAAACGTTACACCAGTTTATTGCTTAAGGTAGGTACTAATTCTACAGCAAAATTATCCATGCTAAATTATTTTTAGAGCTTTGGCGATAGATTAATTAATGTCGGCTTTGAAACTGCAGTTCAAATGCAGGTGAAAGTTACAAATTCATCCGTATATGCAGCCATTTACGGTTACAATGCGGGTGTTACTCTCAGTACAATTTTTGGAGTGGGCTTGGAAGGCAGGCATATCATTAGATTCAAAAACTAATAACCAATCAAAACATTCGTAGGGACCACGCATGGTGACGACACATTGCTTTTACATGGCATAGACGCAATTCAATCAATGTTTCCACACATACAATTTTCCAAAAACGACGTTTTAATGAAGGATACGTTACTTGACCTTCTTACATCATTTGTAATCAACGGGTGAGTCCACAGCTAGGATAATTCCAGTCACTAAGTAGACACTTTCAGCAAACCACACTGCAGGGGAGTGGAGTGGAAGCCGTTAACCTCTAAGAGTTACCAATATTTACTCATTAACAATAGCGATAATATTAGTATGTCGGAAATACCCGAATTAAGCCCAAAGGGATTTTGGGAGGCTTTGAATTTACGGGAAAATAAACTATTTTCGGAAAAACTACCAACTTTGTAGTGGACATTGTGCTTACAGTTGAATAAGTTCTTTTCTTAGTCACAGACAAGTTATTCGTCAATAAATGTATTGATATAAATAGCAGTAGCAGTACAATTTAAGACTGATTCAGTTTTCTGATATCTTTAGGATTACTCTAGTACTGGACGCCGTCAAAGTCGCTACCCAGTACAGGGGATTATGATGTCCGGCGCATAAACAAGCAATAGCTCGATTTCGTACTTCCTGGGTAGCAAACATAAATCCAATCAATTCAGTGGTACCTTTAAGGAAGCGTTTCTCAAACTTTTTTTTAACACGCCGGAGCCCCTATTAAGTGGAATCTAAGATGACGAAGGCCCCAGGAATTCCATAAGGATGATCTGCAGCCTTGAGATTGTGGTTGAGTGAGGCGTATTCGACCCTCCATTATAGAGGGGGCCCGGGGGTCCTCCCCCAATGAAATTTTGAAAAATTCAAATCCAAATACTCAGTATCGCAGTCCCACAAATGCGGCCCTTTTTTATAAATGCAGAAAAACCGCCATTAGAAGCCCCAGGCGTTTGTTCGTCTGGTACCTCGGACCTAGCTATCGGCCCATTTTAGGTATTTCTTTGTACAACTTTTGAGAAACAAGAATAATAATTGACGACGCACTATCATACATAATAAATAAATCTAAATAGCATTATGCGGGTCACTCTGTAATTGGGCGCATGCCTGTTGACGGCCCAAAACTAAGAGAGGGATAATAAATAAATAAATAAATAATTCGCTCGTAAAACAAGTACACTTTGAGAAACGCTTTATGGAAATTGATAACCAGGATATAAGCAAACACCAGTACCATTTACTAGGATTGATTAAATATACGTTCAGTTTTCTGATACCTTCAGGATTACACTAGTACTGTACTAGTACCTTCTTACCACAAAACTAGAAATAAGTACAAAAACTTATGTAGTTCAAAGAAAAAAAGTTTTTATGAAGATGCAATTGCAAAATTTAGTCGGGTAAGGGATGCGAAAGATTTTTGGGGCTTAGTGCGCCAGTTCAAGAACACAAGGTATAACTTTCACAAGGATATTAACGCGGCGGAATGGAATACCCACTTTAAAAACTTACTAAACCCATCCTTAACTGCAAGACGAATAGCCCACGCCGAGCCGCTCATTAAGAACGTTTTATTGGATGCACCTTTCCAAATGAATGAGCTATTAGCGGTGTTGAAAAGAGCCAAAGACAATAAAGCTCCAGGAAAAGATAGAATCCCATATGAGTTCTACAAAAATAGTTCAGTGACGTTTTTAGAAACTTTACTTAAATGTTTTAATGAAATTTATGTATCTGGAATCATACCGAACAACTTTAAAGAATCGATCATATTCCCAATTCACAAAAAAGGAGCGAAGAATGATCCAAATAACTATAGGGGAATCTCATTCGGAAACACAGGGAGTAAATTATTTGCTGGTTTATTGCTGGACAGAATTACGTCGTGGACGAATCGGGAAAGCATACTAAAAGAATTCCAAGCGGGATTTAGGAAATCTTACTCTACGATTGACAACATCTTTACTTTGATGAGTATAATCAAGATCCATTTAAGCAGGAAAAGGCAAAAAGTGTTTGCTTTTTTCGTTGACCTATCCGCTGCTTTCGATAGGATAGACAGATTCGCATTATTTTACAAGCTCATGAATCTGGGCATGTCCAGTAAAATAATCACGGTTATTAGAAATATGTACAGAAATACTTCAGCGTCAGTCTGGTGTCAGGGAGGTTTAACCAAGGCTTTTGAAACAGCTATGGGTGTAAAACAGGGGTGTTTATTGAGTCCCTTACTTTTTTCACTGTTCATAAACGATATTGATGATTATTTGAATTATTTATTAATTATCAGAATAAATTCCACCACAATCAAACTACTAGCGTATGCAGACGATCTGGTACTTTTGGCATCGGACAAGTATAACTTACAGAAAATGATCAATGAACTAGATAGATATTGCAACATGTGGAATCTGAAAATAAACCTTTCGAAATCAAAAATTGTGGTGTTCCGGAACGGCGGGCGACGAAGCGAAGAGGACAAATGGTTTTATAAATCCGAACAAATACAGGTGGTCAACAGTTATAAGTATCTGGGAATTACGCTTACCTCAAAATTGTCTTTGGAAGATCACTTTAAAGAGAAAGTAGAAAGTGTAAAATTTGCTATAAATTCGTTTAACCAATTAATTTTGGACAACAAAATTCCTCTTCAATCAAAATTGGACATCTTCAATGCTGCATGTCGGTCAATTGTGTGCTACGCATCACAGGTATGGGGCTTCCTCAATCATAGAACAGTAGAGATACCGCTTAAATTCTTCGTAAAGAAATGCCTGAGGCTACCTAGGAATACGCCAGACTACATGATTTATTTGGAAACCGATCTTTACCCCACGTATTTGTACACGCTCCATCTTCATTTCAACTATATTAGAAGATGCCTAAAATTACCAGGTACGCGTTATCCCAACATTCTGGCGAAGGAGATCATTAAAATGAAATTATTTTGGTACGCTGATTGGAACATCCTATGTGTTAAATATGGCTTCAACACCATTGATCTTATAAGTGGGAGTATGGAGGCAAGTGTAATATTAAGTGCGCTGAAAGACGATGTTAAAGAACAATATAGACTAAAAGCGGTTAATAGTATCAGACATCCCCTATACAAAGAACTGGATCAACTTAACAAATATGTTTACTCTAATCTTGTTGGCAATTATATTAGCTGGATTTTTAAAGTCAGGGGGGAATTGATATATCTAAATAAATACAATTACGAACAAATAAAATTATGCTCACTATGTAATTTTCAGGAAGATGAAGACATATTTCACTTTGTTGGGGTTTGTCCAATATTGAAAACAATTCGTAAAAAATACCTACATAAAAATGTGCTGACACTTGTTGAGTTCAAAGAGTATTTAAACGGTAAAGACTGGATAGCACTCGCAACTTATTGTACATTTGCATGGAAGTACAGATATTCTTTTGTTCAGGAATTTAACTTCTAATTTCACGTTTATAAGAGTTGTGCTTCTTTTTCTTTTTTTAAATTTCTTTTTCATAAAATGAATAAGGCAACAACCCCTCAGGCGGTCATAATGATGACCATGAGTATGTCTCTTACATTAACTTTCATTTCTATTATAAAATATACTTATGTTGTAGTTTATATTAATAAAGACTGTTATTATTATTATTATTATTATTACTAGTACCTTCTAAAATTGTACTTCTTAGGTAAATGCGTTAATACAATTAGTTGTGTGATAACTTATTATACATTATAACATATACTAACATATATTAATCAATTATTTGAGTATACAGGGTGTCAAAACGAAAATTCAACCCTCCTTATCTGGAAAATCAAGCATTTTTATTGGAGGATTTCCAAAACAGTTCAAATTTGTTTTTGAAGGGCAATACACTCCGAAACTCCACCCCTTTGGATGTTTCAGCAACCTCCTCAAGAATTTTAGATGACCTGTGGGGTGCCGGATCGCGGTTGTGCTTATAACAACACAGGGAGAGGTACAACATAGGGAAAATGTACTTATTACAAAAAAATATGCTTGAATAGAGAATAAAAATTCATTTAATTTGATGTGGCCCTCTCCTCTTAAGGGGAATGTTGTGATACTCACAGGGGTGGAGTTTCGGTGTGTAATGTATAAATTCTTTTCCCCTCAGAAACAAATTTGAGCTGTTTTGGAAATTATCCAGATAAGGAAGGTCGAATTCTACGCACCCAAATTAATAAGAAAAAGTGTTTTCCCGAGAAATTTTGGTGTAGTCAATTTTTGGTAAAAAAAAGGTTATACACTGCCTTTTTTTGAGCCCCGAAAAAAAATTGTCTCAGATCGATCCGGAAAAACAAATTTTCTTATAGAATGTGGCCTGTAGAATCCATAATTTCAAACAGTTCCAAGATTGGGCTACTAGCTCAAAAGTTACAGCCCTTTGAATTTTATTTTGAAATTGGTTTCCAGTCTATAACTTTTGATTGAGAAATCTGATCGAGAAAGTACGAATTGTTTTGGATTCTTCGCACAATAATTAATAAGAAAAAGTGTTTTCCCGAGAAACTTTGGTGTAGTCGATTTTTGGTAAAAAAGGAAGGTTATACACTGCCTTTTTTGGGTCCCGAAGAAAAAATTGCCTCAGATCGACCGGAAAAAAAATTTTCGTATAGAATGAGCCCTGTAGAATCCATAATTTCAAACAGTTTGAAGATTGGGCTACTAGTTCAAAAGTTAGAGCCCTTTGAATTTTCTTTCGAATTGGTTTCTAGTCTATAACTCTTGATTGAGAAGTCTAATCGAAAAAGTACGAATTGTTTTGGATTCTACGCCCCAAAATTAATAAGATAAAGTGTTTTCTCGAGAAATTTTGGTGTAGTCGATTTTTGGTAAAAAAGGAAGGTTATACACTGCCTTTTTTGGGTCCCGAAGAAAAAATTGTCTCAGATCGACCGGGAAAAAAATTTTCGTATAGAATGAGCCCTGTAGAATCCATAATTTCAAACAGTTTGAAGATTGGGCTACTAGTTCAAAAGTTAGAGCCCTTTGAATTTTCTTTCGAATTGGTTTCTAGTCTATAACTTTTGATTGAGAAGTCTAATCGAAAAAGTACGAATGGGGTCATCCCGCCTTCATTTTTTATTTCTGATCCACAAAGTACAGTAAAAATAAAAAGACCCGTGTGACCTCAATTTTTATTTGCGAGTCAAATAAACCCAAAATAAATTATTGAAAAGCTGTGTTTTTAGTCCGAATTTGAAACGCTTCAGACTAAATACGTCACAAACCTACAACCAATCACGTAGAAGTGAGCTGGCAACCTTACGCGAGGGTCTGACGTTTGTCACATTTGACGTTTTGAGAGGGATGTTTAACTGCATCTAGCACGAAAGTGACAAGTGCCTGTGACAGATGACGCAAGTTATAAATGCCATTCTCCTGCAATATTGCCAAGTCGTTATGTCATCTGAATGGTTCTAGGAGCTGATTGGTCGGGCTTATTACGTCACAGAGCCCGCCACAACCATATCGTTTTGAATAAACCTTTAAAACCGCACATGTTCATTATTTGTTTGCTAATCAGCCTCTATTTTTAAATAAACTTTTACTGTCCAAAAAAATGTTTTATGGTTTCAGGTACACGCTTATTAAATTGGAACTGCGGAATTCAGCTATACTGTAAACCCCCATTGTTTTGGATTCTACGCTCCAAAATTAATAACATAAAGTGTTTTCTCGAAAAATTTTGGTGTAGTCGATTTTTGGTAAAAAAGGAAGGTTATACACTGCCTTTTTTTGAGCCCCGAAGAGAAAATTGTCTCAGATCGACCCGGAAAACAATTTTTCTTATAGAATGTGGCCTGTAGAATCCATAATTTCAAACAGTTCCAAGATTGGGTTACTAGTTCAAAAGTTACATCCAGGGTTCCCACCGACACTGTGCAGCGGCGCCACTTGTTACACTCAAATTGTTGATTTAACGCCCGCGAAGATACAGACTTTATTTACAAAAATTATGATTTCATTTTTTGGGGTCATGTTTAGAAGTAACTTATCTAAAAAACTGTCGGTTTACTTTTTCCATAAATCATCTTGATCGAGAGTAAAAAAATAAAACAGATTAGCGCAATAATCGGTACGAAACATCTAATCTTTAAACAATCGGTATTCAGTTGCTATAAACTTTTAAAAAAAATAGGCCGAAAATTTTGTAGATAAAGGTCTAAATTTATAAAATAGTTCTTTAAAAAAATTGTTTTTGGAAAAACAAATAAAGTTTTTATGGCGGGCGCTCTTATGGAAATTTACATTGGGTGCAGTGGGCACAGAAGACTCTTAGTACCAAATCGTAATGTTGCTTATTTATGTACGGTACATCAATTACTGCCGTCGTAATAACAGGTACAGTAACTACAGAGCGCACGAAACTGAGAAAATGACATAAGACAATTTTTTTAATTTTCAAAAAGGAAAATGAACCCATTTATATAAAAAAATGCACATACGGCGTTTTACGTTATTATTCTATTGCAGTTTGACAAAATAAAATGCCGTATCTACGAAATCATACTTACATAATTGTTAAAATAAAACAATAAAATGCCTTTCACCCTTATTAACGAGCTCCTATATAGCGAGTTCATAATTTTGCGATGTTTGTCCGTCTATCTGTTAGCACTATATCTCGAAAACGAATGGATTACAATGGAATTTTGTAAGTAAAACCTTTATCAAATTTGTAGATCGGAATTCGTTTGTTATGAATTGAATTGTATGAAATTCAAAATGAGCATAGCTTTAACCCAAGCTTTAACCATATAATACGCAATGCCAAGTCATAGCCATACCCAAGAGCATTTGTTGACACATTTAAACAAACTACTATAATTTTTTTTGGATGAAATTCTCCATTATTAAAACGTTATGTTCAGAATCTAAAAAAATAAACCTTATAACACAATTCGATTTATTTACCATTCTAAACTAATATAAGTTGAACAAAGAAAAATAGTAGTTTTTCTATATTGTAACTACTGAAAACTCGAACTGTAAACCAAATCAAACAATTAATTCGATCGGCTGCATTTTCTTCGTATCGTCAGGAAGATTATTCAAAAAATTCTATGGGCTCTCAGATAAAACCAGGTACTAATTTTTCAACAAATTATCCCCGTTCCGTCCAACAGAAGTGGCATTGGTAAGCTGAGCTTTTTTCGAATATTCGAGGTCGAACTGTAACATAATCACCAAGTATACTGTTACAGACTCTACAATCTGTAAAAAAATCCATTTGTTAATCACCAAGGCACCAACCTAGCAGAATGAAATTACCGATTGAAACAGTACCATGTCTATTTTTAACACCTTACATGCATATATTTCCAATTTATTATTCATTAGCATGAGTGACTTGGAGATAATCTGAAATTACTTATGTAGGTAAGTAAATCGCAAGTGTGTTATACCAAACTTCGAGCGTTAGCTCGGGTTGGGTAGACACCGACACCATGCAAAACCTCAACAGTGCGATTGGCCTAAAAGAAAATTCCTAAGATATAATAAATGAAAGTTAATGGTACCTCGTAGCACAATCTACTAGACGTCGTAAGTGTCATAAGCAGCAAAACTGTCATGTAAATTCCGAATTGTATACAGTTGAAAACTGTGATAATATTTTCCCAATCGCTCATATCGGAGAGGACAATCAAGTATAGTGTTATATAAGACTGGCACGCAATCATGGTGTAATAAAATAAGGCGTCGAGAAGAAGGACCAAGTAGAATATTTTATTAACACTTCTAGCGGTATCAGTGAGTTTACGATGAAGCTCGATCACTATCTGCAATTTATCCGCAAATATAACATCGGCGATTGTATGTTTGCTCCTAAACAAATGGGTATTCTTCCAAATGAAATCATTGAGTATCCGAAATCGGTCCCGGAAGACCGCCATCCAGCTCCAATATTGAAACAAATGTGACGTGTGCGATAAGTGGAACATTACAATTGTAACCATTTGGGCTACCGAGTACTTGAAAATTATAAACGAAAATACGCTAAATCCCAAAAAATACGAGGACCACAACAACAAACTGGCGTTTAAGTTCTTCTTCAGTGTGGAATTCCTTCCCAATATCTCTCGTCGAGTGCAAACTTTCACCAAATCTTCCTCGATCTCTCTCAACTTCGTCAATTGCTTGATCAAATTCCTCACCGAAGTTTGACTTGTGACTAACGACACCAGGGTGGAAACAGTAACAGTTTGCGTCGAAATATTGCCGATTAGTCGTATTATTTCCGATTTGTATATGCCCGAAAATGGAAACACTTCTTCTAGCCACGACAAAACTGAACATATTCCGAAAATTATCAAATAGACCACGTTTAATAATGTTAGGGCCGTACTTCTCGAGTATTCCTTTTTATTAATTCTCTTAAACGATATCGTTCCGGCGGTTGCTGAAAAATAGTACATTGCTTGGAAATCATTAACAACTTTAGTCGACATGTTTTAACGAAAACTTTTAGCAGATTGACCTGACTAAATGATATGAAAACATATCATATTTATGTAATTATGTTTGATTGTCGAAAACCTCGTTGATTTGTCGTTTAATTCATACGGGATGAGAATATTAATCGTGGTTTATAACTGATGATTAATGGGGATTAAGTACCTACCTACTATACGTACATAATTTCAATTAATTTCAATTTCAATTTTAATTATTTATTTAATTTGCAAATTATGTTTACAGTAATAAGAAACAGGAAAGCTACTTGCATACAGTGCTATTTAATAAGAAGTAGACATAGGGATTTACGTATATTGTGTTTCCCTATGTCTACTTTTAAATGACAACATCTTCCTGAAGGGCACCTAATTTTATGCACCCAAAATAACTTTTTAGGCTATCATCACAAAAACGTTGATTTTGTAGTCGCTTTTGCGGCCATAAAGTTTAACTTTATTGTACGCTTCTGTCAAACTTTACTTTATTGTACACATCTGTCAAACTGTACCTACTTATTTGAAACTGATGTGTGAGAAACAGTAATCTGTTTGATACAAAGCGTCTATCTGGTCTAGCCCCATCAAGGATTGGGCATCCACGTGCGTTTTTTCCATTTTCGGACTTGTAGGAATGTTTCACACTATTTTGCATAATCACAATGTTCACATTTAAAATTATAGTTTGACGTTTCAATCTTTGCTGCTTGCAGACCTTTTTGAAGTGTAGAACCAAAACATGAGGAAGATGTTATTGCTTACATTATTATACGAAGAATCACCAGCAATTAACCGAGAATACAAGTAGCTACCTATACCTACCATCAAAGTAGGTAATCACTAATCAGGTTTCTAATAATTGCACAGCATGTTAACTGTAAGGTCTTGGAACCCACAGTTACGAAGGACCTATTGCATATGACATTATTAAAATCTTGTGCAACGGAGGAAGTTGCGATTGTATTTTTACTCTCAAACGCCTGCTCTTAGAGCATATATGACTTAGGGTCGCAACGCTTGCAGCTTCCAAAATTTCATTTGGAGTATCTGAATGGTCGCTATTACCCCTTTTGATACGCACAAAACACACACAAAGATGCTAATTATTATTACATACGACAGGAATTGTCTAAGATAACTATGATTGTCAGAAAAAATATATTTATGAGCAAATTTTTGAATTCTTTTTTAATGATAGCCTAAAAAATGTTGTGTGCACCTTGGCCAAAAGTGATTTGTTCGGCCTCATCTGAAACAGCAGCTTCGGCCAAAAAAGATCACTTTTACGGCCTTGGTACACAAATAACTATTATAAAAGGATTAATTTGAATATTGTCGTTTTGGCTTACGTATTTTTGTTCTCGCTCGTGTGTGATGTATTCAACGGAAGAAAACGTTCATATTGTCAATAGGTACAGTTTCAATAAGAGTTTAAGAAGCGTAAGAGGTTTATTTTCTGTGAAGCCAAAGCAGCAATACGACAGCCAGATCTTTATTTGTTTTAAGAAGTTACTTTGGATGCATAAAATTAGGCGCCCTTCAGATGTGATTTTGTCATTTAAAAGTAGACATACGGAAAAAGAAATATACGTAAGTCCCTATGTCTACTTTTTAATAAATAGCACTGTATTAGTATACATATGATTATGAATAAGGCTGTGAATTTTCCCCTCTCGCATTTTTTCCTTTTAACTCGTCGTCCAGTCGATATATCCAACACTTCACAAATTGTTTTGGCTACTTTTTGTTCTATGAAAGGGGTTTGAACATTTAACCCTCTTATTTGCAGGTATCTTTGAGCGTCACAATGAAAACTAAATATGTATAAAAAGGCCGCCCCGAAATATGTGCCGCTCGGTGCGGAATGCACCCACCGCCCCCCTCTAGGTCCGTCACTGATTCTCGTCACATTTCCGATTGATTGTGAACTAAACAACTGACTGTGAAGAGACTGAGTACTTGACTTACAATGAGTTCGATAAATGTCTGCCGCGCTCTTATCATGCTAAAGTAACTCACGCACGCGCCAACAATGATTATTATAACATCTTACGACGCAGTGGCGGATACAGCAGGGGGGCCATTGCCCCCTCCGACAAACCCAAAAAAGCTTGCCGAAAAACCTCTTTTAAACAACTACATTTACATTATTTCTAATATGAAATATACAGAGAGTTTTTTTTTAAATGCGAACATAGGAGTTTGCATGCAATGTAATTTCCCTATGTTCGATTTAAAAAAAAACACATCAATCTATGAGGTGTGCGCGGTTCAGATGCCCAAATCGTGCAACTTGTGTGACTATGAACAGCAACTCATAGTCTTTATGATGAAGAGCACTCGGTAAGATTTTTTTAAATAAGGCATGTGAGGCCATAGCAACTTTAGGGTAAATTTTTCTTAAACTTACGATAACTTGACTTCATATGGCACGCGCTGACATCACAATTCATTGTGAACCAACCTTCAATTATTTGTAGGTCATGTGCACCTGGTATTCTACTAATTTGATTTATTCAATACATAAATTAAGAAAATAAATAACGCAAGCAATTACAATAAATGTTCGAAGTGTCCTCCTTGACATTCTAAGCAATAACCTAACCGATTTCGTAATTAAATTCGACGGCGGTATTTTTAAAAATGTGAGAGCTGTCAATTGTATCTACTACTCATTTGAACTACTCAATAGATTGATGTGTTTTTTTAAAAATCGAACATGTTTTTTTTAAAAATCGAACATGGGAAATTACATTGCATGCAAACTCCTATGTTCGCATTTTAAAAAAATTCACTGTATATAAGTTCCGTTTCTGCACTATTTAGAAAGAATTATTTTTTAGTTCTGGTACCGGTTCTGGTTCTGTGGCTTCAGTAATTTTCGGTTCCGGTTCCAGTTTTTTGTTTTGTTTTTAAGAGTTCCAACATAAATAAACTCTTCAACGCTCTTACTGTTTTTGATTCATTTTTGGTCACTCTAAAATATTTTATAATTGTTTAGTATTAGGGTTAAGTTGCTAGAAATGGGCAGCTCTGAATAAAAGTGAGAATTTGAATGTTTGGCTTTGAAATTTCTTGCAAGTTGTAAATTCTTGCCGAATGTAATTCAGAAGGAATGATTTTATTCTTGGCCATCTAGGCGATACCGGATCGGTCGTCGACGATAAGGAATATTAATAAGCAAGGCGTTTCTATTGATACTACTACAGAACTAAATAATGATTTAAACAAGGAAAAGTAGAGCAAGTCAGAAGTCAGAACCAAATTTTAAGAGCAAGAAAACGCATTTCCCTTTCACAAAGCGCAACGTATCTACTTTACCTACAACAGAAAGAGAACCGAAGAGTACCAGTTCTTTAGCACTAATAATAACGGTACCGGTATCGGTTCCGGTATTCATAACTTCTTAAATAACGGTTCCGGTTCAAAGTGAAAGACTTACAAATGCAATTGGTGCCGGTACCGGTTCTTCTCGGTTCCGGTACTATCCCCTGGTACTGCATGTGGACATCGAAGACTTGAATTTATTGTTTGAAAAGGAATCCAGACCTACCCCACCTATATGTATCTCCTCTTGTATATATCAATCAATCAGCAATTTTCAACTAAGGCTTTTATATTTACAATAATGTGCCCCCCCTAAGAAGTTTCTCTGCATCCGCCACTCCCACTGTTACGACGGTATTTTGAAGCAAGTGGAATAATTATTTAGAAATTCTGTCAAAAAAGAAAAATCTCCAGTCGAATGTATTGCCTAGAGCAATTTATCTGCCTTTTTAAAGTTGATTGCATGCGGTAATTGTGAATGTCCTCACCTCAAGTAGGTATACACTCAGGAACAATAATGCGCACGGCTCGGGTTTCTTAGATATCGGATTCGTATCAATGAAGCGTTTAGAAGTTGCAATCCACCGCAAATTTAAAAAATGATCGAGTGTTGCCCGAGCGCTATTATTTGAGTTACCTAACGAAGATAAATTTTTTCAAAGAAAAAAGGTTATATATGGTACCGTAAGTTCTTACTTTAATTTCAAACTCCTCGTAACTATTTAGTTTACAATATTTTAGTTTTTTGTCTGGTTTGGATTTTGAGCCCTGGAAGAAAAAAGTAAGAATTAGTTGCGAAATACAACGAAATTGTCATCAGGTTCACTAAATCCTTCTTTCACCGCATTCGTTAGACACAGTTGATTTGAGGAGACGTTCAGGCAGGAAGAGGTAGGTAAGTTCCAGGTTAGCTACAATTTCCCCGTTCATCATTACTTTACAAATTTTTGCATCGGACTACACATAAATTAGTACGGAAGTACCTTCTTTTGCTTTACTGTTCAAATGTAAAATAAAGAGTTTAATTTCATTTTTTGCATAGTAGTTATCAAATTACCGGACTTTTTTGGCGAAAAATCGTATGGAAAGTGTGACTTTTTTTCACGATTTATACTATGCGTTTCCATGGCGTTTAGTCCTATATTGTATGAACAGTAGCATCAATTTTTGGGTCCAGTAAATCGCGAATGTCAATTGTGTGTTATTAAGGATCACTATACAACAAAGTTTCGTGTACAACACGTGTTGAAAGTGTCGTTTTTTCATGAATTTGCTTGATTAACTCAGACTTCGCCCTCATTAATCAAACTGCAAATTCACGAAAAAAAGTATCACTTTCGAAACTAGTTGTGCAAATAACTATTTATAGTCTTTCATGGCATTTAGTGTTCGTTCGGATAGCGCTGTTCCGCTTTAGTTAATTATTATTGATCGTTTAAATGATACGTTCCTTTTAATACGTACTTTTGGTTGTATTAAATAGAAAAAAAATAATTTTTTGTTTGCTCGCTACATTGACGTGATAAGGGGCCAGATAACTGTAGGTACATTGATAAGATAATTCAATTGAGTTTCCTAAATACACCTTTCTATTAAATGGATTTTTACAGATATATATTTTACTATAATTTCCTACTGTAATATTCGATGTTAGTGGCCATTTGTTTATGTAATACCTCTACTTCAAATTCCAAAATCTGAACAATACTTACATATATAGATAAATACCTCAAATTGCTACTGGTTCAATATTAAAACTAGACTGATTAATAGCATTGAATAAAAACACTATATAGTGTTTTTATTCAATGTTAATAGCTAAAGTGAAACAAAACCTTTAATGTGTTTATATGGTAGGCAAAAAAAAACGCGAACGAAGCGGCTCCTTTGAATAGTCACGTAGGTATGATATAAAGTTTCAACATTAGGGTGACCAGCCCAGGTGAGATTTTATGTATAAAACGGGACACGAAAGTCATAAATTGAACTAGGGATTGCTAAATTTGTACAATCGTTTGAAATGACTAAAATATTAGCAATTATAAAAATGAAAGATCTGTGAATCACCAAATACAGGACGGAACATCAGGCGTTGGATTAATTACAAATTTCAAAAACCTAGATAATTAATTAGATTTGCAACGTTTTTTTTTTGTATTTGTTGTACGAATTACATCAATACTTTAATTCAGGAAATTGTAAAGAAAAGTGGAGTTGAAACGATATTATTTTCATCATTATATTCAAACAATTTAATTTACATGAGAATTTATCTGAGAGGGGAAATAAGGAACCAACTCTCCGCAAGGTATGGGTCATTAAAAATTTATTTAGTACTGAGCTAGTAGCTAGAAGAAATTTTATAAAAATAATAATAATGAACGCATACGCTTGCTGAATATGATCGGCAGTGCCATTTTTCACATATTCCCTTTCACTTATAAGTACGCAAGCGCTTTATAAAATTACTGCGGACTGTTTTTTTATTAGCAGCTGCTTAAAACTTATACTAAACTGCGCAAGAATCTACAGTTTCGGAAGATATTAAGATGATTATTAATTAATGATGGTGCGACGTGTAAAAAGCTAAAAAATATTGGAGTAAAAAGTTTCCTAAAAGTGAGATCGCAGTAGCGCAATTTTTAAAACGCTTTACGAACTACTAAATCAAAAAGGACAAACTAGTTCAGGCTATATAATATTTTTTTACAAAAAAAATTAGTTACCAGTTTAAAGCGGATTTTTCATAGTGGTGGAATGATTAGAAATTGGGTAAAAATAATTAAAACAGCTGAATTTTTCCGCGGGTGAAATCACGGGGGTTGAAAGGGGTGGAAACTGGTATCTTGCAATTTGTGGCAAAACTATTAATGTTAGGCGAAAAATGAACAACTTTTGTATCTGCACTATTTACACATAACCTCGAATTTTCCTAGAAAAACCGGAAAAATCTTTTTTTTTTCGATTTTTGCGGAAAAAAAGTCGTAGGGGTTTAAAATTTGGAGTAAACATTGTTTGAGCTTGTTTTATGATAAAAAAAGAGACAATCTTTTGGCCTGTAAAGTTGAACCGTTTCCGAGATTTCGGAAAAAAACACCTCTTTTACAAGGAGATGAAAAATCTATTTTTTTCATCGTACAGAGGTGAGCGGGGTAGCAAAATTTTCGGGAGGACTTATATTTTAATAATCAAAAATAAAAAAATATTATTCCTATAGCAAAAATTCGAGAAAATCGCCAAAAACTGGAATCGCTATTTGTGTAGCAAGGGCGCAAAATGATACATTGTCGATTGAAAGATTGAAATCGACAATCAATTTGCGCTCGATTTACACGCAAGTTTTTTTCTACAATCTAGCAGTTCACATATTTCCAAAAATGTACGTCTTTCACTCAAATTAAAGATGTCATTTACTGGTTGTCATTGGATACTCTGAGCAATGCATATTTGATTTATAGTTTATAATTGGGAGAGTGAGCGTTTTTTTTATTTTGTCGCTTATAAGCGACAAAGTAACATTCCTCGAAAAAGATGACGTTTGCGTTGTCAAATACGAGCGCAAATGCCTACTTTGGATATCGATTGTAGAAAAAAAACAGTTTTAAGATAGGTATACACGGTTTTTGATATGATGAATCAACGTGTTGGATGATAATAAAGACTTTTTCGAAATCTGTCTTCTTGCTTCTCTTTAATGTTTGCTTAAATATTCTCTTTTGTTATCTTATGCTCAACTGTTTTAGTTAAAACATCTTTATTTATTTTTCTGCATTTTTATCGCAATAAAAGCAATTCGAAATAAAATCGAATTATCTTGCTTCCTGATTCCTGAACAATTTGTTTTTGTTCACTGACTCTTCTTACTGCCTCTTTTATAGTTGATGCAATTCCGTTGGGCCTGTTGATAAACTTGCAAAATCTGCAATAAGAACGTTAGTTTTACCGGCCAAAGCAGTAAATAATTTGAGATATAAAACCTGGAATAAACTTCGTGAGGATTCCTGTAAATTAACGATCAACAGGCCCAGCGTAATCACATCAGCTGTAAAACAGACAACAAGAAGAGTTAGTGAACAAAAACAAATCGTTCAGGAAGCAAAAGAATTCGATTGTACTTCGAATTGCTTTTATTGCGGTAAAAATGCAGGAAAAACAAATAATAAAGATGTTTTAATTAAGGCAGTTGGGCACTACGAAACAAAAGAAAATATTTTAGCAACATTAAAGAGGAGAGAGAAGACACTTTTTATTAGCCCGGATCCAATACGTTAATTTAGTTGCAAAAAAAGCTATTTACCTACTATGTGAAAAACAGTGTAGGTACCTACCTATATCTTAACTCATTCCCCAAGTTTTTGCCGCTTTTCTTAAAATTTTTCTATTGGAATAATATTTTTTATTTTTGATTATTAAAATGTAAGTCCTTACGAAAATTTTGCTCCCCGCGTACCTCTGTACTTTAAAAAAAGTAGATTTTTCATCCCCTTGAAAAAGAGGTGGTTTTTTCAGAAATTGTGAGAAATCTCGGAAACGGTTCAAATTTACAGGCCCAAAAAATTATCTCCTTTTTTATCATAAAACAAGCTATGTTTCCTCCCCTACGACCACGACAAAAATAAGAATAAAAAACGAAAAAAACCATTTTTCCGGTTTTTGTAGGAAAATTGGAGGTTATGTGGAAATAGTGCAGATACAAAAGTTGTATATTTTTTTGAACATTGAACATTTTGGCCTAAAAATCAGCTGTTTTAATTAATTTTTTTCCAATTTTTAATCATTTCACCTGAAAAACCCGGTTGATTATTATTTGTGAGATAAACCAAGTACCTTCACTGGCTACCCTCACGCACGCGATATTACGTACCTACATAAATAACCGTTTTTTAGCATTCGTTTGATAAACGTCTATAACACCACTTTAATATGCGCATAAGCACATAAATCGTATATCAATGAGAAATAATAAACGCATAATATTCCCTATAGCAATATCCGCCGGACATTTATGAGTATTATAATTTACGTATAGGGTTTTACTTTACAGTAAACGCTTTTTATACGGAACGGTGTGGCTATAGAATATGCTCTTTAAGGGTTGATTTAACCCCGATAATCCCATTAGAAGTCGATAAAACTCAACATTTTTGTATTGCGTTACAGTAAGCTAAGTATGGGTGTGATCTTCTGAATTTTTTAATGTTTCAGGGGTTGGTTTTACACCGAGAGTACCGTATTGCAAGTTGCAAAAGACGTGGGCGCTAATTTATTTTTGTGTGAAAACCTCTGGCAGTGAAATTATGAATAAAAATGTACTTAATGGAATGACAACTGATAAAATTACATTGATACTAATTGAATGTATCCTTGTAGATTATTGTGATTAACCTTTTCCGCTTCATCATACGCATTTGAGATATATGTGTGCACGTATACCAGACAAGACAAGACCGTAGTGCAACGTACTTTAGTTTTTAAAACGTTGAATCTACGCACCCATACACTCAAAGTATTTTATTCTATACATGGATGTGGTTGTTACACATGCAAATCAACCGCAGTCTTTAACATCTTTATAAATAAAGGTCTAAGTGGTAAGTAGGTGTAGGAAAGGGCTTCTCATGGCTCACATGCACTAATACGTATCGGCATTTTCTAGTACACTTATATTGGGAATACCTTGATTATTATTGCTTTGATGGAAGTATGGAGTTACATTACGTCATTTATAAACAGTAGGTCCTAAAGGTTCTAAATAAAAATTGTACGGGTTGATTCAGTTTTAAATTTAGCACCTTAACCACAAATAAAATACCCAATTTATCTTGGTGAGACATCATGTGTAGATCATAAACTGTTTACAATTTACAATTACACAAAGGGATTAAATAACAGACACAATGCAAACATTTTCTAAAAGGACAAATAAACTCGATTCACGAAATGACCTTTAATTAACTTACGCCCAACTATGTCCACCGTTTTAGTTACTCCTATATTAACAAAATCAAGGTTCATGGTTACTTTATTACTTAAACACTTAAAGCATTAGGTATACATGTGAATAAAAATCGCACTCATATACAATTCTGTAAGTACCTACATAATTATTACTTAACTGGTATGACATAGCAGCTTATTTGCACGCAGCAAGAAGTTTTTTGCAAGCAAACGGTTTGTCCATAAGCATAATTGCAAGAGAGATGTCTCCGAGGGCGGATTTCTTGAAAGTGTGTTGCCTGATTTGGACTATCTTAGGTTTCGACGGTGAGTACTTCAAGTATGTCATCTGACACTTACCATTTGCTTAAAGGTACCTTTGCCGACGATCTACCGCTAGTCCAAACTTCCCTAGGCAAAATTAGAGGGTTTCACAAGTCCTCTTTTGGTGGTCGGATATTTTCAGCGTTTGAAGGCATTCCGTACGCAAAACCACCCGTCGGAGCTCTACGCTTTGAGGTATTTCGTTAATTCACAACTAAGCTTCCAGAATTTTTCTTTAATTAGGCACCTCAGCCGGTGTCACCTTGGGATGAAGTGTTAAATGCTAACGTCCGTTACACTTGTAAGCAAGCAGACAACCCGTTTATGCCTCCGGACAGTGGCCGTAATAACCCCTTTGACATTTTACGTTTCTCATTTGGTTTGTAGATAATGAAGATTGTTTATATTTAAATGTCTACGTGCCTAAAAAGCAGCCATCGGAAAGTGACAATTACGACGTGATTGTCTACATACATGGGGGTGCATTTATGTTTGGAGCTGCTTCACAAGCCGGTCCTAAGTATTTAATGGACCGTGATGTTATTTTCGTAAGTATGAATTATCGACTCGGTGTTTTAGGTGAGACTAATTCGATAATTGTCACTTTGTAATGAGGGGGGTTCGATTACAGGGTTTCTCACAACCGAAGACAGCGTCGTACCTGGTAATAATGGGCTTAAGGACCAACAGATGGCACTGAAATGGGTTCAAGCGCATATCAAGCAGTTTGGTGGTAATCCCAAGTCTGTTACGCTGATGGGATTATCAGCAGGTGGTGCTTCGGTTCATTTCCATTTCTTTTCACCACAATCCAAGGGTTAACTACCATTATGCCAGATTTATAATTACCATAGCATTTTAGGACTGTTCCATAGGGCCATATCCCAAAGCGGGACAGTGTTAATGCCGTGGGCAATTCAAGAGAGCGGGTTACAAAAAACGAGAGAACTTGCCGAGTCATTAAACTGCCTGGACTCTGATACGCGAACCCTTATTGATTGCCTAAAGGCGATACCTGCAGACGATCTCTTGGCGAAAACAAACAATTTCTACCATTTTGCAATGTTCCCTCTGGCACCATTTGCACCGACTGTAGAAGTCGACTCGGAGTATTCATTCTTAAAGAAGCATCCGTACACGCAGCTGAATGATGGAGATGCCATCGATGTTCCATGGTTAACGTGGATTGCTAAAGACGAAGGAATTTTAGGAGCTATGTGTAAAACTTTAAATGTACATGAGTTAGTGTTACGTAATGCCTTGTTACAGTTGTAACCAATATGTTGGACCATGTAGAGACAAATTGGAATGAATTGTCAGAACATATGTTTGATTATAAACATGTGCACACTAAATCTAACAAGCACGACACCGCGCACAAGATTAAATCGCACTATTTCAAAAATGAGAAGCTGTCCGAAAGCAATCTCAATACACTTGTTAAGGTGAGAATATTGACTCGGACTTCATAAACTATCTCTGTTGTAGGTCTTTAGTGACAGACTGTTCAATGTTGGCTTTGAAACCGCAGTTCATATGCAATCAGATGTATTCGACTCTCCAGTATATGCTGCCATATACGCCTTCGACAAATCTACGGCACTTAAGGAATTGCTGGGATGCAATTTAGAAGGTGCTTAACAACAAATCGGAAAATCAGTTTAATAATTATTGTAGGTGTTGCTCATGGCGCTGAATCAGTTCTTCTGCATGACACAGAAGTTGACCATCCCGCAGCAGTTAAAATAGAACTTTCCGAATCTGAAATTCTGATGAAAGACTTGTTAATTGATTTTCTTATATCATTTGCCAGTAATGGGTAAGGACGGTTTTTAAATAGCAATCATCGGCAATTTTGCATGTTTAGTAAACCAACATCATCTGGCGTTAGTTGGGAGCCGCTAACCACTGATAATCCCAAGTATTTACTTCTAAACGACTTTGATGACGCCCAAATGGTAGAAATACCAGAATTGAGCCAAAAAGAGTTTTGGGAAGGCTTGAAGTTTATGGAAAACAAACGAGCTGAGAGTTTACGGGAAGAATTATAGTTTTTTTTAAGCAATTATAATATAGTTCAAAATAACGAATTAAAACAAAAGATTTGTGTTGTAATAATTTTAAGTTTTTTAAATACTGTAATGGAACCGAATTTGCCCTCTAAAATTCGATTTAAATATTCCCTAAGCCGTCTCTGCCGCCACGAAAGGATTCAAGATTCCGCTTTGTTTCGTTTCCGGGTAACACGTGTTTTTTTTACTTCTCTGCCATACCAGGGAACTTAATAGTCTCTTTCGGCCTTCCGCAGAGGACCAACTAGCCCACCGGAAGTCTAGAAGTCTAGCGAAACAGAGTGCGCGCCAGTTGACCGTGTTTTCCAGAAGATAATTAAGGTTTTTGGCCTCCTATTTGTTTTGCAGTAGCGATGTTTCATCTCTTAGGAGTTACTGTTGATGTCTTCACTATAAATTAGTACAATTTAAGCTTTTTTGCCATAAATGTCGTTGTGGTGCTCTTCTGACCCACTCAATTTCGATGGCTATTACTTTTATAGCATTGTCTGTTAAAGAGTCTCTCACTTTTTTATCCGATAAGCGATAATAAACGCTAATAAGCTAATTTTATCTTAAAAAGAGTCGCTCTGATCCGTTAGATTCTTAGATCACTTTATTTAACAAAGCTGATTCCGGCTATCTAAACATTTTTTAAGGTCAGCGGTCAGTTTTAATAGCAACAAATTTTGTCACGTGTTTTTTTTTAGATCACCTTGAATTAAGCTTTGAATGCTTCGGGTTCGGCTATTACATTGTTAAACTGGAGAGCGTGAATGTCGATTAGAACTTCACTAGGTATAGTTCGTTTAATCAGGTCCGTGAAGTTGGAGTATCGACATCGACATATTCAATTTTAGGACTTACTACAATTTTGTGCTAATTTTGTGCTATTTATTGCCGTATACCCCAAATTTTGTGCTCTTATGGTTTTTGAGTTATTCAAATTTTTAGGATGGGACTCTAACTTCACGACTATACTCGATGTTGTTAAATGTGAAATTTTAATATACCTAAATTTTGTGCTCATTTTGTGCTATTTATTGCCGTATAGTAGAAATTTTGTGCTCAGATGGTTTGTTAGTTACCAAATTTTTAGGATATGGGACTCCAACTTCACGACTTTACTCAATGGTGTTGTGACGTTATTAATTTTTATTGAACAGCCTGTATGTGGGCCAGAAAACATCGGAGCTAATCGCATACCTACTTGTTTATCACAAAATGCATGCACGCAGTGCGGTCACTTTTACGCGAACTTGAGTTGTACAAGCACGGCAAATTTTGGAGGTAATTGCATTACTGGCTTTTAGCAATTGTACATATACGAACAGACGGATAGCCGTAAATCTTTTTATTAAAAACGGCACTTTTGGTTCCCTACTGTATTTGGGAGGAAAAATTAATTAGCATTGGCATTCCTAAGCTGAGGAGGATTGGGTCAGATTAATTTAATATCTGTTGGTGTACGGAGTCTCATTTAGACGTGAGTATCAGTTGTATTATTTCTTTTGTGTCAATTCAATATCAATGCAATGATATCGCATTCTCATATACGCGTGCTTTTCTTGTATAGTCCGGTTTACGGCAGATTATTAAAATCTGATTGGAAAGTGGCCTACCCCATTGGCTTACCATCGCTACGGACAACGACGTTGAGATTCGTTCTGACCACCTGGCCGTCTCGTCCAGACCTTTTGCGGCACGGCACCTAAGGGCTCCAAAACCACCTGGGAGTTCCGCCTTACCTACCGGGAACAGCACCATCTTGTTTTCCATCAGTACTACCTAGCGTGTAACGGTGAGCGTTGCGAGTGTATGGAGAATGATTGCGCTGCGTGATAGTTTGTTAGTTGTGTGATTATTTATTGTATTAATGTGTTATCGCAAATTAAGTATTTATGTTAAAAATATATCTGTGTACTTACCTACTGAAGTGTCTTCTGGCTAATTGTATATTTATTGGTCACCTCGGAGATTCGCCGTTGATGCTCCATCGTTTCACTCCCAAACGGCGTGGCGCCCATATTGTAACCATTGTAGATCTTTTGTTAAGTGTTATAACCTCCCCCCCC
>NW_022170819.1:17321433-17329807 GCF_008802855.1 Photinus pyralis
CAAAAAAAGGCAGTGTATAACCTTCCTTTTTAACCAAAAATCGACTACACCAAAATTTCTCGGGAAAACACTTTTTCTTATTAATTTGGTTGCGTAGAATCAAAATCAATTCGTACTTTTTCGATCAGACTTCTCAATCAAAAGTTATAGACTAGAAACCAATTTCGAAAAAAAATTCAAAGGGCTGTAACTTTTGAACGAGTAGGCCAATCTTGGAACTGTTTGAAATTGTGGATTCTACAGGCCACATTCTGTAAGAAATTTTTTTTTCCGGGTCGATCTGAGACAATTTTTTTGCGAGCCTCAAAAAAAGGCAGTGTATAACCTTCCTTTTTTACCAAAAATCGACTGCACCAAAATTTCTCGGGTAAACACTTTTTCTTATTAATTTTGGTGGGTAGAATTCAAAACAATTCGTACTTTTTCGATCAGACTTCTCAATCAAAAGTTATAGACTAGAAACTAACCAATTTCGAAAAAAAATTCAAAGGGCTAACTTTTGAACTAGTAGGCCAATCTTGGAACTGTTTGAAATTATGGATTCTATGGGCCAAATTCTATAAGAAAATGTTTTTTCCCGATCTCAGACAACTTTTTTTTCCGGCCTCAAAAAAAGGCAGTTTAAGTTATTCAAATATTTGAGAACAATTTAGAAATGGTTAGGGAAAATTTCCATTGTCACAACGTAACATAACGTAACTTAAAAACAATAGGGACCTTTCTTATATCCTTAAGACCATGTGTACCAATTTTCAAAGCGATCGCGTTCTAAACAAACTATCATGCACACGGACAAACGGATACTCCCCTTAAATTTGTATATAACAATAGAAATATAAAAAAAGGTGACCTCATACAAAGTATAACTTGATTTTTTAAGTAGTAGTAAGCCTTTTATCTAGTATACTATTTTAAATTTTTAATGTATTTGAGTGACAAGTATTTGAATACTTTTTACTGTATTCGAATACTTTTCAAAGTAAGATAATGAAATACTTTTCAAAGTATTCGAATACTTTGAATACATTCTAAAGTATTTGAATATTTATTTTTTTAAGTATTTGAATACTTTTCAATGTATCTGTATCTAGTATTCGCTTGTGCTGGACGTAAAAGTATTTAGTATTCAAATACCTTTGATTTGTGTAAAGTATTTACTATTTAGTATTCAAATACTTTTTGAAAGTATTCTGCCCAGCTCTGCGAGAGGGCCACCTTTGTGGTCATCTTTGTCGTCCTTCCAGCGGCTAAAAAAGAAGGTCGAGTTCTGGGCGGTCTCAATGCTGATGAGATCTTAACTCTCAGGGCGAACGGGCGGTTATGTGATTGCAATTTCATTACAATATAAAGATTGTACATTACAACCATCAATGAGTACGTGATAATTAAAGGATACAAGAGTAGTATGTATAGCAATTACTCTCTTTTCTATGGTGTAATAAAGAGTAACTACCAAAGGTCATTAAATTTAGATTATAATTAATTAGTCTTTGTGTCTTTGGGAAAATGTTCTAATTGGTTACAAAATATCGTTTAATTAATTATGCTTTACATCACGGGGGGAAAAAGTTAAAAATGTGAAAATATCGTGGGGTAATGGCGAAGCACGACGAAGTAGTCTCACCACCGCAAATATGTAAATGAAATTGTCTCATTTGCATTAATATGCTTTAATAACGCATTTAAAGCGCGAATATTTTCTCGAGGATATTTATCGAACTGTGACGCCGCTTTATCTTGTACAACTCAAAGCCTTTATGTAAAATATGCATGTACAATATTTCTTGCGTTTTACATAACATGTTTTTCAGTCTCTTTTATGCCATATTTTGATGTTGATTACGCTTTAACCCATAAGCTCTTTGGCATTAAGACGTGCATTACTAACAATAATTTTAAAGTAGCGCTAATTTATATGTTGTACTTTTCACTTTACACATTTCGAACCCACTTTACATATTTTTTTGTTAAAGAAGTGCCGTAACTTCGACACGGTCACGCCTTCTTTTATATTTAATTAACGCCTACATGCATCCAATTGCGCCCATACATGCATTAACACTGCACGTTCTGATGGTGATCCACAGGGATCAATTATTTAGTTTCAGTCACTCCTTTTAAACAAAAAATTAAGCAACGTTGCATTTCCAATGGCCAGCTGGTCCACATTTGAAATTTTGTACTAAAAAAAAATATTTCAAATGGGGCTATTCGCCTACCAAGGCTGAGACAGTCAAAAGTAGATGGACGTTCAAAATTAAGTCTTGGTGTTAGTCTTAGTTGACCATTTTCCGTTATTTACCACGGTAAGATGATCTATCAAATTTAATGCCAAGTGTTTACCTACTATACGCATGCTATCAGCTTGTGTTCGAGTCAAAACCCATACAAAACTCAAATTTTTGAAAATACCATTGAAAACATCTTATATTTCCAAATTCAGTGAATACTGAGCTCACACTTAAAGTTATTGTTGTGTTTCTTCCTGAATTATATCAGTTCTATAATAAAATCTTCGATAGAAGTGAGTTAATACCCGATAATGCAAAGTACAAGAAGGTCACCGATAACATCCACAACCAATATGAAAACAAAACACTTGACAATGATTTCTCGAAATTAAAATACACCCACGTAAGTATTACTGCGCCTTCCTAATTTATTTCGAGTGCGCTTCAAAAACACTCCACTCCATCTTTATCTTATCAAAGGTCAACAATAACAAGACAAAAATGCTCTGTAACTGTGGCAAAAAAACAAATGGGATGTTTTTCGGTGCATCAGCCATAAACGCTGAACGCCAAAATAGTTTTTTCAAAATTTCGTAAAAATAGATCTTTTTTTGGGTAATTTCGAACAACGTCCCTTCGTCTCCAAAGTACGTACCTAATTTTTTGAAAAATTTGGTCTTAAATAATAGAAAATCATGTTTTAAAAACAAATTCCAAAAATGTGATTGTTCTGTAAGTGAAGCTACCACCATTGAGACTTTTATCTTTAGGAAAACTCGGGAGTGTCAAGCCCATCTGCTCCGAAAACTATGAAAACTGTCGTAACGCCAACGCAAAATGTACTATAGTAGGATTTTTTCTTAGTTTCCGCGCATGTTATTGGTGTATAATGAGTGATTACTAAGTATGTTTACATAGCATCATGTTTACATAGCATCATCATTTCGATTGACGGACAATCTGAAAACAAAACTTTTCACTAGAGATTTTTGGATTTATTTTTCAAATAACGCACAACGTAATTTCAACGTTTATTGTGGTTTAAAATGATTTGTTTAAGTTTTTTAGTACGTTGGTTCAATATTCCCCAAAAACAGAACTGATGACGTCGGATGACGTCTACTCTTATTTTAAAATTTTACTTGCTGTTTTTTGGCTGGGAGCCAGATTTGAATTACCCGCACCATAAATGCCCCCTTTCGCCGAGAAAGTGACGGTAAAACGCACAGCAGAATCGAAAGAATAGTAAAAATGTAAGGAAAAAAGTTTAGGTTAATACGGCTCAACTCAAGCACCATAATTTTGCAATACCGGGTGGTTGTATCAATTTATGCGAGTGTTTGCAACAGATCATTCCATGGAAGTCGCTCCATTATTCGAAACATTGAGCAAGGAATTTTTATGTAAAGTTTTTCGTTCGAACAATCTTAATAGCGCAATAAAACCGGAGATAAAAATTAGTTAAATTACACGAATATAGTCACCAAGAATTAAAATTATACGCGTAAGTACGACAATAAAATATTCCCAGCGTAAGGCACTTACAAACATCTGGAGATCTTGGTTGCCAAATCATAAAATTGGTCGCCTAATCTCGGTAACATATCATTAAATTTTATTTTTTTTTAGATTTATATAAAGAGCTTACTCGGATAATAAAAATTTATGGTCCCCCAAAGATGGAACAAAAAAGGTATCAAATAACATCGAGTATCTAAAAGACATAATAAAAAATAATAAGACTTTTATGAACAATATCATATTATTATGAAGCGCGGTGTACATTGCCTACATGAGAACTTCTATTGAATTAACCGTTTTTCTTATTTTCAGACAGTTAATCTCGTAATAAAAGGTTGAGATAGTCAAATTAACGCGGCTAGTTAAATAGACAGAATAAATAAATAATTTGGTAACATAACCTTAAAGCTAATCTCCTGTCATTAACGTGGAGATGTAAAAAGGTTTTAATAATTGTCAAGTAAAACAAGATTATTATAGGTAATTTGATTGCCGCAAATGAATTAATCGCTTAATGACATTAATAAGGACGCGGCGAGTTTATTAAAAACATTTTATTGCGTATAGGGAGACGTCATAAACTTGTCCGGTACATCATAATATACCGAAGGATATTTACGAGCGAATTATAAAACGTAATACAAATCCTAAAGGGGTATTACATGTACTGGGCAACGTTTTACTACGGCGGACATTAAAATTAAATGACCCATTAATAGGGGGGCGGCTTGTAATGGCACTACCAATCAATAATGTGGGAAATAAAGAAAAAAGTTTAAACCTAAAACGGAGTTGTGGGAATGGAAATGGGTTCGATCAATGAAGTCGCAAATAATAATTTAATGTAAAGCTGCGAAACGACGCAGGGTTAATGGTGGGTGGGTAAGGTGCTTTATTAGTAAATGGTGCAAATTAGTAAATTAAATCTTCGTGTCAGGCACATCTCCCAATAAAATTGAAAGGTTTTTGAGGATTCTGTTTAGCATATAAGCAGTAGAAGGATTAGTTCACTGCATTATTTTGTCAGTAATCGAATTTTTTCTGAGAAAGTTTTTGATTTAATTCGGCAGTTCGCAATCCCAAAAAATTGCATACCACAAAAATCATATGCACCAATTTTGTTACACGACTTTATTTTGCGAAATCCAAACATATGTGTTCATTGTAGCAGTAAAAATGCAATTACAAATTGCTCTTACTTGATATTTCCCAGTGTAGAAATATTAAAGACAAAATTTGACATTAATTCCTGAGTATCCTGTACAAATAATACGAAAACCGTTTAATTTAAGTCGAGATTTAAGCCTATTGTTGCACAAATGTCGCTTTGATCTTAAAAAAATGTGCCAAATTCTTGGCAGAACAGCTTCCTCAAACCACAAATTCCGCTTTTGAAAGAGTGTCTACACGACTATACGAATAATTAGGTAAATTTAAAGTAGTGAATTACAAAGCAAATCCCTAGATGGCGTAAGACTAAGGATATCAGGAGTAAGAATAAAAAAGTTCCTTAAACGGAATTCAAATACCCTTTCCCCAAAGCCACTATGACAATTGGGTTCTGAAAACGGTCAGCAAATATTCCGTTCGGCCCTTATAACTATTGTGTATGAAATATCTGTGCGGAAAGGAAAATTTGATGGTCCTATCTAGAAAATAATCATAAGTATGCTTATTATTCTAATTATTTTGAGGAGAGCACCGGGGGGTCTGCGGGGGGGGGGATGGAATACCCTCCACAGAGATTACCTTTTCCTCTAAGTCACTATGACAATTGCGTTCTGAAAACGGTCATCTAATATTCTGTTCTTGGTGGGGGTTTCTATATTCCCAGCCCTCCCGGTGCTATGTTCTCCCCCCAAAACGTTCAGCCCTTGAACTTTTTTGTATGAAATATCTCGCAGGAGAGGGAAATTCTTGGAAAATAATCGGGGTGCATGACGCTAATAAGCCCCCCCAGGGGACATTAAAAAATGGCTAGAGGACACCTTAATTAAACGTTTTCAATAAAAAAAATTTGCGGGAGGAGTCCTAAATTTTCCACAATCTTAATTAAAAGATCATTTCATTTCCTCGAAATCTGGTGTCATTTTACTTATATTTCGCCATTCTTAAGTTGGCGATTTCATACACCAATTCGTTCGTATCGACCGCCGATTAAGTTTGAACGCCAATATTGCCAATATTGGAAAATTAGCACAAAATACGTTTATTTTGAACTAACTGTCTTTTGATAGAAAAGTTTTTAAAATAGTGATTCACCGTCTTCGAGGTAAAAACTAATACACACTCAGGGAAAAATTCCATTCAATTCAATTTCAAGCAGCACGACCAATAATTTGAACAGTTAATCCAAAATAATTTACTCTTTGGCATATCCTCACCTCAGTACTGTCAGTAAATAGCCTTATGAACAGTACAAATTTTATATTTGTAAAATATTAGTGGTGGCGTGAGCAGGCAGATTCAAATTTACTCTGGGTTCGAGAATTGAGAAAATTATTAAAAAATGGGCTACAATATTATACAATTTTCCATATAAATTAAAGAAAATACGACTAAATGGTTTGGAGGAGGGGTAAGATGTCATTTATATAACATATGCCCCCCACCCCCCGCTCCTGCGCCACTGGGATATGTATATAATATAGTTGATATAATAAAACTTTGTATAAAAATTTATTTTATTATTATTAACTATCTTATACAAATAATTCATATCGCCAAAAACATGTATAATAGATGTATATCATTGTTTAACGTTAATTAAATCGCAGAAAAATAACAACCTCTTAAGAAATTTAAGTTGGCACTCAGGAATGTTAAAAAACACCACTACCAACTGAAAAACAATCATGAAATTTGGAGTAATATAACCTCACTTTCGACGAAATGAATTGAAATTTTAATTAAGAGTGTGGAAAATTTAGGGCTTCTTCTGCAAATTTTTTTATTGAGCACGCTTAATTATTTTTATTAATTTCATAATCGTACCTGGGGGGCTTATTAGCGTCACTTAACCAATAATCATAAGCATGCTAATTGCTCTAAACATTTTGGGGGAGATCATAGCACAGTAAATACCCCCCCAGTACAGAGATTGCCTTTTCCCCAAAACCACTATAACAATAGCGTTCTGAAAACGGTCTGCAAATATTCCACACCCCCCCAGACGCCCCGGTGACGATGCTACGTGCTCCCCCAAAACGTTAAGCCTTTAGCACTTTTGTGTATAAGAAATGTCTCTCAAGAAACGAACATTTGAGGGCACTTCCTAGAAAATAATCATAAGCATAGCTCTGGGGGTATGGAATATCCCCCAGTACAGAGATTACATTTTCCTCAAAACCCCTATGACAATTGCGTTCTGAAAACGGTCAGAATATACTGGGGGGTATTGGCTTACAACTTTTGTGTAAAATATCTTACAGTAAAGGAACATTTTATGGCACTTCGTAGAAAATAATCATAAGCATGCTAATTGTTGGGGGGGAGAACGTAGTAATACCCCCCAGAACAGAGATTACCTTTTCCCCAACGTCAATATGACAATTGCGGTCTGAAAACGATCAGCGAATATTCCATTCATATAGAAGTGTTTGGAAACTAGGTCATTTTATCAAATGTTGTGATTGATTATCACAGGTAAACGTAATGGAGATGTCCAAGTCTAATTAAGGGGTGGATAAATCACCCACCTATCAAATATTGTGTTTGATATTAACTATGCATTTATGAAACATTAAATAAGACCATTTTTAGCGCATTTTTGCAAATTTATTTTTTAAAAAGGTAGCTTGTGATGTCACTTTGACCGGTTGGCTGGCTGTCTGGATGGCAGCGAATGAAGGTCGGTAGAAGAACACTTGTAGAAAGACTTTAGGAATGGGAGTACATGGTGTGGGGTCGGCGACATTTGGGCGTCATCTCCGAGCGTGGTTTGCTAACGTGGAGTTTTTTCTTCTACAGTGTTGGTCCGATTGTTTTCAAATTGGTGTCGTAGGAAAGAGTTTGTAAACGCGCCGAATTGCGTGACGGAATGTTTTTTTTTCAAGGGGCGAAAATAACCATCTTTGGCAAGGGGCGCGTCTTCGTAGGCGACTTTGGGCGCCCAAAGTTTCTTAGGGGCAGAATCGCGGTCTCTCTTTCTCGTGTCTCCAATAGAAGCGCGAGCTATTATAAGAAATACCCTAAAAATTGTACTTATTTGTGGAGGATTTTTAGTGAAATGCCAATTGCGAGTGAACGGGACGTCGGAAGTGGGTACTGACAAAGGGAATGTGATTGTCCCCAGTGAAAACTAACGAATAGAACACAAAAATGCGCTGAAATCCCTTCGATTTCACATGAGGACTTTTTTTGGGGATAACTTTAAAATTTAATCGTTTGGGTTAGGGAACGTAATGGGAACAGAGGGTAATTTAGTGGTGGTTGAATGGTAATTCTATCAAATATTGTGATCGATCTTCACATATGAACCCTTAACGTGCCATTTTGTACTCATTTTTCCGGAAAATTACCATTGTAATCAAAAGCTCGGAAGTTTTTCCAAGCACAAGATTTTGGGTAGATTTGCGTATAGTGAAATTTGTTCAATAATTGAAATTAAGTATTCCATTTTG
>NW_022170819.1:17329907-17379509 GCF_008802855.1 Photinus pyralis
TACCGTTGAAGAAAAGGTGCTGTTCTAATTTGGGTTTCCAAACTGTCTTACAACCCTCGCCAAAGGATATACGATACATAAATCACGAAATTAATGATCTCATTAAGCACAGAGTACTAGAACGTGTCGATCGCGTAATTACACGACGAATTTCGTGTGTAACGAGATTGCAGTGCCAGTAATTCACATATATATTCTAATCTCACATTCTTACCCTGCGAGATAATAATTACAAACGCGTACGCTTACATATTAGTAATTGTCACTTACCACAAGCATAATTTAGCTTCAGAGAACTGTTAAATGTAGTCGCCGAGATACACCTGAATTTAATATCAGAATTCAGAAAGTTCCAACAGTGACTAATGCCACAATTAATGCAACAGTAGTTTAGGATAAATCACTCCGGTAGAGCCGGGTAACATTCCGCATTTTGCCGCTACTTCTTGGATTAATTATTATTGTTTAGGTGTCTCCTAGATGTCGCTAATAATTTACGCGCGTTGAAAGTATTAGGCAATAAAGTGCCGTGCACGCGTAAAATAAGTTGGAACCTCTGGAGCAGGATAACAATGTCCCATCCCCCTGAGTGCTGTTTTTGCTGCTGTTAACAGCATAATGCGAAAGCGGCTTTGGTTTTCCCTTCAAAAATACACAACAACTTCCTTTATTGCAAAAAATTCCAGCAAATATAAATAAAAATTATGTTTTCAGGCGGGAAAGCTCACCGTCGTTAGTGTTTACCTTTTCCTTCTGTTTATACGTCCAGTTCTAAAATTACAAGTAATCCCATTTTGCGGAATTGCACGACGTCGGAGATGGTACAGGCCTTTGATAGATTGATCGACGAAATCTACCTCACCCTATTTCAATAGTTTTCCGTCGAAAACCATCAATTATTTTTCATCCTTAAAGGATTTTATGACATTAATGTGTTTGCCTGGGGCCGATCCATTAAGAGGTGAGCCTTTAATGCTTCGCGAGGTTTTTCGGTTCGTTTACAGGAATAACTTAAATCTGTTTTTTATTATGTTTCTACCCGAAGAGCTCTCGGCTTGCATTATATTAATCAGTATTCCAGGGTACGTATATGAGTGCCGCATTAATGACATTGATTGGACCGCAATTGTCCAATTATTCGATTTGAGATAATGAGATTGATATTTAAATTAGTCGAATCAATTTGTGATTTTCAATTAAATGATAATTATAGAATAATTTTGCATATATTTGATACAGTTTATTAGTAGAAGTGCAATATTAGCTTAATTTGAATAACATAACATTTACATGCCCGAACACAAGATATTTTATTAACGGTCCTCGAAATCGTATAATTTTGTATTGCTGTCTGTCTCTCTCTCCGTCTGTCTGCCCGTGTGCACGATAACTTTTTAGAAACGTCCGATCCAAAATGCGACAAATGTGGTGTTTGATGGTTCCCCGGAAGACTTGCGTCAAATGCGCTGAAGCAAACGACAGACTACTCCTGAGGTAATTTCTGTTAATAATTGTGGTGATCATGTCTCAGGCGATACATGGAAATTTGACCTGTTTTCCAAAGTCCTCGTAAAGTCCAAATTCAACTTGCCATCCCTACCACCAACCTCCGAAGCAGCCCGCGAACATAGCTTGAGAAATCTGGAGATGACTTCAAGGTATGGTCTTAGCCCCGTTTTTATTTCCAAGAAACCAGCTCCACAATCTCTTCTTTCCATAATTTTCTGCAAAAAATATGCGTCTAGTTTTATCTACTGCAGAATTTAATGCCCCAAAACAATTAATGGGATCATGTTTTTGAAATTGTGAGTCATTTACAAGATATTATCGTAAAACCGCAAATATACCCTTTTTGCGGGTACATTTTTACCCCCTACCAGCCTAGAATAATGATATTGGGCAACAAATGAAGCCATTAAAACTATAAAACCTTTTGTAGGATTTAAATCCGGTTCGTCTAATTTGATGGTTTTATTCTACTGGGCTATATTTTTTCTTCTTTCGTTGACGTAACACGTTAGTACCCTTATACAAGATAATTTTCCATACAAAAACTAATTTAGAACTAATTTAGATATCCTACATAAATCCAAATAAAGCAAATGAACGTGTATGTTTCTTATTAAGTCTTGAAGACAAAACCAAATTAGCAATGAAATTGTTTTCATCGCCTAATCTATCACAAAAAGATTGTATAAGAGCGGTAACAAGTTAAGTCATTGAAAAGAAAAAAAAAATCTCTAGCAAACGAGTCTAATACTTAGGTCTAATAAAAAGTGTACATTCAGAAAATTCAATTATTTTTCGTTACTGAATGTTGCATTATTATGGGGACTGGGGAAATTATAAAATAAAAGTGGCCAAGAGAAATTGTTGGAAATTATTTTCGAGTGTAAAATAACTACTACGGGGCGCAACAGTCAACATCAAATATAAAATTTTAATTTTCGCCGGATTTTATCTCATAAAGTAGTATCACTTTGTTTTATTTTTTCCTAGCTATCTTGTAAAATAAAATAGTGGGGAGAAATCAAATGTTTTTAATAACTATTGATTTCTCAAATCTGGCTTAACCAATTTTAGGAAACTTGGAGCTTTATTTGACCTACTAACAGCCTATTTGCTTTTATACCTGGTAATTTTGCGGTCGTCACTAAATCAGAAAATTAAAATTTTATACTTGGTCATGACTGTTGCGTCCCGTAGTGGTCATTTTACACACTCGAAAATAATTTTAATAAGCAAATTGGCCACTTTCATTACATACTTTTTTTAACCGAAAGCTCTGGTATCAGTTTTTGAGATATTGACAACGGCCCTTTTTATTTGGCCACCCTGTACATACTGTTACTTGGTAAAGATTCGTACGTTTACTAAACAAATCTACGACCACGAAAATGTGCTTATTCGTACCATTCTTCACCAAATTAGTCTTTTTTCTTCTGTTGATCTTTAATACTACTTTATTCAAATAAATTCTTTATCCTTCAATTACTTTCTCTTCTTCTTTCGATGCGTGGTTCTCTTTTCTATTTAAATATCATCGACATTATATCTTTGCTTCGATAAATATAATTTCAAAGGTAAATTCTTGGGGTAAATGTCACAGCTATACATCCCATCTAGTGTGTTAGTGGGTACAACAAATTCTACCCTAATATCGGGATAAAATAACTTAAAGTAAATAAAAGAAGCGTCCTTAAAGGTAAAAATGCATTTTGTTAAACACTTAAGCTTCATCCTTCTTTAATAGTAACTCTAGCGTGGTATATTCATCCTGTAATAATTTAATATGTCCAAAAATCGTATTTCTTCAAGGGAAAGTTCTTAATTTATATTATCCGGTCTGTATTAATGCCGAACCTCCTGTGGTTTATTATAAATCCTAATCGAACTGGTTTCTTATTAATCGCGTTAATGTTAATGTGCAACAGGGTTTTGCATTTAAGGGGTTTCCCCCCCCCCCCCTTTCTTTGACATTAAATAGATATTGTTTAGGTAGGACTTGAAATTTTAATAAAGTTTCTTGCCGACAGCTAGCTCCTGTAATAAATTTGCGGTTACCTAGTTACAAGAAAGTTTCTCCTTTCCTAGATTTCTCTGAAAAATAGCTTTAAACATTTAATTTTTTGTATAACTTTTTTGCAAAACACACCAAATGACCAAAAATCTGAAATATTGATGCAAAAATGTATATGAAGCATGGTAATAAATTACATTTCCCTTTACAAAATCGTTTTTCTAATGATAAAATTTCCATTAGCAAATTTCAACTGATTAGATTAAAATGGTGACCGTAGTCTTTATGAACTGACCTTAATTTAAATTCAAATCAAGTAAAAATAAAAGGCGCAGGATTTTATAAAAAAAATATTTTGGGAAAATGGTATAGAATTCTGGATGACCGAATTGTCATCCAAATTGCTAAAATTTTTGTCCGTGACTGAGTGATCTATTTTGAATCTTTGTTTTTGATGTAAAATATTGTTTCCAACTTTGTCCAAATGGTAGAACTTAAAAGTACGATCACTAGAAGTATAAAAACCACGAAAAAATCTTTGGTGTATGTCGCATTCACATCTATAGCACTATTCTACTTTTTGTTTGTTTTTATCGTGTCGATTTCCTTTTAAAGCCTTGGCGAAAATGTAACCTACAATATTCCGTAGATGAGTTGTTCAACATTAAGCAATCTATTTAAACAAGAGAGCTCGCTTATTATGCCGATCAAACCGTCGGACTACGAACGTGTTTCGACTAGACAATTCTCACCTCGCCGTAAACATCCGTTTTTAATTTCCTCCAATTCTCCTCGAAAAAGAAGCTCGACAAAATCCAATCAGCACCTCGATCCGCAATCACTGCATTAAGTCAACAATTTCCTATTTTTAATTAAAACGAAATCTGCATTAAACATGATTGTTAATTTAGGTTTAACCAAATCCAAAAACTTACCCGCTTAATTGGTAGCAATAAACATCCCTGTGCGGAGCGAAATTTTGCGGCGATTCGCAATATAATTAAGATTTCCGAGTTAATGAGGAGTTTAATTACTCAAAGTTACAGACGTAGCGAATTGCACTTTAAATTCGGTTGCAGTTCACTTAATTACCGTGCAACAAATCGGAGGGATCGGAAAACGTGCTCTTGCAGGGAGTTATTGCCGTACTAATTACTGGCCTGGAACGTCTACAAAACGCAATAATTATGTAATGCTAGTGTATATATTGCAACTGTACCTCCAGTAATTAGTTAGTATACACGGCAAGAATTTCATTTTGGTGGCCAACCTAGTAATTAATGAAGCTTTGATCAGCGGTGGCTTTTGAGGTTCTTTGGTCGCTTTTCTCATTCCGCATTGTATTATATGTTCTTGTAACGACGTCCGATTCGGGGACACTAAAGTTGGAGAGCCGCGCAAATGTTATCTGTGCGTTTGTAATCCTTTATTCTATAATATTTGCACTGTTTGTTTACAATTTGCGTACAACTACAGACTAACATTGATTTTACTAACAATTTTCAGAGTATTGGATTAATGCTGCATTATTATAGCAAAATGCACCACATCGGTGACATGGCATACAAAAACAAGGCAGTTTTTTTAAATCCTGTTTGCGTATATGTAAAATGTAAAACAATAGCAATTTTTAGCCACAATGCGCATCTGTTTTTTTCTTGTTTTTATTTGAATATTAGTTTAAATACCGTACGTGTATTTACCCTCTAGAGCGTGCATTAATTTGGTTCCCCAATTACAAAAACCGAAGCATTGTTTGTGTTATTTTCATGTTCCATTATCCTCAGATAACCGATCAAATCTAAATCAGATCTTGGGGTAGGAATTTTAGAAAAAAATTGCAAAATCGAAATGGGAAACTTACTGTGTGTTACAGTTGCTAAGAAGAAAATTAAAAATTGAAGACTTGTGTTGGCAACAGTAAGAACATTTGTGTATATAGTTCCCACGTGAATACTTTGCATTTGACTTAATTGTAAAAATGTTTACGTTGGTTCCATTTACTTCTACCACTTTATTACATATTCAGAACTTTTATAAACGGTTGATTAACGAAATAGTTTCAATTTCGGTCCTTTGACAAGTAAACAAACTTAGAATGTACAAATGAGAGTATTATTACTACTATTAATAGAAAGGGCACAATCAATTGAAGATATATGTTTATCTTATTGGAAAACAACTCCCTCATTTTAAGGCAAACTATAATAAAATATTGTGGTAACCTACCCCTACGGTTAGGGAACGCACCTTACATTTGTAAAAATTGTTGATTTTACTTAACGAAGCTAAAAGAGAAGAAGTAGGTAATCTAATTCAGAGCGACAATTAGCGTCCATGATATCCAGTAGTTTTTTGGAATTTATCATTTTGCTCCGGAGGAAATAATTACGCGAAAAGGTTTTTATTTTGGATTATTATAATAGAAATAAATCAACCACCGAAATCTGTAATTCAGTCGAGCATCATCAAAGGCACCCCATTTGTTGTTAGAGTTATTGATATCATCGGGTTTTAAAAATGCATCCCGAAAAGTACTTGTTAACCACCCCAATGTGTTGAGTCAATCCCGTTAGCTGTAAGAACTCCAGGTTTCCCTCCACATCGAACGAGAAAAAAAGGATCGTTATAAAATTGGACGATTTTTGTAAATTTGAATCGACAGCTTTTCAATCCATTAAAAAAGAACATTATGGGTGTGCGGTAAATTCGCTCCGGAAGACTCGCCCCGGTAAATTCGCCCTCGAAAATTCGCCCCCGGAATATTCGCCCCCGGAATATTCGCCCCCAAGTAAAATCGTCTCTCACCTGTAAAAGGCTGATTCAACGGATCAACGTCAACCGTATGTTTACAATACATTTTACAACAAATTGCGTTTACAAAGAAGTCTAATTACTTATGGATGTATTGAAATGTTTTTGGCATCAATGTATAAACAAAGGATGATTCTTTCTTTAGACTTACATTTGAAAATTGGTCCAGATTTGATGTAAATTTGTGTTGAAAAACACCAACATTGATGAAGTTTGCTGAAGTATCAAATCATAATTAAAATAATCTAAAAAAATCTAACTCGAAACATCCCATTTCTTTAAAATATAAAAAAAAAGTTTGCTTATATATTTATTAGTTAAGTAGCAATTAGTCTGCTACGGTACTTGTACTCGTTCCAAATTCAGCCCGTCGGATCAGCCTTAAATTTGAGAATTTTGGTAAAAAATGTGCAAATGCCATAAATGTTTTAAAATGTCCAAGGTATCCACTTGAGATCAAAAAATGTTGAACGTTGACCATTTACCAAAAATTTAGACCTTAAAAAGACAATAAATTTAGTATATACTTTCTGTCCTACTATTGACACGTTTTTATTACTGATGCCAGTGGTAGAGCATTGGGTTATAAATCCGGAGGTCGGGTGTTCGAACCTGGGTTGAGGTGAATTTTTCATCTGTGGTGGAGATGGAAATTATCTTAGACCAGTTCCGAGCATTCTACCGGCTACTCCGAATTAGGTTTTCCTGCAGTTTTCCTAATTCGTAAGGTAAATACCGGAGTAGTATAGACCAACTTAAGACCTTCTGCAGAGGCACCTTCTAAATAGCATTATGCGGGTCACTCTGTAATTGGGCGCATGCCTGTTGAGGGCCCAAAACAAGAGAGGGATAATAATAAAAATAAAAATAAGAGTTCCTTTTTTGCTGTTGTCAGTTTGATTTGTAGATTTTTGTATTTACAAAAGGTGAAATATTGTGTTTGATTAACAATAAAATAAACTCTTCGTCTATTAGGATTGTAATATTTAAAATCTTAGAAAATTGTGCTCAAAATTTGTTTTTTTAAGTAAATCTACTACCTAATTAAAAAATAATACAAAACTTACCAGCACCACGTGAAACCGATCTTCTTCAATACTCAACACTAATTTTTCACACAGGTTTATACCAAACTCAAAATCCGTGTTCAAGTATTGATCCGAAAGTTAAAAAAACACGGTAGAATAAAATCGTTAACCAAAAATCAAAGTTCGTATTCGCGCCAAAATATAACAAGTAGGAATATAGAAAGTTTCAAAACAAATACACCACCAATGACCAAACGAGCCATCAAACGTTCTGTTAGGAAGAAATTAAGAAGCTAATAACTCAGTCAATCAAAAATGTCATTTAAATTAGATTATATACCTCTTTTGTAATACAAGAGTTAAGGTGTATTTTCCATATGTCATGTCTGAAATAATAGAAGTCATTAAGTCACTGTGAATACAGGATTTATTTCCTTTGGGTGTCAAATCCTTTGCAAATCGCCCTTGCTTTATTCAACCTTATCTTAATTACCTATTCATATTTTAGTTAACAGGTATTTGAGTGCTATTATTCTACCCCCTTTGTTAAACACAGTTATTATAAAAAAAATTAAAATTAAGCAAACATTATTTTATGAACTGCTGGGCCTGTTAACTCGGAGGATTAATAAATCTTATGGAGCGAATCCTACGAGAGTGGAATCGCCGAGGGGCGAAACTTTCAGGAGCGGATTTATCGGGGGTGAACTTGCCGGGGGCGAATTTTCCGAGGCGAATCTTTCTGGGGCGAATAATCCGGGGGCGAATAGTCCAGGGGCGAATTTTTCGGGGCGAATCTTACGGAGGCGAATAGTCCGGGAGCGCATTTACTTGGTGGCGAGTTTTCTTGGGGGCGAGTTTTCTTGGGGGGCGAATTTTCAGGGGGAATTTACCGGGGCGAATTTTCGGCGGCGAATCATCCTACAATCACATTATGGCCTATTATTTTTAATATTATCATTTAAAAAAAGGTTTGTTGCAAATTTTGTAAATTATTCTTGTATCTATTTGTACTTTTAATAATTAATAATTTTCAAATATACTGTAAACTTCGAGTTTAGGGTATTTCACCATTATTTTTAAGAATTGCAACCCTTCACAGAATCAGTTGCTTTTAACAATAAGGCAAACGAGGCTTTTACGATTTCAACACATGATTTCCCCAATGCGTCAAACTGTTCAAAAAATTTATGCGGGGTGTTAAAGAATTCCTGTCAAGGTTTTCAGGTTTATTATGCAAACTGTTAATTTCTTAAATGCAATATCTCCTTTTTCTGTTCACAAATCGGCTATGCAGTAAAAATAAAGCCAGTTTATCATTGCTATATAGAGTCTTTACAACTTAAATGTAGAGGTCTACTTTAAAAACCAAGAGTTGACCCTTGACAATTTTTGTAAATGGTCTTGGTAACTAAGTTTATTATTGCACGCGCTCCTCCTTTGTACAATTGTACCTACAATACAAATATAGGTAGGATAGTTTTTTATTCTCACCGGAATTGTTAGCAAGTGTTGAGTAGCGCCGATATTAAAAACGTCTAGCTCGTTCTGATCTAGCTTTCAGACCAGAGAGAATAAAATTAATATCAAGGGATAAAAAAATTTGTCGTAATTGCAGGAACAAAAAACCGAACTAGAAAAGTGATTAATCTACAAGGGAGAAGATTAATACAGCGTTGTCTACACAAAATCTTTGCGGGTTATAGAAAAACGTAATAATAAATTACGTGAGACGATCAACGGAATTTTAATTGAAATTGTAACGGAAGCGCAAACTTTTTACTATAGAGCGAATGCTTTTTACGGATATCTAATAATACAAAGGTTGACCTGAAACTGAAACAACTTCTTTAACGACTTTTGTAGTATATGAAAGTTACATTAAAGTTTGTTAACTTTTTAGGTTCGGATAAGGCTCTTAGCAAGTTCATTTGCGTTCCTTTCGCATTAGAAATAGGTGCATGTATTTTGATTTTAATTTAACGCGGTGCAGGAAGCTCTTAAATGTAACTCGTAGACAGGTGTAACTTTTATAAGGAATGTATTAGACGCAAACTTTTTTTTAGTATACGGAGCATATCTACTGACTTTATTCAATGCGTAGATAGTTTCAATTCGAAATCACCTTTACTTATCATACAAAGAAATTAAATGGTTTATACGTTTTAAGAAAAACTCAAAATGTTTCATTATAATCATAAATCAGAGGGGGTGATACGTACCTAAACCAACGTAAATAAAACTTTAAATTTTTCTTTCAAGTGATACCAACTCTAGTGGTCTTAAAACATTAATATAGTAATACGTATTTTCTTTCGAAACCTGAAATATTTGTAATGCCCCTGTATAGTGTGGTCCAATTTCGCTGAGAATAAATGGGTAACTTCCTTATTAGGGCAAATAAATTAGATAGGTACCCCTGAGCACTTTTTTCATGCTTATTAAATTACCGTTGCCAGAAATAAGCTGCTGCCGTCTTTTGGTTTTGCAATAGAGAGAAAAACTGAAAAATTACCTACTGCTTCAATTTGTTGTAACTTCTTTATTTTTGAAGCTAGAACCAAATCGTTTTTTAGCATTATTCAGTCACATTTTGACGTAGAAATCAATGCCGTCAGTTGTTTGCTTCTAATCCTTTTAGTAACTGCGCTGTAACTCAAAGTTAATTTTTTAAATGGAAGTTGTATTATAGTTGGCCATGGTTTAAAAGATTGTTTATTGTACGAAAATATTAATATGTCATACTTATTTTTAATAATAAGTTCTTAATAATATACAACAAAAGGTATAGTCGCCTATGAAAAACACTTGACAGTTGTAGTTTGTTTTTTTTTTGGAAAAGTTGTTTGTTCCAATAGATTTATCTGTATTTCATGTTAGTGACATTTAAAAATTGTTTATTCAGTACAACGAAAATTCGAGAACAGCAAGTTTTCAATATCAGTTACAATTTTGCGAAAGGATAGAATAGAATGTAAAGACATAATATTTATAAGTATAAATGAGTTACAGCGAATTGAAGAAGTCGCTCATTTTTCTGTTTTCCCTGTAGGGAAAAAGCAAAAGACGGCAACTTATTTCTGGCAACGGTAATGGAATAAGTAATATAAAAAAATTTTTACTCTCAGCTGTACTGTGAATGCTTACTCAGCCCAGAAACAAATGCTCAAAAAATTCTCTGCCTTAACTCCTTCTTAATTCCTTTTGCAACTAATTAACAGCCTTTTCCATATGACATCTAATAAAGAAATCCGCCGTTTTTCTTTAAAAGTACACCGGGTGTTCAGATACTTATGGCGGGCAGTATATTTATTGTTATCTCCGACTCACCAGAGCCTAGGACTTGCGCAATTTATTAAGAGTAGAATGCGCTCTAGAAATAAAAAGACGCAGAAGATAATATTGTTAATTCCACCAGCCATACAATTTATTAGAAAATTCAGTCCTCTAATTTTTTACAGCCTGTAGACTTTCTATTTATATTTCGCTATTAAAGATAGACCCAAAGCTCTGACGCTCAAAGAGATATTGACATGAAAATTAGAATGGATCCTTTTAAAATTGTTTCCCATAATTTGAGGTTAGGAACAAATTTTATTAACACATGGGTTTTAAGTTCGGCCGTCATCTTTTTTTTTAAGTAGCAACATAGGTCATGTATGTGATACGTCATAGCTTTTTTGTCTTTTTTACTACCTTAATCATGAATGGTATTAAATTAGAAAATAATGGAGCAAAAAGTCTGTCAAATGGTCCATATTTCATAAAATTAAAATTTATTTCTAACGTGTTGCAATAAATGCAAGGAAATAACCCATAATATGTACTGTACTTTTGTAACTTATCACCTTATTACCTTCTAATTGCTTTTTTGTTAATTTCTGACGTTCTGTTAATTTAAAGGTAACGAAATGCAATACATTAACCAGGCAAGCGCCGGCAAGGTTTTTCTAATTTGTTTGCAGTGTTTTCTAATTGAACACCAGACATGTTTAAGATATCAAGAAAAAAAATAAGCTTTCTAATGACGTATCACATGACCTATATTGCCTTTTAAAAAAAATTTGATTCCATCTTTAATAGCGACCCTGTACATAAGCAAAATATATCAATGGTCATTTTGCCTCACTTGTTAAGTGGGTGGGGTTCTACTAATGCTGCCTAGAATGCTGCTTTATGCACCCAGTCCACTGTACAGTCAGTACCTATCCATTTCCGAATCCGAACTCAAACTAGAGGGTAGAGACCACCCCCAGATTGCTTATTTTTAGCGCATTTCCACAAAAATAAAAAAAAAATGCGCTATTGTGGCCACTTTGTCCGTCCGTCCGTCCGTCCGTCCGTCCGCTAACTTTGCGACGCTACTAGTTCTTTATCTTAAGAGCTATTGTTCTACTTTTTTCGCTATTTGGTTCGTTATGGTGTCGAGTCTTGTACCAAGGAAGGAATTTTTTCTGTACCGCTTACAAAAAAAGTTATTGTAAAAAAAACAAAAAACCGTTTTTTACATGTTCCATAATTTTACACTTTTGCCGTTTATTAACGATCCTAGAGATCGTTTATAATTTTGCATTGCTATCTGTCGCCTGCCGGTTGGTCTCTCCGTCTGTTCCTTTGTCTGTCTGTTCATCTATCTGTCCGTGTGAACGATAACTTTGTTTAGAAATGTTCGATCGCTTTTACATCTCCGTTAGTTATGAACTGAATTGCATGAAATTCAATATGGGCATAGCTTTAGCCATATAATACGCAATGCCAAAAGTTGAATCGAATCGATTCAAAATTCACAGTGCCCTTTTCGCATCTCCGCCATTAAAACGAATTGCAAACTTTTTTTTTTATAATAGTTATTTATATAACAAGAGCGCGAAGTTCAATTTCGCGCATTGAGACTGAAGGTATTTTGACGAGGCGAAGCCGAGTTAAAATATCAGTCAAATGTGCGAAATAACTTCGCGCTAGCGTTATATACAATATTTTTTCTACAACTGAACCGATTGTTAATTAAATTTGCTGTTTAAGTTCAACTTTGTCACGTGCGCGAAATACTTTTTTTCACTGTTGACGATTTCGCGCACGTTGTCAAGAGCAACCTTACTTATTAATTAACCGTTTAAAAATCTAGTACTTCGCGTTTCGAAATCCGTCAGAAAATGACAGGTTTTTATGACAGTTGTAGAAAAAAGTATTTGAATGAAATTTGATACATAGGCACTTGGAATAAAGGAAAATCAAACGCCAATTTCAAAATTTGGTTTTGCGCATGCGCAGTGCCAACTTTTTTATTTATGGAAGAATTTAAACGAAATTTGATACATAGGCACTTGGGATAAAGGAAAATCAAACGCCAATTTCAAAATTTGGTTTTGCGCATGCGCAGTGCCAACTTTTTTATTTATGGAAGAATTTAAACGAAATTTGATACATAGGCACTTGGGATAAAGGAAAATCAAACGCCAATTTCAAAATTTTATTTTGCGCATGCGCCGTGCCAACTTTTTTATCTATGGAACTATTTAAGTGAAATTTGTTACTTAGGCGCTTGGAACAAAGGAAAATCTAACATTAGTTTTAAAATTTAGGTTTGCGCATGCGCAGTTCCAACTTTCTTATTTAGAAAAGCATTGAAATGAAATTCTTCTCATAAACTGAAATTGAAGTAGCACGTCAACAATGGATTGCCCATGTGCAACGCTATCTTTCATATTTGTGGCCGGATTTTTACGATTTTAACAGAAGTTGCACTTACAAATGGGAAATGAATGCAAGTGGAAATGCGCTTTATGTAAATCGTTTACGATTACTTTTTAACTTGTTTACATATGAATTTAAGGAATGTAGTCTTGATGCAACATTTGGTCCATTAGACCTTTTCTTGTATTTTGATGGCGAAAACCAATATTCGCACCAACTTTTTGGGCCCATTAAATAAGTCTTCCTGTTTTGCAAAAGGGATTGAAGCGTAAGATGTATTAAAATACAAACGTAAACTGCTTATAATATCTACATAAATATTAATTACTCGCAAGAATGTCACGATCAACCCGTATACCGAAAAATTTACTCTCAGCTGTACTGTTAATGCTTCCTCAGCCCAGAAACGAATGCCAAAAAGATTTCTTCCTATTGACCCCCTCTTAATTTCTTTTTGAGCCAACTAACGCCCTTTTCCATATGACATCTAATAGTTATCTCAACAATTTTCTTTAGAAGTGAATTAGGAGCACGTTACTCTCAGAGTGCAAGCAAAACTAGACTGTCCGTAAGATACCTATGTACCGAAATTTTGCTTAATCGTACCATTACCATGTAGTCGTGATTTTATGCAGCCCCTTTGGTTACAGGAGTCTAAATTAATAACATTTGCTTTGTTATCTCCGACTCATCAGAGCCTAGGATTTCCGAAAGCTATTAAGAGAACAATGCGTTATGAAAACACGCATTTCCGTTCCATCTGAAGCTTCTGAGATCTACCCATTAAGGTCCTCGGATCTAAAGTTTCTTATATCATTACTGGGTGTTATAATTAGCAATTTTATTGGAAATACCATATCTCATCATCATTTTCATCACTCCCAAAGATAACAAGGTAATGGGGAGAGCATGTTTCGGTACCATTCCATTATCACCGGTGAATATCTTTCCCCCACTCCCAACTCTTCTGGCGGTTCCCTAAATGAGAATTGCCATAAATATCATTTTTGTCGCATAAATATACTCCCCATTTCATCTCCACCATCCATGCGATAATCGCAGTATAAACAGATCAAAATCGCATAACCACAAAACGCATCAAATAAATTATCCCTAAAATGGCTATAACTTTCTAATAGTTAACACTCGCCCCATAATCTACTTAATGTTTTTAGTGATTAACTCGAGAAGGACGTATTCAAATTCGGGAAATTATAGAGCTCGAGTTGGCGCGCAGTTTAATAATTGTATAAAATAATTTGTAGTTTGTGTTTCGGTCATTATGGGCTCAATTATAACCTCCTAGTGTAATAATCGCCTACTGTTTTACGATTTCACCCCCTCGCCATTCTGGTGTATTTAATCGCTGGCGCCGTCATTATTATTAGAATGGGGCGTACGATCATTGACATATAGGGTGCATTAAAATAGTAAATGGGAAGGCTAAGTGGTTTGTCGTAATACCCAATCATTTTTATACCTTACATCCATTCAAAACGTATTACGTCCAGTTGCTGAGGAAGTGTTTTCCGGCGATGCATTTTCCCTTATCTCTGCACTTTAAAATAGGGGAAGGGTACTGTTTCTACTTCTACTTTCTTGTGGTTATTCAAGGCCATCCAGTGACCGAAACGCAATTTGCATCCATTACAAACAGCCCAATTTGTAGCCAAATTTATATTACTTCAAAGTGGTTGCTTGTATAATCTCCTAATGAAAACCTATTTCGAGATGGAAGTGTTATGCACGAATTCATCGAAGTGCTAACAGAAAACTTTGCTTCAAAATAGTAAAGACGAACGAAAAACAAACCGATAAAGATTTAAGAAGTGTTAGAACATCTAGTCACGAACAACGCGATCTTTTATACATTAACAATTTATTTCAGGCAGACATCGCCTGAAAAGATAGCGGAACTACTCAGTAAAATATCCGTAAGATGAGTTGAGTAATGAACATTGCAATACAGCGGGCAGACACATAAATGGGAACATAAAATGGAACTATTAGTGGTCTCGGCGAATGAAATGCTCAGTATTAAAGGTATAACGACCAACATACTAAGGATATATAGAACTATTTATTACCTACATTTAATCTCACCTATTTCTTGGATTTATATATCTAATTTAATCGCGCCTTTAATGTACACGGGCGATCATAAGTATTACTAACAGTTTTAACCAAAAAGAGCAGGTATTTGAATACTAAATAAAAAAAGTATGCACTTATCATTGTGGACGTTTCAATTAGCCCTAGTCGGAATTTGAGACCACAAACATAAGTGCAGTTATCTCAAGTATCGCATTGGAACAGTGTATGTGTTCCTTTAATGCAGAAATGTGTAAAACCCCAACCCAAAAAATATCTTTATTGCGTCTTCAATTCACTACATCCATTACTGCTACGTGGTTCGAGAGAGTATTACCACATTTCACATATAATTCTGCGTTCGTCTCATTCGAACAGCGTCTAAAAATTTATAACATCCCTAGAAGGGTTGTTTGGTATGTTATTCTTACCCAAAGAACGAATTTAACGCAATAATAGAATGATTTCTTCACAGTCTCTCAAGTGAGAATAAACAAAAATTAATTAATAAAAACCTTTTCGGAGACTTAAAAGACTCCTTAGACATATTCCATCAAATTTAAGTATCTCCCTAGTAATTTTCCTAAATTTTGTTTGGGTCACCAAGACACAAATCTCTTTAAAATCACACGTTGCTCGATTTTTTCTCTTTTAATCGTTCTTGGAGGCGCGAAACCTTCTCACGTCAGGGTGCCCATATTCGGTAAGGAATTTTTTCAAACGTGAACAACTAGATTCTTCTCTGCAGTTTACTTAAATTATATTCACCTACTCAAAATGTAAAGCTTCGCGTAGATAGTCTTGGGTTGGGTTGTCCATGAATCAAACCCTTGACCGTTTTTAATATTGTCAATTCGCCAAGCCGATTAGGGTAGTATTACCCCCCGTCCGACTGTCACCAGTAACTTTCCCAGGTGATTAATTAGCAAGCCACTGCGCATCCGGAAGCCAGTGACTCATAAAATTATAGGTCGGCAAATTTATTCGTAAACTTTTAAGACTTTGATCAAAGCAATATTTTGGAATAAACAGCCTTTAATAGAACCTCCCTTTATAGCTACAATTACCTAAATGAAACGTGCAACCTTAACGAAAATTCGAAAAAATTCAACTCCTTTCAAGGGGTCCCGTTGCAATTTTATATCTGGAATCTTTTACATTAGCGAGCTGTTTAATTTGATGCTTTAAAACACATCAATCGTTTTATCACATAAACAAGTGTCCATGAGTTTTTTTTAAAATAGAAACTCACCTTTGTTTTACAGATAGAAAGATTGTGACCTTTTTACCCCAAGAAGGAAAATTCGCTGTAGGTATACATTAAAATATCCCTGGTAATTTACAGAATATCGAGCATTTGTTTAAAATATCCAAAATTCGAAGTTTTAAAATACCATGGAATTAATGGAATTAATATTTCCCTTCAAATTCATCCATAAAAAATTCATTTGAAACGCTGCTGCTCTTTTTAGGAATTCCTTACCACTTTATTATTGAGTAATATGTACCTAGTAAAATTGTATACTTCGGGACTTTACAGAGTAATTTTCGGATAGTTTCACTAGTACATCCTTTTATCAAATTGTTAGACAACAAATTTCATATTTTCCTGTCAGTCTTTGGTAATTTGCGTGTGTGGGTAAGGAAAAAGGAAAAAGGTCGGCAAAAATTCTTGTAGCAGACATAAACACGACCATAAGAAGCATTTAACAAGGACTTTTGTGGTGGTGCGAACTGTGGCAAAGAGCATCGCCTAATTATCTCTCGTTTCTCTTCTTATTACGGGTGATAATCGGCATCGATTATCTGTCCGAACGTGAGTCTTTTTCCCAAAGCGTCTAATATTACCACTCCACTTTCTTATGATAAAAAATACTCTTACCTTGGTTTCGGTTTAGCACAATTTTATTCAAATGATAGTATTAATCAATGGTTTGTAGGGCAATTAAGGTGACAGCGAGTGCTACTTAGAAGGGCAACATTTGCATTGAATACGTAACTCAGAAATTAGTATAAGTGCCCCGCAGTCGAAAAAACATTAACCGAAAGTTAGAGTGGAAACACGTTTGGTTTACTAAACAAATTTCTCCTTTTCTGTGAATAAAAACAGTATTCACACTTATTTCTAAAGCTCGTTCCCAGTTCCCATGCTTACAATCCACGAACACAAGGAAAAACTACACTCTAGAACTTTTGATTTCATTGTAGGATTTTTTACCATCATATAGGAAGGTTCCAATACGCATCTTCAAAATTCATTTGCTCCATGTCATTCTAAGGAGACCGTTCTACTTCTAACCTGATCATTACATTATGTGACCAGCGTTAGCTACGAGATCACTCTGTTTACTATACAGTGTGTCCCAAATCGCGTGGGATTACATGGGTAACTTTCTTATTATTAAAGATTGATGGTTTAATGGACAATGTTTTGCAGTTTTAGATGTTTATTCAAAATTTGCTTGTGGAAGTTCAAAATGTCGAATAGGTTGGACGTACATTCGAAAAAAACTAAAATTGGTCATTTCCTTGAATCTCTTATATCATCGAAAGTATACGGAGTGTTTAAATAGTAATAGTTTAAGATGATTAAAGATTAGCCACAGAACCATTTGAGCCGTTTGATTTGCAAGTATTCTCGCCGTTTATGAACTCATGAAAATTGAATTTGATATAAAAAAATCACTTTTTCGTTTAAATTTGATTTGTTCCAAGTGCCAGATCGAAAACCTCCAAATTCATTCGTGCACTCGTGCATAAAAAATCGTGTATTATGTATATTTGATTTAAAATTACGGAATTCACAGAAAATCGTGAATAGGAACTAGTTATTTTGGAATTTACATTGGAAAAACTAATAAGAGAAATGTTGTAAGGAAAATTTAAATTGGAACCGCCTCACATTTTAAATTTTTTGAATATATCCGAAATTGTGTGATCCTTTGGCGTTTAATTTTGCCGGCAAGCAATTTTCACAAAAACCAAGTTTTAAATCAGTTTTCAGGCTTGCATTTTTAATAAACTTTTTCAAGGTAAGTCTGCTTCAAATAAAATTTTCATTCTAGTCAAACAATTATTTTAAACATTTCGATTTGTAAATCGTATTTCACCGTCTCTATCATAGATTGTCGATTGAAACAATCAATCAATTTTAATTTTTTGATAGCAATTTCCAGCTAAATCTTTCAACGGGTTCGTGTAATCATCAGGTCGACTTTATTTTCAAATAATTAACATCTAAATACTTGACTTGATAGCCAATTTTCAATACATAACTCGAGTCTAACTTGATTTCACGTTGAGCTCAGCGAAGTAGCTTAAAAATCAAATGAGTGAATCCCATTATTGTGTGTGTAACAATTCTCACATCAATTATTTTTTGTCATTGATAGATTATGTTTAAATAACTTATAAGAATCCCTGCAAGTGCCTTCTAAAAATAAATTTACCTCTCATCTTTTCAAGCTTGTGTAGTATCCAGAAAATTCACAATTGCATATTGTATAGCAATCCTTTAAATAGGCTTCTCATTTGGAAATAAGACTGATTATTAATTGCCTCAGACTATCTAAAATATGACCAAAATTGTTACCTCCTTCATCGAGTTTACTTATTGTACTCGTAACCATGGCCTAAACTATCTCTCCTTTACTTAAAATTTCTGAAACCTTTACTGTTTGCCAGCAAAAGAAAACGACCATAAAAATGTATTGTAATCGATCAAAATTTTCCATTGGTTTCCAAATGCAATTTCGTTTTTACTCGGTTCTTTACAAACTTATTTGACTAAAACTTTTTACTAGAAAATAGCTAATAATGACCACTTTTATTAAACCAAAAATACCTCTCAACAGATTTCCAAATTTTAAACAAACTGCTATCAATTAAATTCAATGCTGCTATTTTAAACTTTATACAGGCTGATTCTAATTCGAGGGCCACCATGGGGATCTCGGGAACTGTAAGTAGTTTAAATTTGGTAAAGTTGCGTATTTTGATGCTTAACAAAATGCGGTTTTGAAACTGACAAAATTCCGACTACGTTCGGAGATCCAATGAAAGAAATTTTTACTGAAGTTGTTTAAATAGATTTTTCAAAATAAACACATTATTATGGCTACTTTATTCCCTTTACAAGATACTCAAAATGAGTATGAGTACTTAAGAGGACAAAAATGTTTTCCATGGTAAACTCTGTTTCTACTATTCTCAATAATACAAACAGTTCTGTATCATGTATTTGTCGAAAGAAGTCCAACGAACTTATATTACTGTAAACAGAAAAAAACACACTTTTTAAAAATGTCACAGTCAACTATGGTTTCCATTTAATAAAATGTAAGTTTGCGTTTGCGTTATAACTCGAAAATTATAAAAGAAGATTGGAAATTAATAAATGTACCTATCTTTATTAAGCGGACAAAGATCTACAACTTTTGTTCTTTGCATATTTCTCATAATAAGGATTAACATTTAAAGAAAAATGACTAAATCTGTTTTTCGCCCATATCTGGTAAACTGTGGATTTCTTTAAAAAAAACAAAAGTTGAATAAGCTCTTAAACCGGCAACTCTTTTCTCATTTAACCGAATCTCTATGTCTTGCAGAGATCCCAATACTTAAAATGAAAAAATAACTCACACTGACAACAAATCGTTTCACCTTTTCGTTTCAATGACTACGAAATCTCACTGCCACATCTATATCTCTCCTCACTGCGGAATAATTGACATATAAAAACTGCAATCTACAGGCCACATTCTATATGAAAATTTTTTTTCCGGGTCGATCTGAGAATTTTTTTTTCTTGCCTCAAAAAAAGGCAATGTATAACCTTCCTTTTTTGACAAAAATCGACTGCACCAAAATTTCTCGGGAAAACACTTTTTCTTATTAATTTTGGTGCGTAGAATCCAAAACAATTCGTACTTTTTCGATCAGACTTCTCAATCGAAAGTTATAGACTAGAAACCAATTTCGAAAGAAAATTCAAAGGGCTGTAACTTTTGAACTAGTAGCCCAATCTTGGAACTGTTTCAAATTATGGATTCTACAGGCCACATTCTATAAGAAAATTTTTTTTCCGGGTCGATCTGAGACAATTTTTTTTTCGGGGCTCAAAAAAAGGCAGTGTATAACCTTCCTTTTTTACCAAAAATCGACTGCACCAAAATTTCTCGGGAAAACACTTTTTCTTATTAATTTTGGTGCGTAGAATCCAAAACAATTCGTACTTTTTCGATCAGACTTCTCAATAAAAAATTATAGACTAGAAACCAATTTCGAAATAAAACTCAAAGGGCCGTAACTTTTGAAATAGTAGCCCAATCTTGGAAGTGTTTCAAATTATGGATTCTACAGGCCACATTCTATAAGAAAATTTGTTTTCCGGGTTGATCTGAGACAATTTTTTCTTCTTGCTTCAAAAAAGGCAATGTATAACCTTCCTTTTTTGACAAAAATCGACTGCACCAAAATTTCTCGGGAAAACACTTTTTCTTATTAATTTTGTGCGTAGAATCCAAAACAATTCGTACTTTTTCGATCAGACTTCTCAATCAAAAGTTATAGACTAGAAAAGAAACCAATTTCGAAAGAAAATTCAACGGGCTGTAACTTTTCAACTAGCAGACTAATCTTGGTACTGTTTGAAATTATAGATTCTACAGGCCACATTCTATAAGAAATTTTTTTCCGGGTCGATCTGAGACAATTTTTTCTTCGGGCCTCAAAAAAAGGCAGTGTACAACCTTCCTTTTTTACCAAAAATCGACTGCACCAAAATTGTTCGGGAAAACACTTTTTCTTAATAATTTTGGTGCGTAGAATCGAAAACAATTCGTACTTTTTCGATCAGACTTCTCAATCAAAGGTTATAGACTAGAAACCAATTTCGAAATAAAACTCAAAGGGCTGTAACTTTTGAAATAGTAGCCCAATCTTGGAACTGTTTCAAATTATGGATTCTACAGGCCACATTCTATAAGAAAATTTTTTTTCCGGGTCGATCTGAGACAATTTTTTTTTCTTGCCTCAAAAAAAGGCAGTGTATAACCTCCCTTTTTTTACCAAAAATCGACTGCACCAAAATTTCTCGGGAAAACACTTTTTCTTATTAATTTTGATGCGTAGAATCCAAAACAATTCGTACTTTTTCGATCAGACTTCTCAATAAAAATTTATAGACTAGAAACCAATTTCGAAATAAAATCCAAAGGGCTGTAACTTTTGAACTAGTAGCCCAATCTTGTAACTGTTTCAAATTATGGATTTTACAGTGCACGTGCCAATACTCAGTTCGTGAATACTGCCGGTGAGTGAGAAGGGAACACTAAGGGGTAAGCTCTCTCTATCGCGCTTCTGTTGATGGCATTTCAAATTCACTTGAAAGAACCAATAAGATGCGTAATCGTAAAAATGGGCTTGCCTCTTAGTTTTCCCTTCTCTCTCACCTGCAGTATCCGCGCTTCGCGTTGGTACGTGCAGTATTTTTCTAATAATAATAATAGTAATGGATTTACTATTAATAATAGCCAATGTACGGTGGACGGTTCATTGAAGAGGCCTTCGGATACAAATGTCCGGATCCTCCATATGAGCCTTTCGTTACTTTTCTCTTCACTCCTTTTTCTTGGGGAAGGGTTTGTATAGTACGGCCTACCATCTAGGTATTTGGTGTGGGCTTTTTCTTTTCATGCGGGGATTTTCTGAGGTTTTAAATTTATGTGAGATTTATGTTTGTGGATTTCAATTCATTCACCATTCATATTTTCTTTGCTCTTCTTTTTATCTTTGTCTTTCTTACCTTTTCTAAGCTTCGCTCTCTCGAAGAGGGGGAGGAATGTAGCAGTTCATCTTTTAATGCATTCAGCATTTAAAAAAATACCTTTACTCAAATAACAAATTGTAGGGACTTTTGATAAGGGATCAGAAAGCAGGGCGGTAGAAAAATAAAATTTTAAGAAAATTATCCATAAGAACCGGTAAGCTCAAACCAAATGAAAGGTCGGATGAATTAAACAATATAATATACCATAATATATTTTAAACTGATACATGGTCCCTTTTAAAATAGTAACACGTATACTTTGTTTGAAACTAGGGGCAAGACACAAAACGGTAATAGTGTAATTAATCCAGTTAAATTACATTTTATTCGGTTGACGCTATCTAAATTAACGTACCGTTGAGCTTTCCACAAGGAACCTTTTTGTGCATTTCGTTTTATTTTCACTATCTAAATTAAAAGTGGCACAGTTAAGCGAAGAGAACCGAAAGCCTCAAAACCCAAAGTGCTCTTGGTTAAACTTAATCTCTTGTAACGTATGAGGTCGTTTGAATTTTCCATAATTTGAACTTCATTTATGTTAGTAATTGTCGTGTTAAATTGGATACAGAGGGAATTTCTCCTGCGCTTATTGTTCCTTCCCATTAAATGTAGACGTCGGGTGAGGTCTTTGTGTTTCGGTGATTGTATTTTCCTCTGATTTGTTTGTTCCCGAGAATTTAAAGTAAATTCCCCTTTAAAGATCTGCTTTTCAACTTTCCGATGTAGTCGATTACTGAAGCAACAGATCATACTGAAGTGGTATCAATCGGTAATGACAGAAGGTGGAAAGGCCGAGGTCACATAAAGAAAAAGAAGTTGAAGGGAGGTTTGGAAGGAACAGAAGGGGATTTTTTTTACTATTATTAGAAATGTTGTGTATACGTTAGATGTTGAGCAGAGGGGAATTGACTGTTACCAATAAGAGATCATACATTGCGAAATGGCACTGAATGCCACACAAAAGCAAAGCAAAAGATAGTTAATGAGGAGCGAAAATCCTTAGATAAGCAATGTGTTTGTCTTACGGCTGGGCACCTCGTGGTTATTAATCTCCACCCCATACCCACAGTCATACGGCTGTCTCTATCTCAAAATAAATCGTAAATAAGCAATTAGCGAACAGTCGGCCGTAGTTTAATCTTAGAAAAGAAAAGCTATCCTCCTTGATCCTTTTCGATTTGGGTTAACGTTCATCGTTTCGTATTGGCAGTAATCCCACTATAGGATATCTAAATATATGAGTTAGGATTATGCATCCCTCCTTCAACTTACAGCCACCTCCCCGACGTCTGCCGCTGCATAGGGGTTGATAAGGATATGTTGCGGAATTACCAGATTTGTAAATCTAAGATGTAATGTCAGACCGTTCGTAATTTATTTGGTACGATACCGGATCGTCCAGCTTCATACTCTCGACCCCGCAGACATAAAAAGAGGGGGGTTGTTTTGTCCATTAGTGTGTGTACTTTAATTGAGTCTGCCCAATATTAGTAATGTGAGTAGCCGCCATGCAACTCGGCTGACAAATTTTTTGTTCGCGGAAAGAAGACATTTGGAAAGCCACAACGCATTAACTTTAGGGTGTTAATTCATAAGGGCGGGCGAACTTCATCTTGTATAACATCAAAAGTTAGTCTGTTTTAACTAACGTAGTATACGAAATGACCTAACAAGGGAATGTTGCGACAAAAGTCTAATTCCTACAATTTAGATGTTACTAAAACTTTGCTTCTAATCGACAAATATTGGGGCGAGGGTGTACCGTATGATAAACTCCCCAGAATTTTTGTTTCTTCGCGTTTAATGAGGATGACGATACAGAATATAAACTGTGCATCAAACCTTCTCCTAGGCGTATTCCCTGACGGAGTCTAAGGCAGGTTTGGAAAAACAACTTTTTTGTGAAAATGTGTATCGTAATAAATGACAAAAATATCGGCCAAACAGGATCGTAAAATACTTCCGACGTTCGTTTGTGAAACCTCATTCACTGTTCAAACATAATTAAAACTTGTAAGGTATATTTACTTTGATACACACTTCCGCCAGCATTAACTTATGTGGCGAAAAACTTTGGAAGTTTTTAATTTATAGAAGCCCTAACTTGAAACCTTATCTGCGCTTTTCCAGGAAGGACGTTATTTAGCACGAAAATACGTTCTACTTTCAGATTAAAAAGTGGCGAACACAAAAATTGATTCCATTACATATTGAGAACCTTTTAAGTCGAAAAAAATAAAAGGGAATAAAGGAAATCCTATAAAGAACCAGGCACTCAATTCGCTAATAAATTTTTTAAATTGGATTTCTAACTTTCTGCCTTTTTTGCTTCTTATCCCTTTGTGGTTCCCTCACATTCACCTCTTTGTATAATATTGTGAGGGTATCACATTTGACCCGAATATAATTGTCGATAAATTTCCGGTTGGCGTTTTTTATTCGATTGCAACTTTTGCTCTTCATGGAACGTCAAGGGCAGAGTAACGAAATTTCTCACTCGAGGAAAGTCTCTCTCGTGGCAATGAAATTCTTGTACACAAAATCAGCTTTTATAAGTCAAGGATCTTTCTCTGGATTTCAATGGCAGTAAATTTTAATTTTCTTACTGTTTCATGTACTATCCACCGTACTACATGATTTTAATTTAATATCGTTTGAGAAGAACGACCGCCTGAGTGAAATATATCGAGTCTTTCACTGAAATTAGGGCAGTATTTAAATTTTTCGCTGAATTTATTCTACAGGTAGAAAAAGGAATTACTCTAAAATAAGGTACCTAAAAATCTTGCAGTAAACATTTTATGATGACTTTTATGATCTACAGGATATTCCTTTCATGAAAAGGTTAAAGCCACCATGTTGATGTTTTTAACCAGGGGGGCATTGTACAGGATAATAATTTATGAAAAATTTATGAAATTTATGAGTTACTTTTATTTGTTTAGTCCTTAGAGAATGAACGCCAGTTTTGAAATACGCCCGTGGACTCTTTTTGATAAGTTTTAATGTTCAGGCGACCTGCGTGTGATCGTTACATATTAAAGAAGGGGAGACATCCGCCCTCCTCTGGCAGAGGAAGGTGAGCCACCCCTAAAGGTGCATTTTCTTAGTTCTCTATCGATTACGTGTATTAACTTTTGCTGTATGACCATGCTAACCACTAAAACAAAACCTCAAAGTTGCGATTAATAATTACATTTGACAAAAAAACGCCGAGGACGATTTTATTTCGCCAAAACACTAAATATTTTACGAGCCGGCTCGTGTGGCGCAGTTCAGATAAAGCTGGACTGTGGTGCTAAAGATCCCTAGTTCGAATCCGGGTTCGGGCATGGATATTAATTGTAAATGTATAATGGGTTGGGTTGGTAGAGCAGCCTTTGCTGAAACCGCGCCCACTCAAAAATAAAGGCAAAATAAAATAAATAAAAAGAGAACTTTGAATCAGCTATGACTCGGGAAATTTATACCAGCACATATAGCTGAAAAATTAGATTTTGATTTGATTTGATTTATTTATAATGTTTCAACGAAGTTTTTTTATATTTTGCATTGAATTTAATTTGTTAATCTTGCATTTGCAATTCAATTCATTTTCTTAAATATCTCTTGTAGAGCTTTGTATCACTTGTGCTTCAACGGTTTGTAGTGCATTAGGGGTAAAAAATTTCCTACAATTTCGTTCCAGTTTTCGAATGAATGTACGGAAAGCACGCGCCGCGATTCTTCCCATTTCACCATAAATAACAATTAAATTCCAAAATAGGTGAAACCACTGCGAGTCATTTTTCGATTTTTGAAAAACTTATGTTAACCTATAACAGTGGGTGATGGATTAGTGTCACTAGATTTGTTTAAAATTCAATTGTTGTAGAATCATGGCCGACTACTAAAAAGAAAATCCGAAAAAAATAGTGTCAATTCAATGAAATGGGAATAAGTCAGAAACTGTTAAAGATAGCTATAGGAACATGTATAGTCAAAATATGCCAATTTCGATTCTCTATCTCATGGAATAGTAAGAACATGGTCATTCCATTTAAAGAAACTGAGTTTTTAGTCTTTGAAGTTTCATAAATTTGGATATCCATAGGGGCGGTCGTACGCAACTTAACATTTTTTTAAGTGCACTAAAAGAAAGCCCTATTCATTCTCTATGCACTGATAAAAATAGCAGATATCGACATATGGGTATCAAAAGAACTGAAATTTCACGTAGAATCCAAAAATGCAATAAAAAAATAGGAATTGCCATTTAAAATAACGAAGTTACTATCTACTTCCGGTGTTTCCGGAAGTGCGGCCATTTTGAAAATATTTTACATCGATTCGGCCTTCAGAGTAACTCCTAAGTACAAATTTTCAAAAACCTACCTATTTTACTTTCCCAGAAACTTTTAACTAAAGCTCCCAAAAAAACACCCTGTATATTGCGGTAGAGTATTATATATTTGTGGACCCAGGAACGCAGGAGAGTGTTGCGATACTTTTAATGTTGCTTTCGGGAGATACAGGTTAAAAAAATTCAGCTGCTTTACGTGGCTTTCATGCCTTTACTGGCTGCGATAGCGTTTCATCATTTGCTTTTAAATGCAAAAAGAGTTGCAAGCGGTGGGGGGGTAATTTAAACCAAAGTCCTTCTCCAAAACATTGGGGTTAGAAATGGGTGGACGATCATTGGTTGCTCATATGGGCCACCCAGCCAGCAGTTTGTGAAGTAATCGGAAGTTGCAGACTATTGTTCTTCTATAAAATGTTCATGCAAATCCTCAAATTTGTACGCTTTTGTACACACATTGCAAAGAGTCCTGCACGATTCATCTGATTGGTTGCCAAATGTAAGGTGATCCATTCACAGTTAAAGTAGGGGTAGAACCAAAGGTAGTATCCTCAATTGATAGGGAATTTTATGTTCTACAGAAAAGATAACCTGACCTTTTGGGCTAAATTTGTCTGTAAAATATTAAAAACAAAAAATGCAGTTTTAAGACTTTCCACTCCCTCCCCTGACGGAGGTGTATCACCTTTCTGAAATTTCGGTTTGGCCCAATGGTCGTCTGTTTCAAATAGTTTGCTTTAAGTCATAAGAAAGCGGTCTAGGAATAGATATAATAAATTAAATTTCTGATGTAGACGCCTAAGGCAATGAGAGAGTGGAAGAGGGCGGATAGTACTTCTTTGCATATTTTAATAGTCAAAAATGTTTATCATAGATTTCCATTTTGGCTGAATATCTTTTTGAGTAAAATATTTAGTGTTTTGAGATATATGCTATACAAATATTCCACATACTTTTGGATGAAAGGCGTAGTTTCCCTGTAAAATGCCAAAAACTAAAAAAAAACACCTTTAGGGGTGGCTCACCCTTCCCTGCCAGAAGAGAGCGGATTGTTGCCCTTCTAAAATTGTTTGTTTCGGTCCAATATCCAAATGTGCAAAGTGGCTTGCTTTCATCGTCAAACACCCTATAATTTCACGTAGGACTACTGACTAGGAGTATAGGGAAGGTTAAACATGATAATTTTATTAACACGTCATGTGGAAATAACCAAACTGAAATAGTCGATTTAGTTACGCAAAATGTATCAGCTTTAGTGAAAATGAGTGTTATTCAGGAAAATGGTAGGTCCCAAACAAGTAATTGAATAAAATGTAAAGTCCACGGGCTCTTTATATTTAGTTAAAAAAACCTCTATCGTTTGATGGATCCGAAAATTTACATCCGATCGAGTTCATTGTCCAAATTGAATATTTTTACATGCTCGAAAAAATTTCTTTTGAGTGTTTACGGTTCTTGTTAGGCAACCAATTTAAAAAGCTCCTCCATGTTGTGGAGTCGCTCATATTTAAATTCTTTTACAATTACGAGACCTTCAAACAAGGGTTTGGTCAGAAACGAAACAAGTAGAAATTAGATTGAAATTGCAATCAGCTAGGTATCCCGAAGGTAGACGAAATTTTGTCGACCAATTTACGTATTATATATGCTGAAACTAGCAAAATATTCAGAAACTCCATACTCAAATCCATTACTAATTAAAACAATAGCGAGGCATTTTCCTCCATATATTTCAACGGTATTAGTTACGCAGGTAGATTATTACTATAGATTTTCGAGTAGTTTTAGGTTTAGTACTTTTAGAATGAGAAAGTGTTACTCAAAATACGGTGGTCGGAGAGGATACTTTTCAGAAACATTTGGAACACATTGAACTAGTTTTTTCGCGTCTACAACAAGCCGGATTCACCCTTAGGTTACGAAAATGTAGGTTTTTCAGGAAGAGGATGCCTTTTGTAAAATATGTGCTTGATGCTCGTGGGGTTCGACCTAATCCGATGCGTATTCAAGCGATACCACCCCCCAAAACGCCAACAATTCTTAGCTTAGCGAATTTTGACCAAGAGTTTTGCGCACACTATTCCGAAATAGCGGCCCCGATAAAGAAACAATCGACCTGGAGATGGGGCGAGATAGAAAATAAGGCTTTTCAGACCCTTAAATTTTATACGGAGTTGTATATTTTACAATTTGATTTTTTTTTCCATTTAAATTCTGCTTTAATAAGTAACTTTTCCTTCAGTATTTTGGTTTTTTAGTGATGTAATTTCGACTTTTTCAATTTTTTTAATATTTGACTTTTATAATTAATATATTCTATTTGTAGCCTGATGATGGCATTGCTCGCCAAAACTAGTTACGTTTTACGCCTTTTAATGTTATTACTCACCGTAATTGAATTTTACAAAAATTAAAGTTTTGTGGGCAGTGGTTTGTGTTTTGGATCTCCATTATATTAACAATATTTAAAAAATAGTGATGTATACATCTTCGGAATCAAAAAGAAATGCTCTATCAAATGACACAAAAAGTAAAAATGACTTCCTTAAGAAAAAAACAAAGTTGATGGTGGTTAACCGGAAACGAAACGTAAGGCTTAAAATTGAAAACTAGCAACTTGTATAGAGGGGAAAAAGTGGCCATAATAATATGTCATTTATTTTGAAATCTCTTTTTAACTTCGGAAGAATCATAGTTCATTTAGAGTTGTCCAAGTTTTGAATTATACGACTGCGTTTGTAGCTCGTTTTACATTCTTTGTGTGGTACATTTCGAAAGGAAACTTGCGTAGCTGCAAGTTTGAAACACAAAAGAACGCCGAAAATGTAATTTAATTCATATTTCAGTATGGGTTTGGTCGAATTCGGTTGCAAAAAAAATGCGATAAACACCTCGATTTGGCTTTATAGGAAACATTTTGGTGCTTTGTGGAAACCCTCGTGGTTTGCGTTCAGCCTTTCCACTACGTTTAATCAATCCTCAAACTTAGACCGTCAATGCGAAATGTGCTTTTCATAATTTACTTTCTCATTAAGCCTTGTCTGAAATTAGGTTAGAAATTATGGTTATTTTATATTAGAGTACTTTACTTCTTGTCCCTGTAGGGGTATGAAATAAAACGTGATGAGAAATGATTTACATTTAGATTTAGTTTTTTATCCAATTTCAGAGTTTTTACTGTATAATAAAGAGTTATATTTGTAGGCTACAGGCTAATAATATTGATAAAATACATATATGTATTGTGCAGGTCGAACCTATTTGCATAATTATTTAATTCGAGTTCTTTGTGAGGGACCCCACATTTGAGGGATAATTGTGAACTTATACTGTCTTTTTTTGGGTGCCCTATTGAACCCTTTGGTTTCTTCCATTTAGTTTATTAAGTATAACTGAATGATGCTAATTGTAAAGGGACTATGAGTCAAATGAACCGTTTGAGTTACTGGTGATTATGCCAGAGTTCCATCAGCCCTTTTTGCATATAAATTTTATAATAAATATAAATTATAAAATTTTCTTATAGAACATTATTTTGACTTTCTAAAATTGGAAAACTCTGGAATTTCTCTTTATGTAGATACAACATTTCAAGCAAAGAAAGTTCGATGGCCATCCCTGAAAGTAATCAAATAGTGCTGAAATTTTAGGAATTCAAGGACGTGTACTGACTGGGGGAGGGGGTATTCCATACCCCCCAGAACCTCCAGTTTCACACAAATGCATTACAGGAAAGAACTATTTCGTGTTTCGAATTGTTATTGGAATTTCAACAGCTTCTCTTTCCTGGAATGCATTTCTGTATGTGGCTGGGGGGCAATGAATGCCCCCGAAGATCTCCCGTCGTTAAACTCTTCATCAAACCTTCCCAACTCTTGTGTTCGTTTTTCAAGGAAGGCCATAGAGGCCCGGTAAATTTGTAATGTCTAACCTGCTCTAACCTAGCTTTACCGATCTCTATAACATTCCAAAAAATAAATCCACATTCAGAACTACAATTTTAATAATTGGAAATATACAATTATTTGCCCGATTTTCATGGTTGTATTTAAATTAAATGTAGGCACGTAAAATGTCTGTTAGAAGAACTAAATTTTTCAGTAAAAGGACATAAAACATGGCCTTTCTACTTCTATCTGGAGTGATACCAAAACGGCATCATCTTAAAAATTGTCTATGCCATTGCTTTCGTAAAATTCAATATCGTTCTAAGGAAGAAACTTGATTGGAAATAGCCCTTTTCTCAGGGAGAGTGTTTTTAACACTTGGGTATCGGAAAGTGTTGTTGAGGGTTTCTCACTGGTATTATAGTGTTGAATTTCTTTCAAATTAAATGACCAAATTACAAATTTGTTTCTTGTAAGTTTAAATTACAGAACGAAATTCCCACTAAATAATATAGCATCCCCTTTAAGTACAATTCCCGTCGATGTTCGATTTCTATAATTAAGTAAGCCGATAACTTCGAACGAGACGAATGCAGTGATTACGTTGGGGATTAATTTTCAGAGCAGGGTAACAATATTGCGATAAGGTTACGGTGCATCTTTTTCTACTAAAATTCGAGAATAATGCATCGTATATCCCGTGCCAAGAAAACGGAGTCCAATTGCATGCAACGTAATTCCATTCAAAGAACTCGGTAAGAAAATATAACACACAAAGAGGAAATGTTTCTTTGATGTCGCTTTATTTAATTATAGCAAGGCGTGCACTACAAGAATCTCGGTATGAAATGGCACCCCTATATTTTTGTGTGTTTTGTAAGAAAGAAAGATTGTAATGCCTATTTTATATATGCGGAATAAAATCAGAAAAACCATTCATTTTTAAATAAACCCCTTGAACTCATTAGAAATCCTGACCTCACTAGAAACTAGAGCCTTTAAAGTAACTTCAGTAACTTACCTATAAATCTTAGAAACTATACAAGAACCCTCATTAGAAATCTCACTACGACGTTAGCAAACAATATCTTCAAAAATATTCTTACACCTTAAAAATTTGATCCATAATATCCTTACAAACGCGTTTCCTCCAAATATAACTTTCAAAAATCTCGTTACAAATGGCCTCAGAAACCTCTAAAAACTTCCCTAAGAATTGAATTGCTCCAAACTTCCCCCATAATCGTTTAACCTGAAATTTTGTTATCCATCCGGGCTCGAAATGGGGTTCCAATCCCTGGGAATTTAATAATGTATAATCTTATGAAAACACGACTAGTTTCGACGTTTCAGTCATTTTCAGGTGAAAAATAAAAGGATCGGTTGTAGTTTACAATAGTTGGTTAAAAATTTCCATAATAGAGTGATTTAAAGTTGAAAATACTTGTATCGATAGAAAATAAACGGAGGTATAAAGCTCGGGACGGAATTTTATGTTTTTAACATTCTTATATTAAAACCTAACATTTCCCGTCCCTTGCACATCCAAAGTTTCTTCAATTAGTTAATTAAAACAATGTAATCCATTCAATAAAATTAACTTTGCTTTTCCTCATGGACCTCCAATTCCGGTTTCACCGTTTTACCTAAGTTTTGAAATGCAATTCAATTTTTATTTCGTTTATAACAACCCCCCATGGGACCCTCGTGTGCAGTAATGTTGCTACATTAATCGTGCGGTTTCAAACAACCTGCCCTTAATTGGGTTTTAATTACGATGTTAAAAACATAAAACTCCGTCCCGATTTTTATACCTCCGTTTATTTTCTATCGATACAAGTTTGGGAACCGCTTTCATTCCCAAAAAGTTTGGGTCTAAAACGAAGATACTATAACAATAAGAAGCTGCAAAAATGTCGAATGAAATTTCGTAACGTTTGGTTTTCAAGTTCAGCGGACGTTATTGGCTCTAGAAATTTTTACGATAGTGTGAAACTGAAATCGAATAATTGGTTGGGTTGATGGGATAACAACCTCTTGCTTCTTTTAGTTTAAGCTCCAGACGCAACCTCTCTCGCAAAGCTTGTCCTTCTGTAGCATCCAGTGTAATACACCTGGCTGTAACTTTTGAACTAGTAGCCCAATCTTGGAACCGTTTGAAATTATGGATTCTACAGGCCACATTCTATAAAAAAAATTTTTTTCCGGGTCGATCTGACTGCACCAAAATTTCTCGGAAAAACACTTTTTCTTATTAATTTTGGTGCGTAGAATCCAAAACAATTCGTACTTTTTCGATCAGACTTCTCAATCAAAAGTTATAGACTAGAAAAGAAACCAATTTCCAAAGAAAATTCAAAGGGCTGAAACTTTTGAACTAGTAGCCCAATCTTGGAACTGTTTGAAATTATGGATTCTACAGGCCACATTTTTCCGGATCGATCTGAGACAATCTTTTTTGGGGGCCTCAAAAAAAGGCAGTGTACAACCTTCCTTTTTTTTTCCAAAAATCGACTGCACCAAAATTTCTCGGAAAAACACTTTTTCTTATAAATTTTGGTGCCTAGAATCCAAAACAATTCGTACTTTTTCGATCAGACTTCTCAATCAAAAGTTATAGACTAGAAAAGAAACCAATTTCCAAAGAAAATTCAAAGGGCTGTATTAGTTAGTGGATTTTTTAGGTACTAGTAAAACTGGGCTATTGTATTCAGAAAATGAGGCTTGGATAACGTCGTTGTGTAGCATTTGCGCAACTTGCCTGTTTACTTCCTCTTTCTGAAATTTGGGAATCCCATAATTTTTAATTTATACAGGCGATTTTTCTGTTACATAGTTTCAATTTGTCTGTCCATTTTGAGGCTCGCATCTTGGTGGAATAAATATTGTACTATCCTCCTTCCTCTAACGTACTGAAAATTGGGGTGGTAATTGTATGTTGGCCTATTCGAGTAGTCATTGACAATACTCCCAGCTCTTTAATTTACAACACATCGGAAGTACAGTCCAATAAAAATCATTCAAATTCGCTTTATAATTGACTAAAAAGTCTCTTCCCAAAATACCATCACACGGAATAGGAAAATTTTCATTAACAATATGAAAAGTGTGCTTTAATTTATTGCACATATTAAAATCGACGTTTCCGTATTAGTACCTAATGAATTTATAAAACTTTCCGTTACTCCTTTTATTTTACTAAAATTTGACTTGGTTAGACCTCATTTTCGAACGTTTAAAAATAGAAATGTCAGCTCCACAGAATCGTTTTTATTTTACAATTTTGAAACATCAAACTGAAAAACAGTTTTTCTTTGGTCACCTCACTTATTTTATAGATCAAACAATTTCCGGGGTATAGATACAAATATTTTGCAATCAAACATGGCTATATTGTGCGTTTTTACTGCATGAGCGCAGCGGCGAGTGGGCTAAAATGTCTCACGACACGAGAAAAATGAGTACCTACAAATTTATTACACCTCGCATAGCTGCGACTTACTCAACCACCACAGGGTTCAAACGAATACAAAGATTATATCACACGAAGTCATTGTTATCAAAATTTATTAACTATTTTATTAATATAAATATCGCATTGCACTATAAAGATTATAACGATTGCGTGACTAAAATATTCGGCCGGGGGTGAATATTATTACGTTTTCCTACATTGAGAACGCTAAACCACAATTTATCTATTATACACGGGTATAGTAAAAAAGTAAATTTATATTTTTGCATAGATACTGCTGATTATATTATTGAAATTATTCTTTATCTTGTTTTCACGTGATGGAAACGCTTTTGGGCTTGTTTGCAGTTTGCGTTTGGCAACACGCATATGCTTAATAAAGATGTATGACGATTCCCTTTAAGTGTTTCCATATCTCGCATATCTACGAGTTTCTTTTACTTTATGGCGTTTTGTACGGGTTAACTAATAAACTAAGCATTTGTCATGCGAGGGGTGTAAATTGGTTTGTTGGCGACCCTATAAATTTTATTGTTAAACACTCTCAAGTGATTTTTAATTAAGCATTTCTTATACAGTTGTTATGCAGCGTATCTCATATGGAAAATATTCCAGAATACTCAACGCTTCTACTCGGATCGCCATGACAACACCGTTACAATCGTCCATTCTTCCCGAGATTCTTCCTATGTTAAATTCTCTTTTAGCAAATATTCAGTATATGGATTGCAGAATGATATAAGAATTTAAGAATTTCGAACCAACTAAAAATGACGGGCAATAAAAGCATATTTTTACGAGAAAACGCAGGGTTAATAATGTATGAGACGAAATGAGAAGTTTTCCTTTATTTCACTTGCGAGTAGGAGTTTGTTCTTTTACCGTCATAAATATTAAATAAGTAACTAGATTGTGACTGCAGTAAACCTATTGAGAAATGTGCTAAGAGTACGGACAAACAAGAGTGATTCCCAAAAAATGAAAAAAACAATCACAAGTGCAAAAAGGTTATTAAAATTGCAAAAGTAAATTGTAAGGAAAACGCTTGAAGTATGCGCGGTCGGCGAACAATTAAAACAGATTGCCCACGAAGCACGGAATGCCTTAAATAATTAATATTCTGGGGGTACGCAAAGACTAATTGACAAGTTTGAGTGCGGCAAATAAACAACTTCAAAAAACATATCGCTCGTTATATGAAAATTGGTCGATTTTATGACGTTAGTTAGTTATAGAAAAACGCTCCGCTGGATATTGCTTCTGTTATTTTACTTCAAATTAGTGAAGCGTGTATTACAAGAGCTACAAATTTGGTGTATGTCTTTTCGTTTAGGTACCGTCGTCGCGTAGAAAAAATTGTCTCTCCACTATTTTCATTTGGAACTGGCTGCTCCCTGTTAGTGAAACACACACTACCCTTGAATATAGACTAAATCATCGCTTTTTAACAAAAACCTTAATACATTTTTGCTCTAAAATAATTTGGGGAGCCAATAATCGCATGTTATGAATTTTACATTGAAATCCCTATGATGCGTTACGCAAGTCACCACCCTGTATGTAAACCTGTTGTACACAAAAATCACATTTAGAAAATATTAACCTCTAGGAAATTGTAATGGTAAAGCACGTCCTTTGATTAACTAATTGGTAGCTATCCATCTTATAAAGGCTCAAAACGGGGTGATATTGACTAAGTGGATTGATAAAGACACTAAACCTTCCCCATACTTCTTTTAATTATTTCAGGTATTAGATTGAAGGCATTAGGTGACAGCGACTATAGTTTCCCCATATTGATAACCAAATGTACCATTTTAATATGTAATTTTCAACCACCTTTATATGTTCCTTTAAACTTAAGCTTGATAATGACCTTCGGGTCGAAACTATAGTCGCTGTCACCTAATGCCTTCAATCTAATACCTGAAATAATTAAAAGAGGTATGGGGAAGGTTTAGTGTCTTTATCAATCCACTTAGACTTTGATTAACTGGTCCTGTACCAAATTCTAAATTTCCTCATATAGTTCTGTAAGAAAATTCCCTCAGTAATTTTTCTTCGTGCATTTTCCACCGAAATGTAATATCGTGAAATTCGCCCCCAAGAAAAATTCTCCCCCGAAAGGCTTGCGCCGTAATATTTTTCCACAAAATGTGTCACACACTGTTTTGTTGCACTACGGTAATCGTTGATTCAAAAAAAGGAAAGAACAGATTTTTAATATCCAATGACTTCCGGTCTTTTGTTAAGGAAATATCTACATTAAAAACGATATAGGGTACAGGCTCTGGTTAAGTTTGTAAAGGTTAATTGTTTACGCTCGAAAACTCCTTCAAAAGAGAGCTTTTTCTTGAATTATTTTACTGACTAAGTACTTCCCTTATTTTCATCTTCAAAGATACCCAATCAAGATCCAACCTTGAGGTATAAATTTTGAAAGATATCAACGTCAAAAAGGAAAAGTTTTTAATTTCATCATGGAATACGAAGAAGAATTTGACGAAAAAAGAAAAAAATATCAAGAGCCTGATGTATTTGAAGAATTTTAGGAAACTAATGAATCGTATGAATTCTAAAAGAGGAAGAATGTTACGAACCTGGTCCGATAAATTTAAATAATACCAAAATCCGAAGAAACGGAAGACCGAAAGCCCCAAGACGAAGAATTGAACGGAGCATACAAGAAGATTCTAAACAGAAGGATAATTAAAAGAATTCGACGAAAAGCCCGAAGAATACTTAAATACCCGAAGAATCGCAGCAATCTGAAAAATCGAAAGAATTAAGAAGAATTGAAGGAGCCTTATGGATTGGACCAATTTGAACAATTTGAAGAGTCCGAAAAAAGAAAAAGATGTAAAGAATTTGGAAATTCGAAGAAACTTAATGATCCGCCGGACTTCCACGATCTGATTGGTCCAGTGTACCAGAGAAATCTGAGCAATTCAAAGGAGTTAGAACGGTGCAGAATGGAAAGGATTCGGTGATTTAAAACGATTTGAATATAATCCGAAGGATCTGGGTATGAAAATTCCGAGAAAACAAAGGAATCCAAAGTGACTGATGACAGTGAAAAATTAGAATCCAAATAGGTATTTTCGTCGTCATGTAATAGTATTTTACATTATTAGCCAGGTAAGTGAGTTTTTACTGGCGAGGAGAAGAAACTATTACCTGGAGTATAATGTACAATCTTTTATTTACTCATTTGTAAACAATAGTAAACGTAAATAATTAGTTCTTAAATTAATCTTGAAGAAATGTCTAAAATACCTATCATGTGATCCATGTAACAGAGACTTCGCATTAATTCTGGCCAATGAAATTACTATGTAAAATTTTTACAGGTCTGCTGTCAGTTTTACAAGTCAGTAGCGTTTAAACATGACGTTTACCCGTTTGCGTTTTGTCTTGTTAATCAACGTTTACAACTGAGTAACAAATAAACAATATGATTTATAAAGATTTCGTTTGTGTTAGTACTAATAAAATAATTGATTTTTTACCTGAAATAATTGGATCATTCTGAGCCACCCTCTATTTGTATTTACCAGGGCTGTGGAAAGATTAATTTTGACAAATTGACATGAATGTAGATTCAATCAAAAACGTAATAATTATAGACTAATTAAAAACAGAGAATACAGTTTTAACAACTGATCAATTAGATATGCAAATTAACTCCAATTCCAATTAAAAATCGCAAGAGAGGAATATTAATATCGATTGATTAATATTCCTCGCGATCGCGTTACTGGAGCAAGAAAGTTTATGCTTATTCAACGAAGGCGGAGTATTTCTTGTCACGTTAAATCCCAAAAGGATTAACTAGGACAAACCCTTATAACAATATTCCAGCGGCGACAATGGCGCTTTAAATATCACTTATACACAATAATTTGTTGTAATACCGACAGTGCAAAATAGCACTTCAGACGATTTAATCTCCACTACGAGATCTTGCTAGAAAGCTCCGACCGTCGCGCTACTACCTACAATGAATTATAAATCAAACAAGATTCATTGAAAATTGCGCTTGAACTTTTGAGCCAGCCAGTAGTAGGAAATTAAAACCATTATCGCACGTTTCACTCTTCAATGTTTTGCTATTTTTTTTGTCTCCAGAGAACTGTAAATACCCGTTAGTCCCGAAAGATTCTCAAATTTATTTTATATACGTACTTTTTTGCGGTGGAACTTCTCCCTACAATTTCATTGATTTCGACTTAGCGAAGCTTATATTTCATACTTTTTTTTAGCTTTTATCGCAATTTACGAACATCTGTATTTATATTGCTTATAAAGTTAAAAGCTCACTTCTTCCGGAATGTTCTTTATATTTCCGAATTCCGCTCTCGTGACGAGCTTTTTTCAAGAAATAAACTAATTCTGTACTGTTATAGTTTAAACGGATTCGGGAGTTGCTTGTAATACTACACCAAACTGTCACTTTAGTGTATTAGCGTTGTAATCCTATTTTCACGAACGGTGATATCAAAGCTTAAGTTTGCTTTTAGGTCTTGGAACGAACAAAGAGCGCGTAGAACAATTTCGGCAGTACGTATATGATTATAAACAGCGATATAGTTAAACAATTATTAATTTTAAGTCGAATATATGCCGTCTTTGTTGGTTGCGTGATCGTTTTACTAATTATTAATAGGGGCATTATGAGAACGGTTGCCACTGACTACAGATTTGAAACGGGTATACCTATCACTACCTTTATTAGAAGATACGACGGTTAATTCGTATAGGAAACCAACCCTTGCACTTTGTAAATACATCATGGACATTGGCCTAAACATTGGCGCACTTAAAGTAACTAGGACCGACAGTAAAGCGTCCTTTTCGTTGGTACTTCAAAGCTCGACCAATAAGGGGTGCCGCTACCTGCTTGCCTTTAAAAACTGCGTCTATCACATAGTTATAATTAGCTTAGGTATAATGAGGGAAAATCACGACTGAGGCAGTGTCACACTGTACCTTTGAGAAGTTCGGAGTAAATGTGGCCAAAAGCTTTGGGAAACAAATTGTGGAAGGATCGACAGGTCGTGATTAGTGAAATTAACGAATATGAAATGTGGAAAGTTCGGCATTTTTTTACATTTCCGGTACAATTCGAAATTTGAAATTAAAACTTAAAACTTGAAGTAGAATTTTGATTTATATAACTAACTAGAGTTTTTCGGGTTACCCTTTCGAATTATAACGTGACTTCGTTTTTATGTTGAAATTTTGCCAAAAGATTGAATGATGGTCCTTTCATTGCGCGATTTTGCAGTAAACTACCCATTGGCTAGTTGAAGTTTTAATAGGTCAGCTGCAGTTCCAAACAGGACGATGAGCTTCAAATTTTGAGTCCTAAGGTCGACTTACTGCTACAATTTTGTAGGGTTAAAAAACTTTTGATATGGCCATTCTATGGATTCCTACTTTTGTTTTTCTATTTTGCACACTTTTCATGAATGACTAGGATTTCTAGAATTTCTAATTGTCGCGATACAAATTGCGAGATGAGATTCTTATGTAATACATCTAAATATTAAAGAAAAGGAATTCAAGGCAGCATATGTACAGGGTGGATCAAGTTCGTGGCTCACCATTGGTATTTCCGTAAAGGTATGTTGGTTGCCTCTTTTTGTGACTAAAAAACTGCATTTGAAATTTTTTAAAAATCTTTTAAAACAACTGAGCATTTTCCCCGCACAGAACCAGTAATAACTCAGGAAAGAAGTGACCAATCCAAATAAACTTTTATCGTTCTGATGTTCTCTGGGCAGTACTGCACCGACAGACAGACCAAGTGTGGACAATAGCGTTCGTTTTCCTTTTGGAAAATGCGCTAAAGACTGAAAATGTCAATGTTGCGTTTCCCCTATTTTAAATGGTCGGAAATAAACGGTTCCCGTTAACACATTTTGTGTGCACTTCGAAGAATCTCCACTTGGAATCAGAATTTCCATAACACGCTAGATGTAGAAGCTACAGGTTACTACTTTCTTACTTCCTTTGGGCGTCATATTTAATTTTTTCGGAATGGGATAGGGAATAAATCAAGAAAAATAAAATAAAAAATAATGTTGATTCAGCAAAATCTAATTATCCGTGGATGTTTTGTTGAAAAGTGAATGCAAAACATTTTATTTTAGCATGTTTCTATAAATTTATGCAAAAGTATAGAGTGTGTGTTACGGCGTTACTTTTCTATTTTCGTATTCTATCTCATTCCGCAAAAAAACCTATTTGGCGTCCATAAGAAATAAGTAAGTAGTAGCCTGTAGCTTTCTGCATCTAGCGTGTTATAAAAATTCTGATAACAGATTCAAATTCTCCGAAAAAAATCCCCACAGAAGCTGGTAACGGGAACCGTCTATTTCTGATGGTTTAAACTAGGAAAAATGAAAACGAAATTTGACATTTGCCGTTTTTCGGTTATATCTCAATTATTTTTAAAGATTTTTCAAAAATTTAGTCACGAAAAGGGGCAAACTACACACCGTTACGGAGGTACCAATGGTGAACCACGAATTTGAATGAGCCGTGTGCACCTTACAACAGTCACGTAGCAGTATTGCCCTGTCGGAAAAATGTTGAGAACTTTTTAATGTTTTTAATAGTCTATTTATCGCAGTTAACTATGGTGCCCTTTTCATCTAACGGGCGATCAAAAATGAGTGGCGGTCTAATCGCCTTTGGAAATTCCAGTTAAGTACGATTTCCTATGTAAACAAAAATTCCAAAGGTGACTCGATAGCAACTCATTTTTGATCGCGTAGTACCTAATAAACAGTGTCCTCTCACAATCCCAAAAAACCGTGGATTCTTGTTCTTCCTTGGAGGATATCCATGGGATATACCCAAGTTTCACCTTCTTCTATGTTCTTTTCTTTTTCGTGTTTTCCCTCTTCTATGATAGGGCGATGAGCCCCCCACTCACTTCTGTTCCACACATCCTCTCTATGCAGCCCCTCAAGTCCTCCAAGACATAATCCTTTTACCTTCTCCTTGGTTCTCTTCGCCGCCTTCTGCTTACTCTTCGTCCAGCATATCCCTCTTCCTTTCTTATTACATGTCCAAATCATTGCAGTCTAAACCTTCCTTCATTTCGCCAATCTCCCTTATTGTATCATTCCGAATCCTATCTCCCCTAGTTTTTCCGATCGTCCCCTCAACATTCTCATCTCAGCCATATATAAAAAACTCAATATTTGGAAATAGGTTTTCCTAGTTTTTCCACCTATATAACCCATCAGTATTTTTGTTTGTGAAACCAAGACAGGCATATTATCTAGTTTAGGTTTTGTACGATCTCTCCTAGATCATTCGAAATAGAACATCTTCCGTGTCATGTCTTCGTTTGGCTAACATTACAAATTGATTCCTCATTGAATTCCTCAATAAATGGTGAGTTGTGACCGCAATTGGATCATTGCAATGTTTCTACTTCTTTTGCATAGTTTTTACGTATAAAAAGCCTCCATTTGAGATGGAAGAGCATAGTTTGAGTGGCATGCGCAAGTAAGGAAACACACATTGCAATGTCTTCACCAGAAAGTTCAAACTGAAAAAATCGGAAAGCACAATCAATAAAATACCCTAGCACGTCATAGGCAGACTCGAACTAAGCAAATTTCATATGGTTATCGAATTTTTCAACTTTATGGTAGGACGAACAAGACGTCTCGCGCTGTAATCAATTTAGCTCAAAGGAAATTCGACCTTTTTTTTGTCTGAGCGCGTAAAGGTGCGTTATGGATCCATAATCTGGGGGTACTCACTTCACATTTTAAAAGAGAAAAACCAAGATTTACCTCGTCTCATTCGAGACTAAGTAGGACGACATCAACATAAAGTTGCGGAAATTGGGCGCTCTAGGAGAGCGCTCACGGACATAAAAATATGAAATAAGGAAAATGAGAATCGCTTGAAACTGGTTCGGAACAGATAGCGGGTATTTCACGACATAATTGCGGTGCATCCGATGCATGCGTGCCCTAAGGACATCAGCTTGATTTACTTAATTCGTGGCTAAGTGCTTTAACACACGCGTCCGCCTTACCCACCCTGAACGACACACCTTGCAGAAGAGTTGCATGCATTATATCACCACACGTATATGTATTTTGGAGTGAGCGATTGTGACACATTCAACCAATTCCCAGCTTACATATATTATCAAGACGATAAATTACTTTCAAACCGTCGCTGGAGATTAATACCTAAAGCTGTAAACAGGGCGTAGTGTTGCGAAATGGTTGCTCCTAATGCCGTAGTAAATTATAGGTGGTATAAACTCATTAACGGGGCCGGCAATTCGTCAATCTCCAGGTTTCCAGTTCGGGAGCATCTCGAAGCTGCTGTTTTGATATCGTTGTAGTTGACGGGTATTAACTTATCTGAAGATGATATGATGCTTTAAGCAAACTAAATACAATCAAAACTTTCCTATCCAAACTTGGGGCGGAATATCGAACTTACAAATATTAACGTTGTGGAGCTATTGCTACCACTGCACTATGTAAAGTAGCTAGGTATGCAAAATCTATTATTTTATCCGCACTAGATTGATCGAATACGGTAATAACTCGCAAAGAAAAGTTCTTTTGAGAAGTGGGAAAAATTGAAATATTTTCTGTTCGCTAAACAGTTCCATAAAGGCCACAAATCTTTAATCTGTGGCTCCAGAAGGAATTATTTCATAATGTTAAGCTAATTCCTTTTGATGCATTTTTAGCTCTTTAGAAACTCGGGTCCAAATGATAGCGATTCCAATTTCTCTATGAAGAACCGCCATTGCAACAAGGTTGGGGGTTGAACCTCCTTTCTTAGTAATAAAATTTTTAACTTTCTACGTGGGTTGTAGGACAATTCGCACCCGGACATTTCGCACCAAGGAAAATTCGCACCAAAGATATTACGCACCCGGACGTTTCGCTCCCGGACAATTCGCACCCGGATCATTCGCACCGGAATAATTCGCACCAGAATTTCGCTCCCCTGAGAGGGTATTTTGTGTATGGTTGACTTTTAACATAGAAAGTCGGCTGTGAAGTATTAAATTAACTCAGAGCTTGAAATCTCCAATATTACTCACCAATATCACGTTTTATTACTTTGTGCATGTAATAGACGTATACCTACATTTAAAATTTGGATACTTTCAATATTAAGGTATAATTTGGAATCGTGACGTCCATTTTGTGTTCAAACTCTAAATGGGATAATTTATTAATATTGAATAAAAGTTCTCTAAACCGTTCCCATATAATTTAATAAAACGAAGTGATACACTACATGTTTCGACCAACGGTCATCTTCAGGTGATCTACAAGATGGTACAGATCATTGAGGAGGGACTATAGATATAAAACTTACAATAGATGGAAAACAATTAAAAACCCAAAAGGGCAGTAAAACTGGAAAGCCCAACGACCATATCCGTGGTTGGTTCCAGAGTAAAATTGAAATTTGAAGAGGTTGATAAACTAAATTTTTTGCAAGGGAGGGCCGAACCTAAAAACTAACATTAGACGACGGTATAAGCAACGATGAAACTTACGTATAAAAAAGTCAAAAGGTCAAAAGACGATATCCTAACTAATAAAATACCCAATTAAGGGCTTTGAAACTGGAAACCATCTGCACTTCCAAAATCAGTGCTCGGTTTAGCTAATCTTTATACCTTGTCATCGTTGACCCAGATCCTGGCATTGCATGTTAAACTAAGAGCCGATGGATCCTTCTTTGCTCTTCTCGCTCGACACAGCCATGATGAGCAGTTTTGGAGTTTAAGGTTCTTAGCAAAGAGGTACATGTATCCTTCATAGATTATGTATCTCTTTCCCCTTTTCGTTGTACCGAACTCCATTGTTACGCGCCCGTATAGTTTTGCACCGCCTAAATCTCATATCTATTATCAACTTTTTGTAACAAATCAAATTTCAACTTTTAGCCTCAGGGACAAGTCCATTTTTGATGATATTTTCCTTGATTTTGGCATTTTAATGTGGCACTTAAATATTTATGTTGGTTAAACAATAGCCACACAATTTGTAGAGGAATAATTTTTTTAATAGTATTTATGACGCAAGAATTCATACGTACAATCCTATGTACATTTTTAAATGGAATGGACCATATCAAAGCAGTAGAGATATTAGGTCACTTTAATAGCATCCATATCACTCAAAATCTGGAATTTAGTACTTATTTTATTGTAATCTCCGTATTAAACATGAGAACACTTGCTAAAGGTACCATGAATGAAAATTTATTAAAAAAAAAAAACAAAAAAAAAGGTAAAAAGACACTCATCCGTGATGTAAGTTGTCCATGCACTCATGTTCACAAGTAGACGGATGCTGCTAAACGCTGGTATCGGTCTATCAGCAAAACTGTCACCTGACATTTCTTAAACCTATTTACCCAGTTTTATTGTACCAATTCACAATGAAGGTTTTTTTCATTTGGAAACCTTTTAGCACGTACAAATAATATTGCAATAGGAATATAAAAGTCTAAATAAAATTTTAACAATTATTATTTGTTAATAGCTGCAAGTTAAGTTTCCTAGTCCTCTAACCTTCGATGTCGTCCATTTAAAGGACACATAACGAAATACGTATGTATTGTCTTAAAAGAATCTCAAGTAAATTGTAATCATATTTGAACGTAAAACAAATAGATTCTTGAGAGTTTCCGTAAAATTAAAGAGATAAGAACTGTAAAGTAACGAAAAAAGCAAAAAATGTTGATAAATATCGTGAAAAAAATTGATCTTGCTATAAATGATATGGCTATTATTTAAATAATATACTGAAATTGTGAAGATCCATGACTCTCAATGGGGTGCTTAAGAAGCTTCGGAGAAATAACACCAAAATCTACCCATTTATTATTATAACAATTTTTATGGAGAGATTTTGGTGTTATTTCTCCGAAGCTAAATAATATACGGTGGTGCATTAGAAACCATAGCTATTTCTGTAAATTAAAATAATTTTCAAAAAACGCTTTGGCACGTCAAATTGATCATGGAAGGAAACAGTGTCTAAAATAAAACTTGCTCACTAATGTCTTTGTCTCGCATCGCTGACAGTGCAACCCTTAAAATTTTAAATGATGCATCGTTGGTAAGGTCGCCCATCTCTGAATTCGGATATGTAATTTTTTTGGTTTAGTTGTTTCATTTCCAGCGCATTCGACGTTGCAAGTACAAGTTTTCTCTTTTTTATACCACTTGCAACTGCATAATTTTGACGCACGATCGCATTAGCTTCTATTACATACCGATCGGCCCGACATCCTTCCAATGACATAAACAACAGCGCGCCCTCAACTTACTTTTAAAATATTTCGAAAATATCAAATTTAAAAAATTATAGTCTCACCAAATTTAGAGAAGGAAAGCCTTTCAAATGATGTCCTATCTTCCTTGTTGCGCAATTACCAATACTAAGGGTTTTGCTTTGCTTTAGTACTAGGTATGCCATACAAAAATTAAAAAGGAAGTATATAGGTACTTAATAATTACAAACATTTAAAATCAATATCGACCTGTTCCTAAAACGTTTCAAGATTTTCAAAACCCTTACTGTTTTGATTATTAACAATCTCTTAAAAAAATGCCAGAATTTTTCCATGTATCTCTTCAAACTGTAAAATAAATAACAGTAAGGAAATCAAAAAGAAACTTTTAAGTGCATTCACTACCATAGTTGTAGCAAAGGTAACGCAAAAAAATAAGCAGTTAGTGTAATTTTACTCAGTCACCAATAATCAACATACAGCCATATGTGGTCAAAGAAACGTAAAACTGGTTCTAAGAAAACTGGAAACTTACCTTTTCTGAACACCACCACAACACTACCACCAGAAATAAAATTTTTTTAAATTAAAAAAAAGTATACACAAAATCAAAACCCGTGCTCAGATAAATTTTAAAATACCACTCTGTCAAACGTTCAAGAATGAAGATACTATACAGGCGATAAAGTTCTAATTAGTTGTGGTCATACGTACTGAAACCTGATTTTTCGGACCTAATTACTTTTACATTGTAATAAACCCTATTCATCTTCCAGAAATAATAGAAAGGATGTCATTACGATATTTCTCTTATTGTTTCTTTATGAAGTGCAATTTGTGTTATCGGGGTCTTTTCAAATTTACCTTTAATTATAATATTATCTTAATTACTTATCCAAATTTAGTGCCATCTATGAAATGCATTGTTCTATTGTCATTTATACATACTCGTTTTGTCTAAAATAAATTTAATTCATTTCCTTTGTCACCCTTTTCACCTAAAGAAATAAAGAACAATTTTATATGTGTCTTCATTAAGAAATCTTTATGTAAGGGAGCGTTAACATTACTTCCTTTTTCTATTTTCATCTTGATCATATAATGTAAATATTTTTAACTTTAGACTTATGACTTTGTTTGTGTACGGTATTATATGTTGATTCTGTTTTAATATTAAGAGCGTCTCAAAAGTAGCGAATATTACACATAATATTGTAGATATAGTATCACTAGGTATAACTATTTGGTATTTAATTACTCCACAAAAGACGTTTCAGTTACCTATTCTTATTTTCTCAAAACGAAAGCGCAGTAGATAAAAATTATGTGTTCTTAAATTACAGGATTTAACTATATCAGACTCTTCATACAACTTCTAAAAAACCAGCGTGACTATATTTAAGAAATGGAAATACTTAAAGAATTGCGATGTGTTAAAAATGAAAGACCAAATAACTATTATTTGAAACATTTTTCCATGAAGTAGATGTTTACCAAGATGTGCACTACTACATACATTCTGTAAAGGCAATGGTCTAGTAGCCTCTTAAAAATATTTAATTTTAATAAACCAAAGATTTACAGAATTATCCGGGTGTGAATTATTCGGGAGCGAATTTTTCGAGTGGGAATGGTCCGGGTGCGAATTATCCGAGTGCGAATTGTCCTGGCGCGAATTGTCCGCACACGTTCTACGTGAACTCTAAAATTCTTTAATAATAAATAATTGACCAAGGGCTAGTCCTGGAAACATAATTTTTTTACTGTGCGTACTTATTGGGAAATTTGTCTTTTTCTGATTTATTATAATGACAAGTTTTCTAAGTTGCTTGCTCACAAACATCAAACACATAATTACCGTAAAATTTGGGATATATTGACGAAAAATGAGATGGTTTCAATGTACACTTCCTCTACGAAGTTTCTAATTAGTAATTCGCAAGTAAGAATTTCAAATTCGGTACCACGGTCTTTGTGAACTAACCATAATTTAAACTCAAATCTAATACAACACAAAGCACAAATCATAAGGTACACCTTATAACAATTCATATTAACCTCATTTACTTGGAAATTAAATGTCCAAGAATTCGCGATCCAATAATTCCCCACCAAACATTAAATCCAAGTTTTCTTTGAGGCCATCAACAATGAACAGCAGTATTTTGTTTATTTATTGTTTTCCGTGGAATGATAACGATCTACTTTTATAGTATATGGAATATAATTACATATTAATTGAACTTTCATAGTGAATTTTCGAAGATGGCCTTTAAATATGTTAAATGTGTAACTGTTACACTATTACCTATCTCACTAGATGTTGTTTTCCATGGCAAACTCCTCGGCAAACTCTGTTTATTTACCTCTCAATAATACGAAAATTCCTGCAGCGCGTTTATTTATTAAAGGACATTTAGTAAGCCTTATATCGTTATAAAGAGAAAAATTTGTCCTTTTTAAAAATGTCAAAGCCAACTATGACTATCATTTAAAAAAATTAAAGCTAGAATTAAAATTTGTATTATAACTCAAAAATTGTAAAATATAGAAAGAATTAGTATGTTCATAATGTTAAGCAATAAAATGTCTAAAACTTTTATTCGTGTCATTTTGCTGTATTTCTAATAATAACTATTCTACAACAGTTAAATGAAAAATCACTAAATCTGTTTTTCGCTCATATCTAGTGAACTGTGGATTTTTTTCAAAAAACAAAAGCATATCTTAAATAAGCTCTTAAAACGGCAACTCTTTCTTCATTTAACCGAATCCGTATGTCTTATGGTTTCCGAGATCCCAATGCTTAAAATGAAAAAAACTCACCCCTATTTTTAACGAATACTATTACCATTGCAGTATCTTTATGATTAGGAACTGATAAGTGCATTAACAGTATGTACAAAAGGGCACGTATTCACCACCAACCACCACCGCGGCCCCAACCTCCTCCCCCCCCCCATCCCCTTCCGCCCCAACCCCCACCTCCCCATCCTCTTCCACCCCAACCTCCGCCTCCCCATCCTCTTCCGCCACCCCAACCTCCTCCGCCACCCCAACGACCTCCCAAAATTCCGAAGATGGGGCTCGCAGATTCCGCAACGTCCAGAACATCCACTTCTTCAGGACCGGGGCGGGGAATGGCGAACGTCAATGCGAGGGCCGCAAGTAAAACAAGCCCCTAAGACAACACATTAAATTGACGTTTTAGTAACAAATAACGATATATTACCTTGCCGAACATGTTGATTAGATCTATTCAAAATCTGTCGAGTACTACACTCTACAGAGATTTACTGAACGGTGTCCGACTTTTATACCGGCGTAATGCGTATGAAGATGCATAGTAAATTGCTAATTTATTACCGGAATCCCGATAATTGCATTTTGCCTCGATTTATGCAAATGTCATAAATCATAGATGTCTTCTTCTTGTTTGTCAGTGTAACAACATTTCAAATGCTTGGTATTTTTACTGAGAGTTGATGTCAACTTTAACCTTTAATAATAACAATTATTTTCCAAGTTTTTAGGATTACTTCCTTGTGTCATCATATGATTATTTTTACAAAAATCTCGTAGGTATTTCAGATGGAACGTATTTTGGGTAATTCCTTTTTTTAAATTACATTAATTAAAATCATTAATAATTCCCCCCAAATAGGCGTACGAATATACTAGCGAGTAGGTACGGTAAGCAGCCCCTGTGCAGGGTCTTTACTTCTGAATGTAGCAAGACAGAGCTTTTAATTGTATTATGTAACTACCTATAGCCCAAAATAGAACCTTTTTCTATAACTACATCAATAAGACACTGATTTGTATAGGTAGCTTGGAACTACTGAATCCACTAGAATTGAATAAGAATCTTCCATAAGTTTTACCTGAAACCGTCAAGAAAATCTAAATTTCAGGGCTATTTTGACATTAGAAAGTTGATTTTTACCTGACTAGTACTGTAATATTTTTGCTTGACTCCCATTATAGTCCTAGTACTTGCAAAACAACAATTAGATCGTTGAATAAGTTATTCAATCAACGATTGGATAATTATAATGCACACTATGTGGATTTTTAAATATTAATATACCTACACAAAGGATAATGGTTTTTTAATGACTAACAATTAAAGGAATATGTGTGGAAGTAATTATTCCTTTAGTTTTGCGCCAGTCATTAATGACCGTTTGCACCGACAAATTTAAGCGGAGCTTAGCTTAAGCGTCGCTTAAAATCCATGGCAACGATTATTGAGACAATGGTTGCCATGGATTTTAAGGTACGCTTAAGCTAAGTTCCGCTTAAATTTGTCGGTGCAAATGGGCATGAAGGTTTGTACGCCTTTTCGTACCTCTTTCTTGATTTTGTGGGGAGCGAATATTGCACTACGGCGGCCGCAGCTTCGGCTACATTATAACAACGTCTCGCGTAGGTACTCTTCTTCACTGATACCTGCTTTTGTACCTAGTTATAAAGACTGTACAGTTGAAAAGTACGAAGCATAAACTGCAAACTGCATTAAAAATGACACTGATCGATTTAATTATTTTGAAATCTCTATGGAAACAATTAAATAAAGTGATTTTAGCATGCGTGGTTAGGTAAACCTGTC